>NW_015090812.1:4245474-4458557 GCF_001431845.1 Calidris pugnax
GCTCCTCCAGCTGTTGCTGCTCAAGCTGCACCTCGGCAAAGGTGGGTCTCCGGCGGGATCTGCCTCAGCGCCGGGGCGAGCATCGGCTCGGCTGTCCCGGGGAGGGGGAGAGCGGTCCTTTTGCCCGTCCGGGTACCCGGGGGTGCGCAGCCGCGGGCACCCACTCGCCGCGGTTGCCCCGCACGCTCGGGGGGTTGGCGACCTGCGGGAGCCGGGCACGCTGTTCAGCGAGCGAATGCGACCCGAGCGCTGGTGACAGGAGCTGCCACCTTTAATCCCTTTCTGAGGAGATTTGTGCCTTATCAAAGCAGCGCTGCACCGGGGCTGCAAAGCAGATTTGCTCCGTCCGTCCCTCCTCCCCCCCCGCCCTCAACTTGAGTTGGGTCAGTTCCCTTTTCCCGGGACGGCGCCGGTGCACGATACCCCTTCACGTCCCCGGGTATCTGTGCTTTTTGCCCCGGTAACGGACGCGCAGGAGGTCCCGGTTTCGGTGTGCTTTATAATTTTTCTTTGTCTTTTGCGTTTCGGGTTTAACCATCTTCTATTCCCAGGCTCCGTTCCCCCTGCCTTCCCAACAATGCGGGGAAGGACGGGAATGGCCCCTTTTATCCCCGCACAAAGCAGCTTCGGGATCACCGCCGTCCTCCCGCGGAGGCGCGTCTCCCCCTGCCCGCACCGAGCCCCTCTGCCCCGGCGAGCCCAGCCCCCCACGCTCGGCCGGCGGCTCCCGGTGCCCTGCCCGCCTTGTGCGTGGCCGGGACCGGGCGAAGGGGTGGCCCCGGGATGCCCCTGCCGGGGGAGCGCGCCCCTCTGACCCAGGCGCGGCCCCGTGTCTCGACAGGCGCCGTCAAGGAGTGCGAGGAGGACCAGTTCCAGTGCCGGAACGAGCGGTGCATCCCCGCCATCTGGAAATGTGACGAGGACGACGACTGCTCGGATAACAGCGACGAGGCGGATTGCCGTGAGTGTCCGTCCCCGGGCGCGGTGGGGCGGGGAGCCGGGGTCGGGGGGCTCTCCCCGCGCCCAGCCTGGAAGGGCACGATTCCCAGTTGCGCTGCGCCTCCTTTTTCTTTTTATTTTTTTTTAATGAATGAAGTCGCGCCGTCCCCGGCTCGGGCGCCGATTGGCTGCCGGGAGCAGCAGATCCGTGACGCGGCGGCCGTGCCCGCCGCCGGCTGCGCTCCGCGCCGCGGGGTAGCGGCTTCCTCCCCGCCGCCGGCCGCGGCCGGGCTGGCTCGGGCAGGGACCGCCGGAGCTCTCTGCCCGCCGTCAGGGTCCGCCCTCCCCTCCAGCAGCGCTTCTGCTCGGAGCGGCGCGGGTTCCGTCCTCAGGGGAGCTGGGAGAGGTGTTAGACCCCGGGGGAGGTCCGTGCTCAGGGCCAGTGACAGGTGCTCACGTGAAACTCGGCTCCTTCTAAACATCGCCACCAGATGTGGGGTTGGTGTGAGTTTTGTGCTTAAATACATGTTTTCAGTCATGGGGAGGAGAAGGGAGATGAACAAGTCACACTGCTTGGCAGCATCAGTCACGTAACTGACCGATCCTGTAACTTTCAATCCCGGGAGGATGGCAGTTTTGCCTTCTCCTGTGGTGTGGCCCTGGTGCATGTGAGTGGCACCCAGTAAACTTTGAGTAGTTTCTAGGGTTGTGCTGTTACTACCTCTCCGTTATTTTGCTTACAGCTTCTGACAGCCTAGGAGAATTTGTCTCAACCATGGAGCTTAACAAGCATCTGTAAGAGAAGTTATGGTACCTAAGTATTAAAGAGAAGTATCTTTAATTTGGAGTTTTAGGTTGCAAATGTTGTAGTAAGTACCACATCTCTTTGAATTATCTCTGTAGGATAATAGATGCTGAATGTGCATCGGGTTATAATTTGCTGAATGAACTCTTGAAAGTTCATAGACCTCGGGATGTACCAAGAAAAGAAGAGTCGTTGATTATGTGGTTTTTGGTATGTGACTGTCCTGTTAACAGCTTCACCAATATATCTGTGTCAGGTGATACTCAGTGTGAAGTCTCAGTAGATTAGTTTAAAGAGAGCAGGGATTCCCAAACTATTGTTCACAAGAAATGTCTTGATGTTACAGCATAAAACGTAACATTTATTTCTGGTGCTTTTGTATTCAGGGGACTCGATGAGCTTTACATATGCCTAAGTTTATGATCTAGGGAGTTAGCAGCATTACTTAGTTCAGATATAGATGTGGCTTATGCAGGAATTATATTGGCACTAGTTAAGGACAATTTAGGTTTGGGAAGCCAGAGAGAGAACTAGCTTGGACTCCTGTGCAGTCATAACTGGGCAAGTTTTCTCAGAAGCCTATGAGTTTGCAGAGAGAGACGCTGATCTGTGGAAGCACTGCAATCTCTGAGCAGGCTGATAATGGTATTCCTGAAGCCTTCTATTTAAAAGTCCCTCTGTGTGCTGTTGTACAAAGCCTTGGTGGGCTGCAGGTGACCGGTGGGCTGAGCTTTGGGAAATGCTCTTTCAGAGGTTGGGATCGTGGCTGGAGAAGCATCTTGAGAAACAGATTCTGCATCCCACACTCTGCATTGAAGAGTAGGTTTGTGGCCTGTGCTCCTTGCCTGGGATGAGTGAGTGTGTCAGGATGTGGGCTGCTTTTTTTATCTCTCCCTTTTCCTTGTGATCCGCCCTCTAAGCACTGTATCAGAAGAGAGAGTGTAAGACGACATCTTGCTGAATATCAGCTCTGTGTGACTTGTGCTGTGTTAGAATGCTCAGACGAATAATTGCATCTGATTTAGTTTTATTTCAGAGGGTTTTTACAGTTCTTGGATTTGGGGGTGGTAAAAACTGCCGGCTAGTTTGTGGTACGATGGTGACTTTTGAGCTGTTAGGAAAAAGAATTTTTGGATATAAAGACATCAGAAAGAGTTCTTGGCTTTAATCTGAACTTGGCATTTATTATTGATTGAGGAGTGCGCTACAGAAATTACTCATGGACTGTTAATTTAGTTCATATATATATTGACTTTGCAGTTGTTTCTCCAAGCAGTCTGAAAGACATTTACATTGCATTTTTCTCACACGTTTTTCTCACTTACATTGTTTCTGAACGCTGTTTTCTTTTAAAAATGCATACTGCTTTTCAGCATATGTGATGTTTAGAGTTATACTCACTGGGTGAAAGAGTATGTTCCATGTTTTTGCTTCTAGATATCACCTCTGCTATCACTGCTGTACTAAACAGATATTAATTTAAAACTATTTTATGAACATACACACTGGAAGAAGTTGTTCTGAAAAACTCAGCATGCTGGAACGGTGATGGAGAGGGAAAAGAAAATGCAGGTAGGCTGTTGGTAATGAGTACTGATAGGGACCTTGATAACCTCTGTAATTACTTGCTGATGCTTTTTCCAGAGTTGATAATCTATTTGTAATAGGTCATTGCTGCTTGTATATATCATCCCTTGTTGAAAAAACAGGATGGTTTTCATCTGTGTTAAGAATTGCGTTTATGAAACACACTTGTCCTTGTGATAGATGGTCTATGTACTCTCGAAGATTTTGTAACTAAGAGTATCTTAATCAGTTCTGGAAGGAGATAATTTTTGTTTGTGCAAAACAAGGGCTTGACAACCTGGCAGTACTCGGTGTGCTTCGTACTAGAAGCCATCTTTACATAAAGACTGACATTGTTGGATTTTTGGAATTTTTGGTTTGGAGTGTTGGGTTGTTTTTTTTTTTTGGTGTGTTGTTCCCCTCCAAATTATTTGCCTGAGCTCAGTGCAGTCTGCCTTGGCCTTACAAGACAAAAACCCAGTCACAATTTACAGCTTGCACTGTCATGCACTGCACTCTAAGTGAGCCACACAATGAGGACAGGGCTCCAGGGCAGTCCTTGAACATGATTTTTTTAGATGCATTTTACTCCTTCCTTGTACAAGCAAGTGATGCTTTTTCCTCTCAGGAAACTCTGGAAAGTTAAGACTGAATTTTATAACCTATTTCGGGGAAAGTTTGCAGATACAAAGTCATCAAGACTTTTCCTCAATGGTACAGCAGCAACGTTATAAAATACAAAAGCTTTTTTTATGGTGGGAAAAATGTCCATTTTCTGAGGCACAGTGTTTTGGCAAAGGATCACTCCTTGCTGAGATACTCAGAGGGTGGGATGCTGGGTTTTGTCCTGTCTCTCTCAGGATAGGTGGGTGCTGCAGGGCCAGGTCAGCCTTGGGGACCACAAGCTGTGTGCCCAGGGTGCCTGCTGCTGTGTGACACGTCCTCCAAAATGGAAAATCCTAGAGAGCTGCTTTGAAGGGGGAGTGGCTCTTGGAGACTTTTTGCCCAGTTTTGCAAGTTTCTTCTTGCTTGTCACTGCAGCCTGCAGAAAGCAAGGAAGAACTTGTAAATTGCATCCAGACACCATATATTTGACACAAAATAGGAGCTCTTAGTTTGATGATTGTGTTTGATAGAATTTTCTGCTGCAAGTAGGGCTCACATTATCTTCACCCAGGCCTGAGAGTGGGTAAAAGAGACTGGAAGACCTCTGCTTAAATGTTTCGCTGCTGATTATTCCTTAAATGTGGCAAAGAGTATGGTTGCAAAAAGCAATCAGTAGGTTAACTAGTCTCCTAAAATGAAACATTTCAGCTTCAAAATGCTTGCCTGCAAGGGGACACAGCCAAATGCACAATTACTATTTCTCTTTTAAAGCTCCATTTTCCATCTTTGTATTGGGATCCCTTCTGTGGGGTTGCTTTCTGGTCAGTACTGTTCATAGGGATATTTTATATTGGACAGGATTGAGATTCAGTCTGAAGGGAGTTACTGTTTCAAAGACTGTTCCTACGTGTGCAGAATTTGGGGTAAATACATGGCATCAGTAAACTTCCCCCTACCTCAGCCCTTGCCCGGCCTTGAGGCCACAGTATGTGACTGTGTAGCTGAGACATGGCTCCCTTGCTATTGGGAGGAAGAAAGACTCCTGTTCTCCTGATAGCTTTGTGTGTAGAGAATCTGCAGAGTTTGACTCCTGCTGCCTGTGTGAAAGCCTAGGAGGCCGTCTGGTATTATCTTTGCTTTTCAGCTCAAATTTCACCAGAGCTGGAATTTGGGAATAAAAATATATCAAAAGCCTATTTGAGAACTAAAATCTGGATCCTGTGAAGAGTTAAATATGGCCTGAGTGGCTTTGAAACGCAGGAGTGTAATGGTGTGCCGTGCTTGCAGGTTTTGGGGTGTGACAAAGTGAGACAGCAGGCAGCCACAATTGACACATATATTCTGTAACTTTTTTGTCCTCTGTTAACTGTTCCTCCAATTTTTCTTCCTGTTCAGTGTTGAGATGGTATTCTCTGCTGAGTGATAGCTGCGTGTTACTCTGGAGGTGCCAGCGTGCCTTTGATATGTGCACGTCACCATGTGGAGAGTTTTAGGTTTCTTTGACATATGGATAGTCATATGCTCTTGATTATGTCAGTGATAGCTTAACTGAGTTGCGTGGCCAGCTTGCATTCGCATCCCAAAACTGGAAGCACTGGGAAGAGCGGTGCAGAGAGACAAGGCTCGTTTGCTTGTCTGTTGCCCTCCTCTCCTGGTCTGCACTATGTTCATGTGCAAGTTAGACTCAAAACCAAATTACTGTTCTCTTGTGTTCCACAGTGAATGTTATTATCTGCTTATCTTCCTTTTTTCATTATATTCTGATTGTCTGTTCTGAGAAAGTGAACTTGCATATTTTGAGGGTTTGTGTTATTTTCCCTGAGCTTCATCCTTCATGTAGAAAATCAAGATTAAGTACATGCGGGAAGCGTGCCCTTCTCCATTTCCCCATTTCCTGGCACATTCACTTGATGAGTTTTATTATCTCTAGATACTAACTGCTTTCCAGGAGCTGTTTTTTTTTCTATCACTCCCGCTCATGGGCTCCGAAAGAGAGAGAGAACTGGAGTAGAGCCGCTGAAAAGACAGAAGAGGGAACTCGGGTGCATGGGATAGCCATTGGGGGCGTTGTGGCAACAGAGGGAAGAGAACTTGATTTTTATGGAATGCTGCTGTGCTATAAGAAGAAAGCACATAGGTTGCTCTAGATACAGTTACAGAAACAAGCTGTGATCTGAAAAGCTTTCCTGAGGTCAAGGAGAATGGGAAGATTGAAAGTAATGATTTCAAGTTCAAGAAGGAAAGTATAAAAGTGGAATCAAAACTGACAGTGACTTGGTTTGTTTATGAAAGAGCTCAAAGCCTTTGTTTCAGAGGATAGAACCATATTCTACACTTTGAGCCAAGGAAGGCAAATTTCATCCAGAGCATTTTAATGTATAGAAAGATAGAACAAAAGTCAATGTAGACCAGTTCTCTTTTCTCTGCAGTATTATAGATCCAGGATTAGCACAGGTTTGAGAGATAATTTTGTAGTAGTTGATGTCAGAGCGGAAAATACTTATGGTAATTTAATATTAATCGGAAAATATCTAGAGATTAATTCAAATGAACAAATTACAATTATGAAACTGGAGGAACCAAATGTAATGTGTTGGTGAACACATTTATCTGACACACCTAGACAAAGAGATTGCCAGTGCTAGAAATGATGAGTTTTCTTGACTCCATTGTCCACCTAAAGGACCATTTAACACTCTGTAATGCCTGAAAATCCCTGACAATTATTAATTCCCTTAGCTGTTTGTAATAGACCAGGCAACCAGCTTTTGTTTCTGCTAGCTTTTTTGATGGCAAATTTATCATGTCTTTGGTTTGCCTCAGAGACTGGGATGTATTAGACGTGTTTGTGGTAGACTTGGTTTGGTGTGAAGCTCTCCTGGTCCTTGTACTGTTGTTTCTCTGGCCTCTCTGCAACTTTCCAATTTCCCTGCAGCTTTTCCCTGGTGATTTCAAAGATGTTCCCAAAGCGTGTTACTGCTCAGCTCTGCTTGTCTGTGTCATTACATGCCTTATAAAATGCTGTAAGATGTCAATTTTTCTTTCTTTGCTTTGCACAGGAAAACAAATCAGTAAGCTGAGTTTGAGTGATGGGGATGAAGATCTGTGGTGCCGCTTCTTTTCTTACACTGTGGCATGTCCTTGGTAGAAAAGCAGAGTGCCTGCTCCAGTCTGCTCTGCTCCCAGCTCAGACAGCTGGCTCTAGCCAAAGGGAAGCCTCCTTTATTTCACGGTGCGTGTGTGGGAAGTGTTGAAAATGCCGACTGTAGTTTTTCTAACTCTCCATTTCCCGTTAAAATTATTAATATTTAGATAGCCACAAGGGAAGGGAAGGGGGTGAAAGGCCCTGTGATAAAATTAATGCAGACTCTCTGCTCTGTGAAAAATTCTGGCTGAAATACAAGAGATAACAAGAGATTAGACTTTAGAAGTTACAATAATGCTTTAAGCTAGTTGAAAAATAAAACTAAATCCATCCAAATATGGAATATTGGAATATTTTAAAAAGCTGAATTTTAACCTAAGAGAAGCCAAAAGATTTTTAAACTGGGGATGTGAGCTTCATCTCTCACGGTCTCTCAGCTTGAGGTATGCTCTGTGTCTTGCCCTGATAATGATGCCCAGAGGGGCTGTGGTTCTGTTCTTGGCAAGGACCATGACTTTTTCCCTAGAGCTGAGGCTGATTCGGCAGCCCTGTGCCTTGCTACCCACGAAGAGGTGAATAAATGGTGTTACAGCTTTTCTGCAGGTGGGAGCTGGCCCCGAGTGACTCACAGTTGTACAAGTTGTCAGCAGCAGAGCCAAGAAAAGAAACGAGGTCTCCCACCTACCAGTCCAGCGCTCAATACGTTCAGCCATATTGCTACTGCAGAGGTACCTGTTGGACTAGTGGAAGTGTTTCAATTTTTCCTCCAGGTTTCCTGGCTTTTTCCACTCTAAGCTGAGGCCTGGTGGTCAGTTTAACCTTACAATTAATGCCAAGAGCAAGTGTTAGAAACTAGGAGAGACCAGAGTTTATAGTTGGCTTAGAGTGAGGCTGGTAGCCTTTGGGCTGCAGCCATGTAAAGTGAGCTTTATTGCTGATTTTTTTAGATGTTCTGTTTCTGATACATCGATATTATTTTTGCATTATTAATATTTATTAAATGCTTGAGAGCATGTGTGGCACTGTACCAGGACCAGAGCAGTCAGGGACTTTGGTTTCCATGGCAGCAGGAGCACAGTCCTGTACTTGCAGAACCAGAAGGGCTCTTCTTGGCAACTGCTCTCTGTGCTGTGGTTACTTTTTCTTTTCAAAGATAGATATATAATTTAAAATATAAGTCATTAGTGCCGCAGAATCTTGTCCATCCTGGGTGAGAGTTTTGCCTGCTGTAAGTTCCTATATCTTTTTTGGAGTTCTAGATTTGATTTCTGTAGCTTCTGTGGGTGTGATTCCTTTTGCTTGCAAAACACTGAAGGGGTGTGGGGGGGGAGAGAATGTGTTTAAGATCTATTGAAATAGATGGAAATTTCCTCTTGATTTTTGTTAAATTTGGAATATGTTATGTTGTTGTAGACTTCTCTCCCTTTCCAAGTAGCTTATAGTACTGTTTTATCAATTTTAAAAAATGATTGTTGAAGAAACTCGTGTGTACAACTGACAGTAACTCTTAATTGTACTTTTTTCCTTGTTTAGATAACTGCTTTGATTCTAGGTTTTAACTTTGCTTTGTACTTTAACTGCCCTTGTTTCATACTCTGGAGATGTAACATGTAGTATGGTGTATGTATGCAGTATGGTGTACGTTGAGGTGGCATTTTACTTCATTTCAAAGGACAAATTAAAATTTTCTTTTGATCCTAAGTCTTTGCTCTGCTGTGCGTTACCCAGTAGAGGTTTTCTGTCCATCTTTGCTTCCCATATATAAAGCTACTGTGATTAATTTATTTGGTGACTTTGCAGGCTTTTTCTATTTTTGTTGACCTAGATGAGTAAGGTTGTAGGTATCTTTCCAGCTGTGTTGCATGGGTCCTCAATGTTACCAGCTTGCTTGGTTTGCTTATTTAGCAGTGATTGTATATCAGTTAATCTTGATGGATTAGCTGGACCTGTGTCATCCAGATATGATGTTGCTCTGTGTGATCGGGGGAGTAGTTAAAAGCATAAAAATCAGCAATAGCAGGAGTAGTGAATATATTTGCACTGAGAACAGGAGCAGGTGACAGATGATGGCTATTTCAGATGTAAACTTACAACTGTTGCTGTACTCTTCTCATCCTGAATCACATCTTTGCAGCTCCTTACAAACAGAGAGAAATGCCCCAGTTTCTTTGATAACAAAAGTCACTGTTGACTGATGTTGGCCAAGAAATACACCTCCTGTCTCTGCAACTGAGTGGTTCTATTCTTGTTAGTGGAGTTGTGTTATACTGATTACACATTTGTCATCCAGTGGCTGGTTAGCAGCTTAGCTTTCTGTAAGTCTTCAGCATACAAGTGGACTAAATATGATCTTATGGATATGAAAACTGATGCTTAGAGAAGTTATCCTTTGCCCAAGGCTGTAGAGTGATTCAGCAACTCATTGTGAGCATTAGTGACTCATGAAGAATGTTCTCAATTTCTTGTTTTCTGGTCCATTATCACATTGTTTTACACAGATAATCATGTTCCTTGGATTAAATGACTGCTCAAGGGCTCAGCTTTTGTCATACACAGCTTGTAAAATAGTCAGAAAAATCCCAGTGTCTAGGTAACTCACTGTTTCGAAATTTTAGTTGCGTCAAGTGCAAGAAATCCTTCAAATGGATCATTTTTTTGTATTTAGTATAAAACATAAAATACAGGAACTTGAGGAGGAGCGTGGTTTTAGTTTTCCTTTTCAAAACTGACTTGTACAATCTAACATATCCTAAAGAATAACAGAATGCAAGCTGTGTACAGGCAGTCATCACTGCAGCCACCTCTTCAGCTTGCCAAAAGTCCCTGTTTTGAGACTACACAGGTCAAGTTTTTTCATCACTAAAGAGGATCTTTCCATTTCACATGGGGATGTCCCTCTCCTGACCTCCTTTTTACCTCCATGACCACACCTTGCTGTTATCTGAGCACTTACTATTGAAATAATTTATTACTAGCACACCTTTGCCTTGATAAATTATTTGTAACATATCCTTGGCTGGCAAGAACCAAGATGACTAGGAAAGTTTAATTTGCTCTTATGTATTTTATTGCTGCCTCTATTTTCCTTCTTCCTTTCCTTGTAAAACCACGAAGATACAATTCAGATTGCACAACTCTTAAGTTTGCACAATAACATTATTTTCCGCCAGTTTGATAAGTAGGGCTTATTTTGGTGGCAATAGCAGGTAGCCTTTAAATTAGC
Source organism: Calidris pugnax (assembly GCF_001431845.1). Lineage (NCBI taxonomy): Eukaryota > Metazoa > Chordata > Aves > Charadriiformes > Scolopacidae > Calidris > Calidris pugnax. Next base: position 4,255,759 of record NW_015090812.1, read on the forward strand.
TGGGTACTATCAGGCTTGTTGTACAATTTAGAAGGGGTGACTTATATGGGCACAATTCTTTTGGGGATGATAAATAATGAGTTTCAAAGGGAAACCTCTGGAACAGTCTCTGCCAGGATCACATTGGTGTATTGAAATCGCATGTTTTAGTTGAAGGAATTGCTCTTTGCTGGGTGATTTTTGCTCCCCTTTACATGAGAGCTCCTTAACACAGAATTCTGTCCTATTTTTTATAAAATAATGTGTTATCTGTGTTTGCCCGAGGTAGCAGTGCATGTTGATCCCTGAAGTTAAATAAGGATTAAGGAGCTGCGTTGACAGGTGCTGAAAAGAATCGCATCCGTCCAGTTTTGACTGGAGGGACTCTTGATCGTGGCATGGCACTTCAAAGAGCGTGAGTGTGGAGCAGGGGAGAAATCCTGGGGCCTGTGCTATAAATGCAGGCACCCTCTTGTAGAGGGAAACGATGAATAACATAGCTAATTTTTCTTCATGGTTGTGGGTGAGCATGTGCCTGAGCAATGTGGAGCCTTTCCCAGGCTTGCACGCAGCATCTCGTTGGCTTGCTAGAATCCTTTTCCTTTAACTCCTGCATGAGTTTAGCCATTAATTCTCATGGCCCTGTTCTGCAGAGTGCCTGTCCTTAGCAGCAATGCACAAAGCCTTCATTAACACCTTCTCTCGCTCAGGCATCGAAGGAGATTCTGCAGAGCTTGGCTGAGAGCAGCAGGCGTTTCTTCTCATTTCATTATGCACACAATCATGTGAATGCTGCCAGCCTTATTTTCTGCAAATACTTGCAGAAAGGATTAATAGCTCCTGCATGAATGTGGTACTTCAGCTGGCTAGAAGCTTCTAAGTTAACTCTGCCCAGATCTATTTCGTTAATTTACAGTATTTTTAAACTTTGAGACTGAAATCCAGGTTAAGGCTGCCAGGGTGACAGTGCTGGAGAGACTGGTGCTGGTGTGGAGCTTTTCACCTGCCTACTGTTGACTCCAATTTATTTCAGGGCAGTTGTGCACCAAATTGTTGGGCATACTGGGAAGTGTATTGGCAAACAATAACCCAGAAGATGTGTGTTCACAGAACAAAAGCCATCACCTGTCACTGAGCAGTTCTGTTCCTCAGGCTTTCAAGGTCAGGACTAAGATGTTCAGCACCACGGGAAGTGTTGCATTCCTGCAGCAAAGCTCAGATTTGTGCTGGGCTTTACAGGGTCCTTGGTTTACGGGGCTGTTGCCCTGGCAGCTTCCTCTCTGCCCGCTCAGCACATGTGGGAGTGTTTCAAGAAAACCTGAAACAAAAATCCCCTTTTGGGAGACTGTTTTCTTTCCTTCCTTCCTTCTCTGTGCAAGCTTGGATAGTTGTCAGTGTATTTTCCCTAATAGTCAGGGTTGAGCAGTGATCTTTGTTACTAACAGGTTACTTGTCTGTAGTGTGTTGTGTGGCCCTCATTATCATACCACAGGGTTAATTTTAGAGTGTAAAAAAGATGCTTCTCTGGCAGTGAAAACCACAGAGGGGGAGGAAGGCAGCCAAGTACAGGACATAATTTGCCCCCTTCCCACAAGAATTTTTCTCTTGCTCTGGGGGAGTGTGAGTCTGAATGTGGCATTAGACACGTATTCAATGACTGGTTTAGGGCAGAATCTTACTCTATCATTTTTGAATAGGCTTTTCTCCCTGATACTTGTTTTTACTGAGGTTTTGTGGGATTAGGTTTCTTGAGAGAAAGAACAAGCCTGATGAGACCTAGAACAACAAACCAAAATTCCCTAAAGCTTTTATTTAAAAATTATGGCTATTTTTATGACTGTGGTACACCTAAAAGCTGGTAGCATCTCTCCTTGAGCTGGTTGGGGGTGAATTTCCTGTAGACGAAGCTTTTTGGTGCATCGGCTTGACCTTTAACATAGAAAAAGGACATGTGTAAATGTCATTTTTCCACAGTATTCAGTTGGGATTATCTGTTAACTGTGTTGGGTTTCTTAATCTGCTTTTATAATAGCAGAGATTTTTGTAGCAGTTTGACATATAAGGATGATGCAAGTTTAACTGTCTTGCATTGGATAAATTCTTGTAAGTCGATGGGAAGGAGAATATTCATACCTGTTAGTGCTGTGTGTGGGAGAGAGAGAATTATATTTCTTACTGGCTATGAATTGGAAGAGTGAAGATCTCATTTCATTCTGAAGTGTTAGAAATCAAAAATATTAAACGATGAGTATCTCGGGATTTGGGGAAGATATTTGCTGTGTGTTCTGCTCTAATTAATTGTGGCGTTTGGTGGGGCTTTCTTATTACTTTAATCTATGGACGGCACCATTCCCTGATGTTGAAATTTGGAGAAAGAAAACATCTTGTCTGCTTGATGGCTCAGCCTGATCTTGCTGCTGCAGAAGTCTCTGAGGAAATGCTGATCTGTATTTCAGATTGCTGACTAACAGCTTGGCCCTGCAGCTTCATAGCACAGGCCTGACCTTCTCCCTGCTGGCATAGGTCTGTTGAGATTGATGTCTCTTAGCTGGAAAAACTGCTGCTGTGGGCCCAGAAAGGAGAGGGGTTTGTGTGGTCTATGAGGTTCTGCTGCTCCATCGGCTCACCAGAGTGGAGTAGAGGGGCAGAATCCCCTCCCTCACCCTTCTGGCCATGCTGCTTCTGATGGAGCCCAGGATACAGTTGGTTTTCTGGGCTGAGAGTGGACATTGCCAGGTCATGCTGAGCTTCTCGTTTACCAACACTCCCAAGTCTCTTTCCTCAATCCGTTCTCTGCCCAGCCTGTATTTGTGCTTGGGAGTGCCCTGCCCCACATGCAGGACCTTGCACTTGGCCTTGCTGAACTTCATGAGGTTAGCACAGGCCCACCTCTCAAGCCTGTCCAGGTCCCTCTGGATGGAATCCCTTCCCTCCAGCATGTTGACCACACAGATTGGTGTTGTTGGCAAACTTGCTGAGGGTCCCACTGTCAATGCCACCAACAAAGATGTTAAACAGCACTGGTCCTGGTACCGCCCTCTGAGGAACACCACTCATCACTGGTCTCCCCTTAGACATTGAGCTGTTGACTACAACTCTTTGAGTGCAGCCATCCAGCCACTTCCTTGTCCACTGAGTGGCCCATCCATCAAATCCATGTCTCTCCAATTTAAAGACATGGATTTTATAGTTCTTTTATCCTCCACAGTTATAGTCACAGCTGACAATAAGGAACCTTTCTAAACTCAAAAATCAATGGTTTCAGTCCTGGTTTGTTCATAAAAATATTTCTGCAGCAGTTCTTATTAGGGTATTACCCTGTATTCTTTTAGTTTCCAGAAGTGTATGGAGCATCATTGTGGACCTACAAAAAATTGAGGTCCAATCCTGGTCTGTGATGTGTACTTTGTAATGGTACAGAATGAAGTGTTTTCTGCAGTAGTGTGTGCAGGAATAATGGTGAGCAGGCTTGCTGGGGAGATACCATGTTTGATGACTACTCCTTGATAAGTCAAGGTGTTAGTTCCCACCTAATTACGTTCAGTGTAGACTTGATGAAGGGGGCAGCAATTTCTGGGCTTGGACAATTGTTTTGTTCCAAGTGGGCATTAACTCCTCTGTAATTCTACCTTGGAAAAGAAAGCACAGTTGCATTCCATTCCTGATCTCATGCATCCCCCAGCTACGTTGTTTTGTGAGAACTTGCCATAGGCAAGCCGTGAAAATAGAAACCATCCATATTTTATTGACTACTCATTCAGTCTGTATCCAGTACTTCTTGTGCCTGTGTTCTCCAGTGTCCTGCTGAAGGGCAGATTAATTGCAGGCGTATTTTAGTTTGTGGTATCCATAGTTGAAGAATGATCTTGGCTTTCAATTTGGAGATTGTCAGTAGGCTGCTTGGGCTGCATTTACAGCTCTGCTCTTTTGTGGAAGGGGCCAAGCTCAATCCCAACAGATGGTGTGTTATTCCTACAGCTAAAGCAGGTTCTTCATGTGCTAAACTTCAGGTCTCTCTGCCTTTTGGAGCAGAAAGACCCAGAGTTCCCAGTGTGGTAGAGGTGTAGTGTGTATGTTGCTGTTTAACACAGGGAGGCTAAAAGAGCAGGAAATCACAAGGGTTGACTTAATATTTAAATATTAAATTTAAAGAGAGCCTGCTTGTGGCAGGAAAATCCTCACAGTCACTTTCCCTTGCCAGTCCCTCTGGTGTTCACCCTGGCCTAGACAATGAACATTGCAGCAGCTGAGCTTTCTCCAGGCTTGGCCCATAGTTTGCAGCCTTATCTGTCAAAGCAGGGGTGGACCCGAGGGAAATAAGCAGCGTTTCTCAGTCCCACAAAGTGGTGTGCAGGCTGTGCTCCTCCCACTGCTTGGGCTGAGTATCCCCAGTTGAAGCTTCTCATCCTGCCTGACAGTCTTGTATCCTGGGCTGGACGTGGCTTGGAAAGCCTCAGTGTTATTGCTTTATTCCACTTGCTTATGAGAAAACTCCTAAGTTCATGTTCTGTTTTAGATATTGTGCAATATATTCAATTGACAAAAAAAAATAACCCAGAACAAAAAAAACCTCAACCCTGAGCCATTTGGAGGGGCGGTTTCTCCTGCGAAGCTGCAGGCTGTTAGACTGGGGAGCAGAACTCTTGGTGAGTTCAAAGTGAGTTTATTGTTGCTGTGTATTTAGTGAGTCATTGTAAACCTCTCTGTTACGTCAGTATTGTAACTTACATCCTGCTTTTTCAGTACCCATTCCTCAGCTAATATTAATAGGATTTTCTTGTAATAGGTACTAAAACACTTCCAGAGTATTAGATACTAAGTTTGACTGCAGAAAATAGCCAGGAAGAATTGCTAAATGCAAGCAGGCACTCTACCCTTCTCTCCCTGATGTGCACTTGTTTATAAGTGTATGAACTTGATGGAGATGCGTTTTCATGAGCTTTTGCCAGGTTGGACTTTTGTTCAAACCACATTATGTCTGAACAAGAGAGTCAAATAAACTGCCTTTGCATTTCCCAGCACGTTCTCTCTCCTCCAGATGAAGAGTAGGTAACTGTGGTTCAGTCCTGCCAAATCTATTGTATTACAAAGTTTTTCAGGGAAGGTGGCTATAGAGTAAAATTGTACTGCTCTTGCAAGGATCCTTGCTCATGAAGGCTTCATGCAGTCTCTCTGGGGACAACATTCAAGGGCCGTGTTCTGGGGGAACATGCAGGTGAGAGCCAGGCCTGCTGAAGGGTGATTTGGGTGCTTATGTCTGCAGTTCTCTGCTGGAAAGAGAGCAGAGAGCTTCTAGTGTAAGCTTGTCCAGTTGGGCTCAGACATTGCAAGGCAAGGAAGCCTAAAGAGAAATGGAATCTCACAGGGCTGAGAATGAAACCCCTGTGCAAGGTCTGGTGAGCCAGCCGGAAAGTCAGCCATGCCTGAACTTTGTGGTTTTAATAAATGAAGTTTGTGTGATGCCTGTTGAGAAAGTATGCCCAATGTGGAGAGCCCATAAAGAGCAGGAAGAGGATGTGATGGGAAAGGCAGGCTGAAAGCTTGACAGGACATGTCCCTGTTTCAACAGGCACTGTAGCAAGCTCTCCCCTTCTCACCCAAAGAAACTGGGTAAACTTAACCTCAGATAGCATCAGAGGAAGCCCTCATCTGGAAATGAAGAGCTGTTTGTGCTCAGGCCTGATTGTTCCTTAGCCTCAAACTGCTGACAATAATTGTGATGGTGTGTTCTGCGCCATGTAGACCTCACCAGTGGGATGATGCTCCTTTGATCCCAGCTGTCACTCTGAAGGTGAGTGGCTTACCCGATCTCGTGACCGAGTCTGATGGGGTGACAGCACAGTTACTGAAACTTGCCAAGCAGCAGATATAAAACAGGAAAGCAGGAGACCTTTGCATTGCTTTATTGTTTCCATTTCCCGTGGAACTGGCTTTGTGTACAGAAAACTATTGCTGTCCATGCAGAGAACTGAGAGGATGCAACTGCATGTCAGTAAGGTGTTTTTCTGCTAGAAGTAGTAGCAATAGGAAAATAAGAATGCCAGTCCTACCCATTGGACTATTAGTGGGGCAGATAGGCCCCAAAAGTAGTTTTAGGTTATTTATTAAATGCCCTATTTTTGAAAATGAAAACTAGAAGTCTCATTATAGCCATCAAGAGATGCTGGGTACTTTAGCTCTTTTAAAATGTGGGCTATTTTTTCAGGCAGAGGCAGGGACTTGGTATAAAATGTCTTTTTATTTTATATTGGTGCCTTTCTAAGTTTGCATTGACAAGTCCCTTCAGCTCTCAATTTCCCAATGTACCTAATTATGAGATGGGGTAATAGTTTGTCTTTATTTTTGTAAAATAGTGCAGTCGATATATGGTCAAAGGAGTGGAAAAGGAGCTTGGTATTGCTGTTCAGCTAAATGCGTGTGCTTGCAAACAAAATCAGCAAATTGGCATTTGGTCAAGAGAAGCAGCTTTCAAGTTTAGAGGGACGGGCTTCCGAATCCAGTAAGAATATTGAATGCAACCCAGATGGCATCCTGGAGGGAAGTTTTGTGGCATCAATTAGCTTGTAGGTGACCATGCTTCTAGCCAACTGTGAGTTATTTGGCAGGTTGCCACTTGACTGTTAGTGAAAATTCAAGAGGAATGAGATGAAATAGAGTTCCTGAGAGACAAAGAGAAAGATGTCTTCACTTGAGAAAAGAGATTTGTGGATCCTGTTTCTTACATGATTTAAGTTGTCTGCTCTTGTACAGCCACATATTTCAGCCTCATTTATGAATGTTTCTCTGCCACATTTGTATAAATAAACCCATTTAAAACTTCTTTCAAATTACACTTGTAATTTATTCTCAGGAAGGAATTTGCAAGTAAAAGGGCCACCAATAGCTGGATCGGTGCCCTTCTAGCTATTGGAAGGTGAGTTTAATTTAGTGTTTCCTTCTGGAAATGGTGTTCTTACCTAGACTTTAGGACTTGCGTATTTCTCTTGTAACTAAATTAAGTTGTTGCGCTCCAGACTCAAAAGGAGCTGCCAAATCCCTGAAAAACGGGCTGTATTGTAGTAGCTTGTAGTACCACAGTTTCATACCATCCCACTGAGAACGGAGTCTACAGAGCAGTAAGAGTAAACACCCATTATGGGACAGCTGTGGGAATGTGACTTATCTGATATTACAATGAACTGCCATCAGGTTTTGTTGTCTAATGGAATGTGCGTCAGCTTACAAAAATAGTTCTACATGGCTTTCCTTTTTTTTTTTTTTAATTTTTAAAGTCCATTTTAAAGGGACTTAAAATCATCTTCATGTCTTAGGTGCTAACACTTCAGATGGCTTTTGCATCTGTGCAATGAGGGATAATTAGGTTTGTAGAGCAGATGTTCTGGAAGCCTGCACTGCAGTATGCCTGGCTGTTTCTGGCTACAAAGATTTACTCCTGGGTTCACTTGTTTTCTTTCTATGTAGGAGAATGGCAAATTCCCAAACAGCCTTCTGCATCCAGTAAGGGCTTCAGGATCTCGTAGCAGATTTAATCAGTAGATGCTTCACTAAGAGCTTTAGAAAGGAATAGTTTTATTCCCAAGAATTTTTTTCAGCTGCTTAGTACTGAGTTTTTACCCTGCACTGAGACATGTTGTGGCTTTTTCAAAATTAGCAGAATTGTTTGCAAAGAAATAACGATGGTGAGGTTTTTCACTTTGTTCTCCTGAGGCATAACAATTAAAATAAAAAAAACCACTACCTCCTAGGGAGAGTAGAATTATACCATTATCCCAGAATTGCATTCTGTTGTGTACTGCCTTGTGTTGTAATGCCTGTTGGAGAAAGAAATGGGATTTTGTAAATAGCCAGATAGGAACAAGGATGTGCATTGTGAATATGGATGTATGCTAAGAGTGACCTAGGACTAGCTTTATAAAATAAAAAAAGTTCTGCATGGCACTTTTTGGTTTGGAGATGGGGTTTTACTCAGTTCTATCACATCACAGAAGGTAGCATGCTCCCAGTGTAGCTGTAATGAAAAAGGCAGTGTACTGCTTTGGAAAACATTAAATGCAAAATAGAGGTAGCCTTTTTTTATCAAAAAGTTACATCTCATTTTCTACTGAACAGCTAATATTACATGCAGATGCTCTTTCCCCTCATCATTTCATCAGGCGTGCCTGTTTTTCATAGACAAGGGCTTAGGCAGCTGATCTGCTCCCTTTCAGAGGCCACCAACTTGCTTCCATTTCCAAACTGACTTTCCCAGGTCATTCCTTCTGGCATTAGTCCAATACAGCACACACGTTTGTTTTTACAACTTCAAAAAGATGTAGTATGAAAAACAATAATAGCTTCAAGGAAGGACCTGGAGACACAGCACTAAAAAATAAACATCGAAATGGACACTAGTTTCTTGTTTCCATCTTACCACTACTGAGTTGGGGTCAGTTATGTTGCAATTCTGAGTAAACTCATCTCCAGTTTGAAGTCAGTGGAAATTGCAAGAATTTCCTCGATCTAGCTCTTGTGTCTCACAGTGACTACTGAAGACAGAAACATGGGCATGCACTCCTAGGCATTTTACAAGCAAAGCTAAGGCATAATGTTATTTTTAGACCTGATTTTTTTTAAAATGCCTGCTGAAAGAGCTTTCTCTGCTTTGCATAAGAATGAACCTGGCAATCAGATCCTTATGTAAATAAAACTTGCGGCTCACTCAATCAATATTTTGTTCTTTTCTTGGCACGTATAGAATAAAATCACAGAGGAGCTAGTTAATTTTCACAATTAATGCTGATCTTGCAACAGCAGTCACAATTTTAAGAGTCACCTGAAATCTAAGTCTCTGCAAAATCCTGGTCAGAGAATATTTTTCTTTATCCAGAGGTGCCATTGTCATGGCACTCTTCTCTTCTGAGGATTTTAATTTTCATACCACTTTTGGCAAAGTCACGTTTGAGAGCTGCATGTTTCTCCTCTTTAAATACCGCAATAATTAGGAAGACATCCTGACAACTGAGTCATCTGAGTGACTTTTCTCTCATCCTCAATACAGGATGAATCCTCCTCGTGCCTGATGCACAGGAAGGTTCAATTCCTTCCTCTCAATTACTTCCAGTAGTTGATGCAGTGATCTATCAGCTGCTGCGAGAGAGAGAGGAAGCAATAAATATGGCAGAGGGTTGCTGTGCATATACAATTTCTCTTGCTGGCAAAGTTTGAAGTCTCTTTCAGGATTCCCTTGATTCCTTCCAAAGAATCCCTCCAAAATGTTCTAATACCTTGTCAGGGCTGTGCTCCAAGGATGCTGGATGAACTGTCAGAACCCAAAGTGCTACAGAGCTTCCCGTATGCAACGGCAGCTGCTGCAAGGAGGAGAGGGAACGGTGCACTGTTCCCTTCTGCTACCAACAGCAGGAAGATCTTGTAAGGGGCACTGTAATATTTTAGTACCTGCTGGGACAGCTTGTTTTCTTTTTATCTCTTAAGGCTGAAAGGCCTCACCAAGCTGTAAGGCCCTTGGAATCAGCACTGAGAGCTGAACTTTAAATCTGATGCAGCCAAAGGTGTCTGAGGCTGGCACAGGGATTTTGAAGGTATTGGTATGTTTCCAGATACGAGATTAACAATCTTCAGAGTAGACCAGACCTTGATTTAACCTCTGGGCTCTCTACAGTGTCTGTTGTGTTGATGTGTTATTGGTCACTCTAAGAAGTCTAATTTAATCCTCAGTCAGCGCTGCTACTCTTGTGGGATTATCTGCTGTGGGTTTATGCAGGAGCAGTGAGGACATTACTTTTTCCATTAACGTGTGGCAAATGTTCATGCTCTTCTCTCTCCCCAAAGTTTTTGGCATGGCACCGCATTCCTAGCAAGTCATTGCTCTCAGGCTCATGACTTTCCTATACTCATGGGACATTTTAAATTTAGTTTTTCTATTTCATCATGGTGGGTGCTACTTGGTGGTTTTGTTGAATGTCTGAGCTGAACTTTTTTAAAAATGCTTTTCATATTTTTTAGAAATGACAAAAGGAGGACTTGCCTCTTACCCTCTGGTCTAATGATGACTCGGCAACGTAGCAGGCTCACACACCTGCCAAGAATTCAGGTCAAGTGGCCCATTGTGATTTCTGCTGGTAGCCCCAGGTGTAGACAAATCAGAAAAGGTAATGTGTGGTGCAAAGGACAGCTGTGTTCCTGTTCCGTACTTAATTCTTAGGTTTAGGATTGTCTGGCCTTTGTGCCATCTTTGCCTTGATGTCTCCAAACAGAGCAGTGACAAAAGTCTTCTCTACAGACTTGTTTTGGCAGCACCGAAGCCAGAGGAAAAATGTGGCTTGTTTTCTTTGCCTTTAAAATCCTCCTGCAGAAAGGGTACAAGTGTGGTGCCAGAACTTAAGAAATAAACAGCTGTTGGGTAAGTTTAGACTTTAACCACTTCTCTCTGAGTAGGAATAGTATTTTTTGGTCACTGTTTACATTGACTTGAGATGAAGCAGGGTTTTCAGTGTGAACAGGCAGTTACAGAACCAGAGTGTCCAGCTTTATCCCTTTTGAGTGTTTTCTTAAGTCTTCTGTAGGATCCCCATCTTTTCAGTCCGAGTTGTATCTCTCACAGAACAGTTCCTTTTAGGATTTTTAATGGTTTTCTCTTCCGCTTGACTCTTGTACCTTGCAATAAATTATACAAACCTGTGGTTTGGTGCCTCATCTGATTACCTCCTGTTTAGTATTTTTCTGAGATGAGTACCTGAAAAGCACAACGGATCCATGACACTAATGCCTCTAATTGCAGCTAATGAGTGGTTTTTAAAGCATTCTCACAAGCAAATACAAACCCAGCCTAGCAATGTTTCAGGCTACTGGCCTTTTTTATTGCTTTTGATATTTTTACTGACTTTTAAAATGTAATGTTTCAAAGTTTGGCCATAGACAATTGTTGGTGTTTCTTTAGGTCTCTGAGCACCCTGTCCCTGGCAGGAAGCATGAAGTCTTTGTCATACCTCAACGCAGAGTGAATCTTTTCCATTTGACAAAATTAAAAAAGAAATTGTCTGAGTTTCTGCTCTCATTGTAGGTTATGTTTGAAATTCAGTCCTGAAACTTCCATGCTCTGTTTGTAAGTCTGTCCCTATTTTTGCTTGGTTTATTTGGCTTGGTCATATATTTTGTTAGTTCATAGTTGTCAAGATAAGTTTTTCTTAATCAGAAGGCATTTAGTAAAGAAAATTGCAGTTAAATGCAGAACAAGACCTTCCATAAGCTCAGCTCAGCTTAGCAAAATCGGAGCCACATACTTTTGTCCTATGTGTCTTAACCTGCATTTCTACTCTCCTGTCCCCCAGCAATCAGCCTGATTTCTGTGACCTGCTCTCAAGAGAGCAGAAAAAAACAGGTACTCTGTGGGAAGCTATGGAGACTGGTTGGGTTGCACTTGTCAGTGCATCACAGAGTGCCACCAAATGGGATGTGGGCACAGATTTGCTTCCCTTCAGTGAGGATGCTAATTCAAAACTCTCTCACACAAGCTGTCATTTCTGAATTTTAATAAAGTTCCTGTAAAGATAATAATCTCTGAGACCTGTACTTTGTTTTCAGATTTGATTGAAATTAATCAGCTGGTTTGATTAGTGGATATTAGCAAGAGGTGTAACAGACAGAAAAACAGCATGATCACATAATCACTATATCTTTAAGATTCCAGTCTGCAAACCCAGTAGGCTTCTACTTAACTGAGTTCCAGCTTTCTCTCTGCTGGTACCAGGGGTAAGTCATAGACATCTAGTGGCTGAATACCACACTGCCAATAGAGGTGCCACTGGGGGATCCTGGCTCCCTGTGGATGTCATACAGGGAAGATACTTCCAAAATCAGCCCTATCAATGCTCACAGCTCCAGCATAATGAAAATTTGATCCTGCTTCATAGGTGCAGTTGTTGTGTTCTGCAGAGTGGGAATCAATGCAGAAATCCCCTGTAATGCCCATTAAATTGGTAGATTGTCAATGGGAGCAGGCTTATTGCTTACATTGTTGGTCTTTATTAAAGAGAAGTAGTCGGGTAAATTCAGGGCTTAAGGTCGCTATAAGAAATGCAGTTCAGAATTGGAGGAACACCATCAGTTTTTGGCATGGGATATTAATTTGTTTATATGTTTCTGCAGATATCCCTTTATTGATTTTTCTGTAAACCACAGACATTTTTCTTCCTCTGATTTGATTTCATATTCTATTTTCCTAGTAGATATTTTTAATGTACATTTAGGTGAAGTTTTGCTTATCCCTGAAGTGCAGTTGTCATGTGTTAGCTCAAAGGACACTTGTCAGACTGCTGTGACGTGATCCAGACTTGACTTTGTTCAAGACCTGGATGGAGCAGCTTTTAGGCAGTTTCTGGTCTGAATCCTGGAACATTTGCCTTGAGGCTGAGACTTGGTGTCTGTGATGCCCCTCTGGCAGTGGAAGCTTTGTCCAACTATGAAACTTGTACCATTGCATTGGTACCAAGTCTAAGACTTGTGACTGTTCCCTTGAACTACCTAATTCTGCTGTAAAGACCAGATTTATTTTCTTTGATTTTATTGATCTGGATTTCCTTGTGGCAATTTGATTTCCTCAAGGTTTGTTTTTTTTTTCTTCTCTTTACTCATCTGGTCTCCCCTGTGGTCAGTTTGGTGCCTCACTTGTCCACCTTGACTGTGGAGTCTGGCTCCCATAGCCCTGGAGGCTTTTGGAAATGCAGCCTTTGATAATACGCTACAGTGCTGGCCAGGATGCACGAGCTATAGGTAGGGAGGATCTCAGCATTTTATATTTTTTTTTTTGGTCTTGATTGTGTAAGTTGCTGAACATTTCCTCCTTTTATGTTGGGCTGATGGAGCTCTTAATTTCAAATGACTAAGCTCAAGCCCTTAGGCACAAGCCCTTGCATTTTAATCTGGTTTGGCTGTTTAGTTTTGACTGGAAGATTTGTGGGATTTCTTGTAGCAAGAATTGAAGCTGTAAATGGCAATTCCAAGGATGAGACTGAAAGAAGAGTCAATTGGAATTTTTTGGTATTGACATGCAGATGCAGTCTGGTATGCACAAAATATTAGAGGCTGGTATTGGGACTAAACAAGAAATGTTTATTTGTGTGCTTTGCAGTTTTGAGTCTTGCCATTTGTCAGATGTACATACAGAAAAACACACCAAATCTTAGTGACCCATAAAATACACATTGTTTTCAACTGACACTTATTGCTGCTGTATTTAATTAAAAAAAAATAAAAATTAAATAGTGCAATAAATATGGGATATTTTTCTCTTTCCCAGCTGTAAGAACATAATCATAAAATCATAAAACGGTTTGGCTCAGAAGGAACCTTTAAAGATCATCCAGTCCAACCCCTCTGCTGTGGGAAGGGACTAGACCAGGTTGCACAAAGCCCCATCCAGCCTGACCAAGAATGCTCCCAAGGATGAGACATCCACAGCTTCTCTGAGCAACCTGTTCCAGTGTCTCACCACCTTCATAGTAAATAACTCTTCCTTATATCTAATCTGAATCTGTCCTCTTTTAATTTAAAACCATTGCCCCCCGTTTTATCACTATAGGCCCTGATGAAAAGTCTCTATGTTTCTTATAAGCCCCATTTATATATAGGAGGGCCACAGTAAGGTCTCCCGGGAGCCTTCTCTTCTCCAGGAATCTGCAGGATGAGTCAGTGTCACCTGCAGTACAAGTGATTCAGGGTTATGGGGTGTTTTGACACTTGAATTCTGTGATGTGGATGTGTTAGGAATACTTACTCAGCAAGGCAAAGGGGAGAAAAATGCAAGGAAGGTAAAATTGCAGTGATCTCCAAAAATAGACATGCAAGGGACTCTGATTTCACTGCTAGAGGACAAAAAGCAGTAAGAATGTAAAAGTCCAGTCTTCTCATTGAACAGATAATCCAGTTGTATTTGAATCTGGTCCTGGCAATTAAAGGCTGTAGGCCCTAATTGGAAAAAAAAAAAAAAAGCCAGGCTGGTGGTGGTGTTGGGTAGTTTGTTGGGTAGTTTGGGTCTGGGCCTATGCATTCCTGCTGCTCGGCTCCATCCAAGGGGGCTGTTAGCTCCATGCTGGGATTTTCTGGTGTCTGTCAGTGCTGAAATGTGTTCATTGAAGGAGATGTTGCTGGTGTCAGACGTCCACATGCAGGGTTGTCACAGTCTGGTTGTTCTGCAAAGATTAGTTCTTTTATTGACTTTTTACTGAAGATTGGCATGCATTTCCTAAAGAAAATCTGGACACCCAGCCCTAAAAATAGCCAAAGACAACTGGCTTCTGAGTAGTTTGCAGCCAGTCTGTGGCCTTAGAGGAAACAAATCTGTTCATGAGCTTCTGGTGATCCAATCCAATATGTGACTCTGTCCAGTCTTTTACACGTTCTCTTAGGCCGAAGTGTTGACTAGTTCACAAAATCACCCAAAGTGCAACTCTGTCATAAATTCGGGTAGGATTTAGGAGGTCAGTGTGGCACCATACCCTTCTGCTGGATATGGCTTCTCCAGGTAAATGCCACAGTGGGATTTTGGATATGCAACCTGCAGTAGCCCGTGGCTCAGTCTGAGCTATCGAGCAGTTGAAGCTCTGCTGGACAGGGCTGTGTTCAGGAAGTTGTGATGTGGCCACGTAATTGATGAGAAAGATCAACAGGACTCGGTGTGTGCACACAAGCGGACGGGATTGATGGTTTTATAACTCACTGTCCCGCTACAGGTACCAGGGAAAAGGAATGAGTAGCATCGTGTACAGCGAGACATAGAGGTGTAAATCATTTGTAATGTCTGTATCTACCAGCTTTTGGAAGAAGTGGGACTCCAGCTGAGTGGGAATGGCTGTGATGGCAGAGCTCTCAGTGGATTGAGGCAAGGTGTCTGTGCTTCACTGCTTTTCACAAACTGGTCTGTCCTTGGCTTCAGCTGCATTTTTATGTGACGTTAGACAAATCGCTTAACCTCTCTGGGCATTGTTGCTTAAAATGGAAGCGCCGATATTCTTGCCAACCTTTGTGAGCTATCACTGGATTAATGGATAAAAATTGCTGTATAAAGTGTAAGCATCATTTATGATGTATTTTATCTTGTTTACTTGCAAATTAGCTGGGCTACCTTGAAGTGTCACAACTGCTGAAAGTGTTAAGGGGGACCTACTGTGTTTCCCTGAGTCAAGATAGCCCCAAAACTAAGATTACCTATAAATCCTGGAGACTGGCTTAGAAATATTTTTTAAATAGGATTTATTTAGTGTTTGAAGTTTGATGTAGTGCAGAGCTTCACTTTCTTTAATGGACTCTCTGAGCTCCGTGCTTTCAAAAATTGTTTAGGAAGATGATTCCTTGGATCTTTGCCTTTAGCCTCCTGTTTTTAAGCAAACTCTTCCTGTGCATTTTCATTCTCATTACAATATGTGGAATTAAAATATTATCAAACTATATTTTAGCTGCCTTTACTGAGAAAAAGAGCCTTAATATGAAAAGTGGTAAATTGTCATAAAGAAGGAGAAAGTGTATTAAAGGGAAGATAATTCAGATTACTCCACATATGAGGAGCAGCATACAAATGGACAGGTACACATGTGTACACATTGATGTGCTGGCATTTCCCTGCGATAAGGTATTTCTCCTCCCTACTTCCAACCTGTAAATTTAAGACAATATTTAGACCCTTATGAATTGGGGGAGGAGGGGGAAGTAATCTTGGGCTCTCTTCAAGATGATACCTTTGTGTGCAGGTGTACTTAGTATTAGCGGTCCACACTGACCCATGTCCATTGGACTTGCTCGTTTCTGAGGGTGCCCCAAACCCTGTTTTTCTGGCGTGTAACTCTGTCCTCTTGCTTTGCTGCTGTGGAATCGCTGCCACCCGGTCCTCTGGCTTACAGCTACGCTGCTTCCATCCCTGAGCTGATGATGTTCAGCCCTCTGACAGTTCCTGGAAGTGGTAAGTTTTGCTGCCAGGTTGTTTCATGTCTACAGAAGTTGTACCAAAATGGTTGTTTGCTGTGCTGTTCAGACACATCCTCCCTTATTACACAGTCACTATCTCAGAGTGACTTGAAAGTCTTGCAGCATTGTTCTGGGGCACAGTTACAGAGGAAAAATGCACGGCCTGTGATTCTCAGCCAAAATAGCCCATGGAAATAAGGAGACAGTGGGACAGGGTAGTGAGCGCGAGTTGTGGCAACACATCTGAGTAATCTGGCTCAAACCAGGGCGCCACAGTGTTGGGCACCTTACAAACACATAGCAAAGGCCTGGCTCTGAGGTTTTTAATTCTCTGCTAGATGCTGATAGCTGAGAAGTGAGAAGCACAAAGTTACAGTGCTTTGTAGGAGTAGGGTATAATAAGGGCAGAACAAATCTCTTTGAGTCTTAGTCCATCTCCTTGTCTGCATGACTCTTCGCTATTTCTTCTTCAAGCCTCTTGGATGTACTGGTAGAACCACGTTTTCTTACTGCTGGAAAAACTTTGTGGTGTGACTCAAGCTGTGATTGCCAATGACTGTATGAGATTGTCCCTCAAAAGCTTGCTGAGGTTTGCCTAGGGCATGGAAGGGCAGGGGCAGGAAAGAATCAGTAGCCGGCAGTGTTGTCTTAGGCCAAGCACTGTCATCGCAAAACCCTTGCACTAAGCTAGGAGGAAGATGTTGGGGTGTTTGTTTTGATTCCTTAAGCCACAACGGCTGTCTGCTTTTGTTAGCGGGCTTCCCTGTTATCCCATAATCCCTTCAGACACTTGAATTTGTCTGCTTTTCTGCCTAGATGGTGGGGGGTGTGGGGGAGGCTGCTTGTTTCAGAGACAGTCGTGGTCTTTGAATGCAACTTTTTACCCTAATGTGACAAAAAGGAGGCACAAAGCCAGAAATAGCATGCTGTGCTGTTTATTGCTTGATTTATTTGTGGCCATGTCTGTCACACAGATGCCAACATGTTTTATCTTCATTTATAATAGCCCAAAATGTTTCACCTGGACTGATACACAGTCCTAGGCCAGACAGGGAGGTTCCATAGGGAGATTTTTCTTAGCGTGTAGCTTGTTGCTGTGATTTCCTTTTTTATTATTTATTTATTTTTAACCCCTGCTTTCCTCTCTGACCTTAAGTTCGCTTGTAAAGCTGTGCATGTTTTCAGTGCACAGTTTGGATAATTAAAAATAGCTGCTTGCGGCGCTTGGCTTCTGTGCAGCCTTTTATCAATAGTGCCTCTGAGAATACCTTGTGTTTGGATGAATGGTTTTAAATAGAGTGGTGAGAACTGCATGGAAGACAAATCAAACAGGCCTCTTTCACAGCAATCTTTTTTCCTTTACAATGCCTAGACATGATTTTTAAACTGAAAACAGAACATGCCAATATTTGCAATTTAATGTATCTTTGTTAATCTTGTATTCTACTTATTATTTTTTTTTTTTTTTTTTTTTTTTTTTCTTACTGCTGGAAAAGTTGTGCTCAGAGAAATTAGTCGTTGTTGGGTCATTCTAGGAGTGATGTGGGCCATGCAGGACCTGTGATGGGGAGTCTGCTGCAGGGGCCCATCCTCGTTATTCTGTCCTGGTGATAACCCAGTATGGTGGGCTTAAAGGGATGGTGCCAGAAGACAGTTAGAAAACCATCAGTGAAAGTTGCTGCCTAATCTCCTTCAGTGATTATCTTCAGCTCTGAAATTGAAGACATTCTATCCCATTAAAACTAGAATTCCCATTAAAAAAACCCTGTGAATGTACTTATGGTCAAAGTAATAGTTTAATTTCTTTTCTCCCTTTCTGCAGAAACTTCCTCCTTCCTCTCACCTCAGACCTCGGGGAAATGTGGTCATGATTTCTACTGGAAATCCATATAGTGTTTAAAATCTTCCACTGATTTATTTTAGGCTCTTCAGATTTCTAGCCTGCCATGATCCAGCCATTGTGAGAGCCTGCAGAATTCCTCATTTCCTTTTTTTGTCTGTGCCATTTATTTAAATATACTTTCCCATGCTTTCTCTTCTTTGTCTCCTCTCTATGTTAAACAGTTCAGACTCACTAAAGGAAATGGAAAGATGTACGAATTGCTGTTGTCTGTGGTGTGATCAGCCTGTGAATTTAAATTTTCAAAGCCTTTGTTCTGGTACATTTCATGAGCAATGCATTCTCTTAAATAAGGCTGTGTAGATGTAAAGGAAAAAGATTTCACCTCTTTACACATGATTTTTGGTACATATGATTCTTGTACGTTAGTTCTCAGAAAAATCTCATGTGGTTTTCAGTATCTTATAATTTAATTGTCTAGGTTGGAAGGGACCTTTACGATCATCTAGTCCAACCATCAACCTAACTCTGGTAAAAAACTATCACTAAACCATGTCACTAGGTACTGTGTCAACCCGTCTTCTAAATACCTCCAGGGATGGTGCCTCAACCACTTCCCTGGGCAGCCCATTCCAATGCTTAATCACCCTTTCAGTGTAAAAATTTTTCCTAATATCCAATCTGAACCTCCCATGGCGCAACTTGAGGCCATTTCCTCTTGTCCTATCGCCTCTGATTTGGTAGAAGAGACTGACCCCCACCTCTCTACAACCTTCTCTCAGGTAGTTCTTATTTCTTAAAAAAAAAAAAAAAGCAGCTAGGTGAGGCTCTTCTTATTGCATGCATTCCCTTTTATTTAAAAAAAAAAAAGAGGAACAGCTGCCTAACAGAGGTGGAATAGACTTATACCCCAGTAGTGTTGCACTGTAATCATGTAATCATGGCTTGCAAATGTGGTGTGTGACCTTGTCCAGTGCAAAGCTTACCGATTTTCTAGGAAGCTTCTGTCCCGAGGAGCTTGAAATCAAAGGTGGTGGGTTCTCTTTAAGCATGTACACACTCAAAAGGCAAAAAACACTACTGGGGTGTGTGTGTGCTTTTGTATGACAGGTAATTAAGTTATGTGTTACTGCAGTATCGATTTTTCCTCTTTGAGAAGACTTGATGTCTAAGCCATTGATATTTTGAGTCCTGGAGTTACAGATGGACAATGTGATAGGTTTGATACTGTCCTAAGTCATTGTGACAATGCTTTAATTTTACCTCTAGTGAATTTCTGCTGCTGACTTTCTTGACTTATACTTTGGAGGAGAAAAGTAATGTACACAGACTGAAGAGTACCTATGAAAGCCCTGCTTGGAAAGCATGAAAGAAGAAAAAAAATAATGAAGCCATAGTGACATATTTGCACCATTTTTCTTACCTGTGCTCTGTTTTGCAGTCATACTGCGGGGAAGTGAAATGAGTATTTGGTTATGGGTGAACAGCTGCAGAAATAAATTCTCAGGACGGGCAAAGTCTTCATGTGTGTAGAAACACATGTGAGGATGTGGACTGGGTCATCTCCAAAAGTTTGCTTCCTAGAGAAAAGTATATATGTACTCACTGATGGCAGGGCTTCCATTTAGAAGTATCAACTTCCAATTACTGAGAGCAGACAGCGGAGTTTCTGAATTCCTCTGACTCTTATTCTTGTGTTAATTAGCAGATAGCCATCAGTCTGGCGTGTATGTGGTTTTCAGTGTCAGTCTTCACTGTTTATCTTGAATTTAAATGGGAGTTCAATATATAATCAAGACCTGAAACTTGCTAAGTGCTGACATAGCAGCAGTGCCCAGCTCTTCTCCTGGTCTGACCAGCAGCCTATAGGAAGCTAAATGAATATTAATGCATTCTTGCCGACAAGCAGCTTGGTTTACTTGTCTCTTTCACCTTCTGCAATGAAGTATGAGCTTTCTGGCTGGGTCATTAATAAAACAGCTAGTGGGTGATTTATTTCACCCGAAGTACTAGTTGGTCATTGTGTCTCCAGTGTCAGCAGTGAATGGCTTTTTCTGCTGTTGTCATGGTCTCTCCCTTAGTAATCACAAGGATTTGGGAGAGTGCGAAGGACTAGTTTCGTGGGGAACTTGCTCACCACACGTCTTGCTCCCATTGTTCTCATTGTGCAGTTTTCAACGGGACGCGAGCCCTCTTTTCCTGGGAGACACCAAGACCGCCCAGGCCTCTTGGTAAGAATGCAGGGACCTTGTCACATCCCTCATGGTGCAGATTAAACTGCTATGGCCAGTACAAAAGAATATATATTTTTTTCCAGACTGCAGAAGATAGATGGTGTCTGTCCTCCTTCCTGGTTTGGAGGCTGTCTTACCAACTATCTCTGCATGTTTAATGCCTTCATGGCTCCCAAGTCTTGGCTTCTTTTGGGCTGCCACTGAAAAAATTGCTGATGACCTGTCAGTCTTAGGAAGACATATTATATAGAGTAACAAAGTTGCTCTATAATCTCCTTTAAGCTTGAACCAAACAATTTTAATGCAGTGAGCAGTAAAACATGATCACCTGCTCTGAATGAATCTAAGATCTATTAAGGACAGGGATCTTCCTCTAGAGAGCGTCAAAAATGGGCTTTAGTTAATTGTTCTGGATTTGGACCACTGTTCAGATCAGTTAACAGACCTTAGTTGGCAGGAGAATTTGGTTCAAAGCTAAACAGCTCAGCAGTGACCTACAATGAGGCAAAAAGTGTCCTGGCATCTCTAGACACATAAACTTCTGAAACTGATCTGAAGACTGTAACCTATGTATGGCTTAGACCAGCAGATTTTATTAGAAAAATGAATGGGCTCCCTTCCCCTGCTAATTTTGATATATGATAGGCTTTACTGCTTGTTTGCAGCCATTTAAAAAAAAATAATCTGGAACAAGTCCTGGTTCTAGGACATTCATTCCCTCTCCTGTGGTATTAATGGAAGCTGCGTGAGCTGGTTGCTGCTGACCTAGCCAAAACAGTTGTGCAGTTTTGGTCATGGATACACTCTTGCAAGCAGGTGATTACAGGTCTAAAGAGGCAAGTATGTACTCTCAAACGCTTTTGTACCATCTGCATTTCTATGGATGCAGAGGAATTTTTATGTTTTCTCCTTGTTCTTTCTCCTCTCCTGATTTTTTTTTTTTTTTTTTTTTTCCCCCACAGACAGATCCATTCAGAAAAAATGCTTATGATGGTAGCTGCTGTGCCTTAGTTGCCAAAATAAATTATTTCAGCTGGGGGAAGCGAAGGCTCTGTTAAGAGGAGAAATAATTCAGGAGAAAAACAAGCAGCAAAAGTGGTTTATCTGCCGTGTCACGTGCTGTGATTTTTTTTTTTTTTTTGCACAGTTGTGCAGTTTTGGTCATGGATACACTCTTGCAAGCAGGTGATTACAGGTCTAAAGAGGCAAGTATGTACTCTCAAACGCTTTTGTACCATCTGCATTTCTATGGATGCAGAGGAATTTTTATGTTTTCTCCTTGTTCTTTCCCCCTCCTTGTTTTTTTTTTTTTTTTTTTTTCCAAGCACAATTTTGGCATCTGCTGTCAAAAAATTTGCCCTTTCATTAAGACACCAACTTTAAAAGACACTGAAAAGCTCAAACAACCATTTCAGCTGGTATAAGCAATTACAGATATTTCCAGTCAGCAAAATGACAACCTCAGTGAAGCTTGGACAATTGCTACATAGATGTTAATCAAGAGGGACACAGGCAGATTCCTGAATTATTAAAAATGCAATAATGTTTCTGAAGCCTTGATATGCCCTGATGAACCATGCTTAGGGAACAGATTTTGCCCGTCCTAAGGTCTCTTATCTGGTTCAGCAGAGTAAGAACTGAGCAGCCTCCTCTCGTTGCCTTTCATCAGTTGGAACATCTTTTCAGCTTTGAATTTCTGAGGCTGTTTCATTGCTTGTGCTGCCATTCCCCCTCCCACCCTTCCGCTTTGTTTGCTTGACAAGAAGAAAAGGCAGAAAGTGAAGCACGCAGCCACATTTCCATAAGCTTAGACAAACTCTTTCTTTCTTTTTCTTTCTACCCCAGACAGGGTGCTTATAATTAGTCATCCCTGCTGTGGTTGAAGCAGATTTTTTAGAAGAAAGCTTTGGTGGTTTCTTACCAGCAAGAACAAGATTGAAAAATAAATTCACTTCATCGTTGATTTGGGGAATACTTGTTAGCCCCATAATCCAGGCAAATAATTTTCTTCAGCCATGTTTGTTAGAAATACTGGAGCAGAGACCTAGTGGTACTTTTCCCAGTTGTGCTGAGATCAGACAGTGCTGGCAGCATTTGGTGTCTTGAAGCTGAATGCAGAATTAAAAGCTTCTTTAAAAAGCACACTATTAAAGTGGCACTAAGAAAACTCGTTTAATGGTTGGGTGGGATAATCTGAGCTTCTGCTTTTAATTAAAAGTGGACCCACGTTGCAGAATGCAGGCCTGGGCTGAGAAGGGTGTTTTGTGCATGTATTTTAAGTCCCCCTGAAACTGGCAGTATTGAGCTATTGGGTTTTGGCCAAGGAGCAGTTCTAATGTTGAAACAGAAAAGAAAGAGAAGTGGTGAAATAAAACTTAAAGGAAATTTTACTTCCTACTAGGGAAGTCTAGAGTATAAATGGTATTGCAGACTCTTCCTGGTAAGAATTTTAAAGCAACTGTTTGGTGGTAAGATGTGAAATACATGATTATTAACCTTTTAGTCTGAGTGATCAAGAGAAGTTATTTCTGTCACTGTTATTAATATTTGCTATGTCATTACCCTGTCTTGTAAGGAGCTAAGATGTGATCTAGCCTGCTTTAGCCATGCCAAGTTTATTCTCTCATCCTTTTTAGTAGAAAAGGAAAGAAAAAAATACATTGAAAAATATGTACATAGACCCTGACTATGAAAGTCATGTTGTGTTGGAGCAGCTAAAGGGACAAGCCCTTGTAAGTAATGCACAAAATCTCCCTTTGCTTTCATTTAGACAATTGGGTGTAGTACAAAAGCTTGTTGATGTGCAAAGTTGATTGTACAACACTGAGCTCCAAATACAGCTCAGATGTAGTGTGAATTCGAGACTTGTTTGCATGTTGCAGCAATGGCTAGCATATTTTATCTATTTCTGCAAAAATGGAGCCCTCACTGCCATTTTTGCCATGCAACAGATTCTTAGAACCTTTGATTCCCAGTTAATATGAACACCAGTTTGTTAAATCTGTCTTACTCCTTCTTTTTTGATAACCAGAGACAAGTTTAGGTTATTTCCTGCTGTAAATGTGAAATTGCATTTTTAAGTTTTATTTAATTATTCTGGAAAAGGAGTTCTTTCTGGAAACTTTATACCGCTGTTGAACTGAGACTTGGTTCAGAATTGCTTGGTCATTCCGGCGGGGGAGGAACCAGGATATAAAAAAAGGATTTTACTTCCTTAAGCAGTAGAGATTTGAAATTTGGAAATGTACTCAGTGCTATGCCCAGTACTACTTAAGTTTTTATTGAAGTAACTGAAATTCTCTTTTAAAGTCAGTCCACTACACAACAGATTTACCACTTAACTGGGTTTTAATTGACCCTTTTATTATTATAATGATGGGAATAATGCTCTGGTAAATGTATTTTCCACTTGCTGGTTTTGGTAATAAAAACCAGCCTTAGGTTGCAAAACAGAGAAATTCAGTTCCATGGAAATAGGCTGCCCTTCCATTTTAAAGATAACAGGGTCTTCTTTTAACCTTGGATGGCGCTCCCTAACTTGTTTCCTGTCTTTTCTTCATTATGTTGGCTCCTTGCCTTGAAGAGGAGATGGCTTTTTAATACAGCCACTAAATTCCACCAACTCGGAATCTTTCAATCCAATTACTATGGTAGATTAGTTCTTGACTTTCTCCCTCTCCAACTACAGCACTTGTGAATCGAGTGTTTGTTTTTCATTGCATGTTTTTTTTGCTAGATTCAAAAGATTTTCTTTTTTTCTCATGCCTTAGCTCGCATTGTCAGAACGGCTCTCAAATGTTAATGATAACGGTTTTACATAAAGCATCAGCTGGGCCCTGGCTGCTGTTCTTTGTAAGATAAAGCTTGTTATAAAGTTGTGCTTGGAGACAAAGCAAAGATTCACATCCTGGAGCTGCAAACGTGGCTGGAAAGTGGGTAATCCTGGCTGGTGTTCAGTGCTGTCCAAAAGAACAACCCTTCCAGTTCCCCCCCCAGGATTAGTAGTATTAGTATAAGACAAGATTTTGTATTGTATTCACCAGTTTGAGGACAAAGCATAGAATGATAAACATAACAATTTTTAACCTTAATTATAATCTGGGGAATGTGCCATAAATTCTAAGGAAGATAATCTTCTTGTCCAGAAAGGATAAAAATCCTTTATTCTAGAAATGCCAATTTTAAAATATTTGGGCTTGGGCTGACATAGCTCGTTGATGAGCAAAAGGATACTTTTAAAGATATTGTGGCATTTGTTTTTGAATTCTAATCTCTCAGTGTGTTCCACTGAGTGCCCCCAGCACAGGGTGGTGAAGTTGGATTTGATTTGTGGCACTTTTATTGAGGCTCTGGGAAGGGACGATTTAGCCTTTCCGTTATACTGATCCACGAGTGGCACCAGAGCCTGGCTGGCTCCTGGCATCCCTTTAGGTGAGGGCTGCTCTGCTCTGTGCTGTCTAGAAAAGTCAGTCCACTGACCAGAAATCTTTGTAGTGCTATCTGATGTCATCCTTGCACATCTGGTGTACTTTTTCTTTTCTTCTCCTTCCCCAGCTGATTCTCTGCTCTGAGGGAACTCCACAGCCATTGCCACAGTACACATTGGCCCCAAAATTACTGAGCTGTGCTTGGACATGACCAGTTTTGAGATGTAATACTCATTTTCTGTGGCTCATTTTAGTTTAATCTGTAAAGTTTGGCAGAGAAAACTGTCACTATGAAAAATCGTTTACCTACCTAGGTATTTCTTTTAGTGCAGAACATGGGTTGTGTTTAAGTGGACAGATTTTTTTGCCTCCAAAGTACCATGCTTTACACAAGCTTCTAAATGAGAACTTGATTTCAAAGCCAGTTTCTGCTGCAATTTATACTGAAAAGCCTCAGAAGTAGTTGGGGCTGGATGCGCTGTGAATACATTAAACGAAATCCTTATTTGTGCTCCATTCCCTGGTATAGGAGTTGAGCATCTGCT
The DNA here is from genome assembly GCF_001431845.1 of Calidris pugnax. NCBI lineage: Eukaryota > Metazoa > Chordata > Aves > Charadriiformes > Scolopacidae > Calidris > Calidris pugnax. The sequence continues at coordinate 4,280,738 of NW_015090812.1, forward strand.
TTGACTGGCAAGTGTCCCTCAGCTGTATTCACACTTAAAAGATAATATCGGAGTTTGAGGACAAAAGAGGTGCATACAGTCAAGACCTCTGCACATTGAAATTGAAAAATATGCAAACGTCTTTACTGCTGGTAAAAGAAAGAAAAGAAAAAAAAAATGCCAAAAGCTATAGAATAAAGGCCAGGTATGGTGGCATTTTTATCCTAAGCAGTATATCAAACTTACAGCCTGCTGACAATAAATTGAAAGTTTTGAAACCCTCTTTTGTTGTATAAGCTTAATGAGCATTAAATACTAAATGAAAAGTACTGCAGTTATTTTGGGAACATATTTTAAAGTAAAAAATGTAAAACTGAAGTTTGAAACAAGATTGTAAATAAATTTTAAACTTTGAATATAGCAAAATGCAAATTTGAGGGAACTCAACAATGATATTCAAAGAATTTATGTATAATTTACTTTCCATAATTTACAATCTTTACACACATTTAATGGATGTAGTATAGCCAATGTTTTTACACTTCTAGTGTTCACTGTTTTGAAGCAGGATGCTGCTGCTTTGTTGAATGAACTAAAGGCTGCTTTCTGTTAGATTCCTTCTTTTAAGCAACCTGCCCAAGGAGGCCTCCCTGGGTTTCCTTTGAGGCAGATTACAACTTCGTACTGTCTTTCACTATATTGCTGCATCAGAGCTGCAGAAAAGTGTGATTTTTGTAGTTTTTTTGGTTTGTGGGGGTTTTTTGCTTTTTTTTTTTTTTTAAATGCAACAAGATTAATTTTTACAGGGAGTCAAGCTTTATGCATATACTCAATTAATCTAGCTCACAGGAAAACCAAGCCCTTTCAAATTTTACAGTGATGCATGTCATCTATTATCCATCTTACCTTGCAAGGAAAAAAATATTACAACCACCTCCCTTTTACTTCAGACTTTTTTTTTCGTGTTTATGGTGTGGATTAAATTCCCATTTAAGCTTAACTTTCTGCGTTCCACTGTTTCACTAAAGTTCAAAGGTTGTATCACATACTTCGAACACTGATATCACACTCTGTCTGTTCTCCCTTCATAAGGGAAAAGACTATCCCTATATATATACATTCACACGTGCACATATACTAATTACCTAATCAGTCTGTTTTCAGAATGATTTTGAACATATGCTTTTCCTTGTTTTGCTTTCATCTAATTTGTGTTTTCTTCTGGATATTCATCTTTACTGTGCTTTTCATTCCTAAGAGCAGTTCTAAAGAGAACAGCGACAGCACACTGATCATTGAATTCATTTTAAAAAGAACAGCTATGAAAAGAAAGATGAACAAATGTTTGCTCCTTTAGTGTGCCTTGCAGATTTTTTAAGACCAGTTCAGCTTCACCAGTTTTTCCTGAAATTGGGAATTTTGCTGTGCCTGTTGTTTGTATTGTACTACTTAATCTTGTTGCTTAAAATATTAAGAGGGAGCTGGTACACTAAGGCTCTCAACATTACTAATGTGGAATTTTGAACAGTTGTTGACAGCAAGAAAAACATTGCACAATTTTCCTAGTTTGAGCTAAGACCATGAAGGTAATTGTGCTTTAAAATAATGGGAAGCAAAGGCAAATATATGTTGGGGAGAAATCTGCTCTTTGGATAGGATTTTATTACACACTTTGCAGAAAAGAGAAGATTGGAGGGTCTGCAAATTCTCTGAACAAGTGTCACGTCTCACCAGGTTCTGTGTCATGCTCAGATTTCTTTACCTTAGGGCATAAGCTGTCAATGCATCATGCAGAGAGAATGTAGCCTCATTTGAAAACATCTAGGAAAGAAACACTTCTGTGGATGCATCACTATGCACTTGCCTTTATAATTTATGCCTCTTTCTTGCTTCATTTCAAGCTGCCTTCACCTCCGGTGGTGGTGAAGAGCCGAATCCCATTTTTCTCCTCCTGTCTCTGTTTGAGGCTCTGCTTTTCAGCATTCGGTGACGGGGTGACCCAGATTCCCAGGGGTGTTTTGTGAATGCAGTGTTGATGCACTGCTTTCAAAGTCCTTGGTTTGCAAGTCTTATCCCAGCCAGACAAGGTTATTTTCTTTCCTGCTCGTCAGCTTCTGACAGGTGCATCTACCAGTAGTGGTTTAATATAGTTAGCATTAACTAGCAGCAGGTGTGCCTGGGTATTTGTATGAATACAAATGGCAATAACAGTTGGATGAGGGGCAGACAGGTGTGTTTAATAAAATATATCAGTGGGAGAAGGTGGAGAGAGAGGGAAAAGAAGCCCACAGGCATAGAAGGCCTGTGGTGGAGCCTGAAAAGTCATGGAGCCTGAGAAGCTGTGGAGCCAGGTAAGCTGGAAAGGGTTGGAAAAGCCAAGTGGAAATAAGGTGGGGGGGGGGTGGCTTCTCCCTGGTTATGAGCAAAAGGAAGAGGGAGTGGGAACAGATGGCTCTGAATTGTGTAGCCCCTGATGCTCTGTGCCTTTCTGGGATCAAACTGTGATTGACTTCTCATTTGAAGGTGGAACTGAAACTTTAACGATTGCTACATAGAAAATCAGACCATTAAAAGGCAAACCCACAATTCTGGCAATTCCTGAAAAGGAGAAGGAGCTTGTGGGTGGCTTTGTTGAGTGGGACATGAACAGTTATGAGCCTTTTTTGATGGGTCATCATGTTTAAAAGACACCAGTCTGTTCATCTTGGATGGTCTTAGTTTGTTGTGTGCTTTTCATTTCTTCCATTTTAGCCACAATAAAAACAAGGTGGGTTGAGGGGTTGTTTTCAGCAGCTTTTTCTGCTTAGACGCTGGATCTAGGATTCTTTTAGCAGGGGTCCTTACTACTGCCCGCACACTCACTGTGTTTGAAGTTGTTTTTTGTTGTGTGTTGGATTTTTTTGTGTGTGTTTTATTTGTAATAATACTCAAATCCTACAGCCCAGGCATCTAATGATGTTGCTCATTAAGACAGCAGACCAAGTTTATATCTTACTGGAGGAATGGCATGTGAGTGTGGGGCACTGCAGGGATCCCCAGTGAATCTTGAGATCCCCAAACAGTTATTAGATTTTTCTCTTCTTTGAAGTAAATTATTCATGCTTTTAGGAAAGCTTACCCTGAACCATGAGAGGGTAAATGTGCCTCCCAGTCTGTACCTGGCAAGCAACTCGCAGGGCTGGAAAAATAACTTGTATTTAATCTCCAGGGACTAAGATCCTGGGAAGAGAGTCCTGTCTTGAACCAAAGTGCACAGTGTATCCTATGGTGTGTCTCTTCTGTGTGATGCTTATTTCTGCTAACTCAAAGGACAGCTGTGAGCAACTAGATTGTTTCCTGGCTGTCGATTAGGCAGAAAATCTTTTACTTAAGTTCCAGGAACACACAGTATGATGCATTACTCTCTGTGAACGCTGCAAAACATGCTCCTGTTATAAAAAGCTTTTAATATGGAAAACTACTAGAAAAAATGAATAGCTTTTAGTAAGAGTCTGGAATAGATTTTATACCACTTCTCAAATATTTTTGTATATTCAGAAGAATGCCTTTTCAGTTTCAGGCTTCCACCCCAGTCTCAGACATAGAATCGTAGAATTGTCTGGGTTGGAAGGGACCTTTAAGATCATCTAGTCTAACCATCAACCTAACTGATAAAAACAATCACTAAACATATACCTACTCATTTTACGGTATAAATTTAGAGGCCATGTAGGTCTTAGAAGCAGTGTTCTTTGCTTTGAGTTCTCATTGCCTTTCAAAGCATGCCAAACATGAATTTGGCTTCAAAAGAATTATTAAAAGGTATCCAATTTTTATTTTATTTGTTTTCTTCCATTCTTTAAAAATCATACCTTCTCTGGCCGGATCTTCATACCTACGTTGTATATCCTGTGCTCCTCTGAAATATTTTAATTCAGTTGAGTTATTTTTGATGTGTATTGCCGAGTCTGTAGTCAAGCCAAGAGTTTTTGTTTGTTGAGGAAAAACAAGCCATGGACTTTCAAACCCTGCTGGTTTAAATGTACTTGGCTGAAGGGCAAGAAAGCTTTACTCCTGTGCAAGCAGCCGAGTGTTTGCAGCTGCACAGAAACACGGGTGTGCAAGTTATGAACTCTCAGGCTGTGAGATGATTCCGTATCTGCAGCCCGTGCTGGGATAAGTTGGCATAACTCAACTGAAATGTTGTTTTAGGATGGCCAGAGTTTTATAGTCTGTGTTGCAGACTATATTTATAGTCTGTTTGCGGGATTGCTGGTCTCTAGCAAGTATTCTTTCCCTTGGCTGTCTTATTCTGTTGACCCTTCAGGGAGTATAAGCATACATATGTCATGATAATTGGAGCCATGAGAAATACTGAGGGAATTTCATGTCTTGTTCACCAGCTCCTGCTTCTGGAGATAGCAGCAGTGTTCTGGGCATCCCTAGGATGCATCCTGGGGTTTAACTGTTTTGGCTGAGCCTTTCTGACTGGAATGGGATAATGATGGTTTTAGAAGATCAGCATGTGAGGACATAAAGTGTGGCTCAATGAAAAGTCAAGAGGGGTACCTTGGTTTCAGTTTTTGGAGTCCATCACATTGGATTGGTGGCAGATGGAGTGAATGGAAGTTGGCTGTGTCAGGAGACTTGGCAACCAGAAAGGAATCTGAGGAGACAGACACAGCAAGACAGGAGCAGAGTAAAGGGCAGAAGGTGTTCATGTTGGAGAGGAGAGAGCCCTATGGTGTCCTGAGCTTTAGTTATCAGTCTTGATGTTCCACCTTCTTATGAAGTACCTTGAGAATGAGAAGAATTAAATTTGTGATTCTGTGCAATTGGTACAAACCTGGACCAAAATTTGAAAAAACATTTGGAAAGATCAAATGAGCTACTAGAGGCCAAAGCTGTTACATTTCTGGGACTGAGTTATTGTTTGCTGTCACACTGCAGCCCAGCCTTGGGATTTACTGGAAGGAGTTTATTCCAGGAAAATTCAGACAGGTGAAGGCAGTAGCAGGGACAGTGTGAAACACCTGATGATTTTGGATTGCCTGGTGTAGAACATCTCAAGCTGTGGCCTTCAGAGTCTGGTACTCCACTGTAAGAGCAGAGAAGGAGAAATAATCATGGCAGCTGGACAAAAAGCCTGCAGAGCATTGCAAGTCTGTTGTGCGGAAACCCAGTAGTATTTCCTGTGTTCTGAAAGCCTAATGCTTTTCAAATCAATTTAAAGGATTCCTGTGGTTTGTGGGAAGGGTGCTAATGATCTATCCCTCTTCCTCTGTTTGTGGCAGGCATTTGAAATCTAACAGGAAGAAAGCCTGCAGACCAAGAAGGTCCAACTACAAAATTCTTTTCAGGTTTTGTTGAGATAAAAATTGTATTTTCCTTTTGTTGGGTTGTTTTATATGACTAGCAGGATGTTTCTAAAATGCTGGTCTATGTTACTGCCAAAGGAACAAAAACATATGCAAGAATGTCTGTGTGCTTGTGACTGCTGCTTGCAATTACATGTTCTGCTGTACTGGGATTATGTTCTTCAATTATATGATGCGTCGTGATCTGCCCCATAAAGTCCTGTGTTCACTGGTGAATGTGTTGGACGCATAAGAGGACAGAATTAAGACTGTACAACTGTTTTGTGTGCTTGATGCTGCAACATATTTTTTTTTTAAAGTTGTTTATATAATTCATTGTGGGCTATTTATGGCAACACAAATATTTCAAGATTATGCCTGGAGCAATTAGAGCAGGAAGAGTTATAAAAATTTGCAGATTGTAGTATGCAAAGGTAGAATATACAGTTATATCTGTTATGCTTAGAGAAAGTCTCATTGCTGGCACAGAGCTGAAAATGATAGGGACAAGGTAGAGGTTTGACCCTGATATCCCTTGAAATTGGCACCTGAAAGCCATCAGGTGTGAAAGGGAGAGGTTACTACATCCTTGCCAGGAAAGACAAAAAGGGCAAACTCTTTGCTGCCACTGACAGATCTGGAAGATGCTGGACAATTATGAGGAAGCCTGTGCTTAGAGGTGAGTAACAGGTACAGGTGCTTTATCTTCTAGTTCAATGCAGTTTTAGGTGAGTTAATTACTAACATCAAGCAACTGCTTCTGTCAGTGATGAGCACCTGCCCTGTAACTTCATGGGCCTAAGAGAAAGCTATAGATGGTACATTTTTGGAGAACAGCTCATCTTTCACTAGTATTCTGTGATTGGACAAGAGCAGTTCTCTTCTCTCTGTTGGCTTGAAAACTGCATGAGAGAAGCAGAAGGATGTGAAGATGTGAATAGGTGTCTTTTTCTCCATCCTGTGCAGGCTTGAGGCACGGCAAAAGTTAGAGCTGGATAGAAGAAAATGCTCTTGGTTTCCACACTACCGAGTCTTCGGTAGATAGTGTTGAATGCTATAAAAATAAACTTGAACAAATATATGCTCTTCTAACTGTCAAAAATTGCAAAAACATGAGCTGGGTTTGATGAGCAGTTGTCTAGGCATTGTAAATATATTCCTGAGAAACTGGGTTTGACAGACAGGGGAGGACATGCAAGCTGCAGGATTTCAGCATTTTTGAAATCTCATTTTCATTTCTGGACTCTCAGGCTTCTTTTGTGTGCACATGCACAAATACCCATGAAGACAGTATTCTCATTGCAAACTAGTTTTTAACTTTGATGGTTTAGAAGTCTAAAATTGCACTGTTTGCATTTCAAACAGTATGAGGTTTGCTGTAGTATAGGGGTGTACCCTAAGCAACAATATGCCTGGAAGCATAACTGGCTCTAGAAGAGGCAAGTTTTTGAGGTAACCCAGAGTTTGGCCAGCTGAAGGGCAGGTTGTGTTTTAAAAAAAAAATCTATTGCATTAATTCTGGAAAAAGTATTTTGGGAAAGCTGTTTTGGTAAACTTCCAAGCACAGATTACTTCTGAGTATCTTACTTTCCTTCTCCTCTAATTGCCTCAGTTTCCTGCTAACAGTTGCCCATTCCTTGCGTATGGAAGGGCAGTTGGGGGTGGTGGGGAGGGCACAGATTTGGTAGGTATCGCAGCCAGCCCTCCCGGCTGCTGTGCCCCACAGCCTCCCCGCCGTGCAGCTCTGCAGAAGGATGGGGAGGGGACCCCACTGGGAAGCTCCATGGGGCACAGGCGGTGCTTTGGTATCCAATTCAGAGGATTAATACCACTTTCTGTTCCTTGGACGCTGCAGCCAGTTGGCCTAGTGCTCATATTCAGTTTGCCCACTTCTTGAGTGCACTTACTTGTGTAAATCTGCTCAAGCGTTTAAGTCTGAAAGAGCAAACAAACAGGGAAATGAACAGACGGCTCCGCTGGCTCTGGAGGGGTCGCTTGCTTCTCTTTCCTTGTTTCCATGAATGTGGCCCCTTGCAGTACACACAATGCCGTCTGTCAGCTCTCCTTTCCCAGATGAGGGCTTTGCTGTGAAGTGTAAAGTGCCGTCTGTGCGCCCAGCATCTTTGCTCCTTTAGAAGTGCTGGTTGGAAACTGGACACATACTCCTTCCTCTTCCTCAGCGCTCGGTTCCTCCGCTGCTGCCCAGTTGTGCCCTAGTGCCAGGGGCAGGATGGGCGCGTGAGCCCCCGGGGGTCTGCCAGGAGGAGTCGCCCCCGTGGCTGCCTGTGAACAGTCACACAGAGAAGTGTACAAGTGGGAAAAGATTGTGTGCTCTATCCAAAATGGCATGTAGGATTATAGCAGGGGAGGATGGAGGCCTTTGGCCATGCATATATGGGACTATGGCTTGTCCCATAACTGATGGACCACTACTTTATTAAATAGCGTGGTGAGGCTTGGCCTTCTTCACCTGCTGGCCGTACCACAGAGCTATTAATCAAGGTGGGCTCATATCATCTAATAGGTTTTCTCTCACAAAAGTGCCAGTGCCATTTTATTGTAGGTTGTGGCTTGGTTTGATACATGTATACACTTACTACTGAAGAAATCTGACCATATTTGAAATTCTCAAGGTTATTTTTTTCATTCTTTATTATTTCTGTTAAATTCCATTGGTTTTGTTAATCCCTTGCTGATCACCCAGTAATTGTCAATTGGTTTGGATGCTTTGGTCTCCTAGGTTATTACAGGGGTTCTTAGAAACACCCTTCTCTTGCAGAGATCCTGTGCTAGATTTTAACATCTGCAGTATTGCACCTTCCACATTTTGGCATGGTGCTTTCTATATATTACCTGCGTGCTTTGTCATTTGTGTCCTCTTAACCTTCACACCCTTCAGCCTTGCACTGAATGCCTAGCTCCTGATTTGAGTAAGTCAGACAAAGCAAACTTTCTGACCAAATTCAGGTCAGAGTTTCAGGCTAGATATCTCATGAGTAATATAATTTTTGCCTATTTTAAATTATCATGTAACCACCTCAGACATGACATTTATTCCAGTCTCTAACTCTTTGATGGCAGTGCCTGCGCTGTTTTTAAAGGCTGCCACAGTCCATCCTTGACTGTGCTTGTCCTGTCTGGTGTTATAAAGGTTAAAGGACTGACTTAGTGCAGAATCAGTCCTGACAGTATGTTCTCCATTGAAGAAAAACTGTAATTCTGTTGTGGAAATTCTGTGTTATTGTTGTCAAACAAAGGAATGTCTTCAGGCAAAAAGGAAAAATATCTAAGATCTACCACATACATTAATAGTAATTTTTAATTAAGCCCATTTTACTCAGTTTACTGCTCTATAATGTATTTTGGGCACTTGGTGACAACATCTCCCAGGGAGAAGAAGGTTCTTATTCATTGGTGCCAGCCACATGTGTTAGGGACCCCCAGACAGTGCAAGAGAGGGAGCCAGGCAGGTTCTGGACACTTCTGTATCAAGGTTCTATTCCCTCTTTCTGTGCTGGTCCTGTAAGTATCTGGTTTGGTGTGTGGTGTGCATCCTCTTCAACATGTGCTTCCCTAAGCTGGCTGGTTCACTTAAAATCCAATGCTTTGTTGTGAAGCCAGTTCTCCAGGCTTTTTTCAGTTGCAAAAACTGATTTGCTTTATTTATTTGAGCTGTGATGTTAGTTTTCCAGTGGAAGGTTTGTACAAAAGTGGCTCTCAAACTCCTCTGCTTGTGCCTGTGTTTTCTGTTGCAAACTCTCCTATGGCAGTTGAATTTCATCCGCCTTGTGATCCTACCTGGGATTCTTGTCCCTGCTTGGGGAACTACTTGCCTACACACTCATAAAAAAATATGGCTTTTTGCAGGCTTCAGCAGGAGCTGCTGCTGCTCAAATCCTGAAAGCGTCCTTTTGGTGATACATATTCTTGCTTTAGGTGCAGAATGCTGGGCCAAAATCATTCCTGGCATATCTGCATCAAGACCAGGGAGTTATTTGCTACGCTGCTGCTGCTTTTGGTGTTATTACAGTGGCTTTAGTTTAAAATGTCAGCCCTAATCAAACACACAGATGTTCCCTGTTGATTATATCTAAGGTTTCCCACAAGAGGCATTTATTTATAAATAATATTTGCAATTCCTGTTCAAGTCCTGTGTGAACTTCAATGAAGGTACCATACCATTGATTCTCTTTACCTGTTTCACCAAGGTAAGATGTTTTCTCTGGTTGAAAATGCTGTCAGACTCAGCCTCCATCCAGGCAACGTGCCCTGCTGCTTTGCATTCATCCAGGTTTCTATCCCTTGCTATTAAACAGATGTTTAAAATGTCAGAGAACTCACCAGTCTGCCTCTTGCACAGTTCATTTGTGATTATTTGCCTCCTGGTGATGACCTGCTGGAAGATTGGAGAGGAAGGGAAGTGGGTGAATTGCACGAGACCTAATGTCAGCTCCCAGATGGAAGGTCACTAGCACAGCAAGAGCATTGAGAGTGTCTTACTGGTGGGAGCTGCTGGAGAACCCTGCTAGTGTGAAGGCTTGCCTGCAGTTCTTCAGTGAAGGTGAAGACTGACCCTAAGGACAGAGGCTTGTCCTGCGAAGATTCACCATGGGTAGACATCCAGGCAGCAGCATATGTTGTGATACACCAGGGAACATTGTCACAGAAGCATTACGGGACAGGATAGAAGGAGAAAGAAGGTGAAAGATTTCAGGATCTACCTGTGTATTGATGGATGTGTGCAATAAGAAATATTCTTTTTAAACCCTTGTAGATCTCCAGAGGATAACTGGAGTGCAGGGTCCTAGGACAGGAGACACTGATGGTTCATTCTAGTCCCTGAACTGTGTCTTTGAGAGATCTGCCATGGCACTCTGTACCCCTTCTTTGACATTTAAGCAGACCTCTTGATCATGTGTATGGATCTTGGATCTCACTGATGTTGAAAAGTCCATGTCCTTCTGAGTTGGGACATTTTGGACGAAAGTAAAAGGATGGCAGCAGTAAGGCAGCTCAGTTCACAACCTCCTCAGGTTCAGGCTTCTTTCCTTCAGAGGACAATGGGTTCATAACCCTTGTGCCACGCTCTGCACCTCTGCCCACCATTTTTTCTGGGGTGCTCTCAAACAGTGATCAAACATGTGAACCTTCGGTAGCACACCAGGGCTCTTGGATCTTTTTTAGTTTTAGTCGGGGTGGGAGGGAAGCGAGACACAGCCGATTCCTGGGAGCCCTTAGGAAAAAAATATTGTGCTTTGTAAAAACGAGTGATTTTACTTATTGCAATTGAGGAGTCAATTAACTGGCTAATTAAAGCAATTTCTCATTACATAATTGAATTCTGGTTCATCACCATTTCTACTTTACAAGGCTACCCCAGAGAGCAGAGCCATTTCTGAGTGCTCTGTATCACAAACAGAAGAATCAATCACCCTCTCAGCATTCAGATGCGGCACAGAGCAACTCCTGAGTCTGCGAAGGGGAGAGATGGTTGGGTGGGACCTCCCTTCATTGCTTGTGGAAATAAACAAGGGGATGTCATCCAGATGGTTAAGAAAAAGGCGGTTTTCTCAGACATGTTTCCAGTGCCAAAGATAAATGATGAAAGGAGGTGACAAATACTGGAGACCCAGCTGTTAGTGCAGGAAACATGAGGTTTAGGATGCCCAGGGTTGCGGGACTCAAGGTTACATTCTAGAATATGCAGAATGTCTCAAGCTCAAAGCTTTCTGCTGAATTTGGACATGCCAGTGCTCATCAAATGTACTCCTAAATTGGCTGAGAGGAGAGAAAGCTTTTAAATTCTGGCAGCTTCCTCCTGTACAGAAAGATAGACTGTAGATGGAGGGTTTTTTTAATGAACGATGAATTAGAGAAGTGTCATTGCACTGAAATGTTGTATAGTAGTGGAAGGTATATGGAAAGAGCGAATGGTAAGAATTAGAAATACTTTAAAATCTACAAGATGAGATTTTGGTGGGCATAGTTAAAACTAAGCCATGCCATCTGAAGGAGAAGGGAGGGCCAGGTTAATGACATTTGTTGCTGGTGAGCCATGGTTTGACAATAAGGGATTGTGGCAGAGAGATTTTTGAAGTTAGGGTATAAGTACTTCAAAGCCCAGAAGAAATTGCATTTGGCAGCTGGTGTGGACTTTGAAGACGGAATGAGACACAATTAAAAGAACTGCATTTAACATGTTCAGCTTCCCTCAGCAGTGGGATACACAGTGACTCTGAATTCCCTGATCATCCTACCTTGGATGTAGGACTTGGGTGGAGCTGAAACTGTCTTCTCACGGGAGGAGGTTAAAATTAGTGAATGTTGTGGATTTAGTTAGAATTCAGGTATTTTAACTGATGTCTCATTAGTGAACATAAAGTGCTTGGGAGAAAGTTATTGTGTGTTTTAAACATCCTTTTCAGACTACAGACCTGGGCTCCTTCCTGTGTGAGAGACACCAGTGGGGTACCTTGTTCCCTAAGCCCCAGTTCCTCATTTAGAAACTCAGTGCATTGCCCCTATGTCACAGGAGAACTTTGGGGCACAGTCACTTGTGTTTGTGAATCTCTTGTACCTTGTTGATAGAAATAAATAGGCTTCTGGAACTCAATGGGAAATTGTTTCATGCCTAAAACAGAAGAGATGCTGTACTTTGAGAACTGCAAAATTTACTGAATAGGGAAGAGTGAAAGCAGAATTAAAAAATAAAAATAAAAAATTGTGGCTTACTGGTAATCAGCATCTCCAGAGTATGAAGAAGAGAGAAAGAAAAAAAGGGTAATGATGGCTTTGCACAGTGGTGTATTTGTTACCTGTACTTGGATTTTTGGTCAAAGTACAGAATGGAAGAAAGGGAAGCAATGGAGGCAGATTGCCCTATGAAAGCTGGGACAAGGAAGAGGAAGGAGGAATGGAAAATGCCTGTGTTAACGTATGTTGCAAGGGGGGAAGGAGTGTGCATAGTGCTGTGAACAACTACTTCATAAATGGGACAGAGCATTAGATTGTTAATGACTTGAGTTATGGTTGATAAATATATAGCCAAGAAAAAGGAACAGAAGTTGGGGAAATAAAATCTGTGAGAACAGCATACTTCAAAAATATTCAACCAGAAGGTGGAGTGTAAAAAGCCCTGGAATGTGTTGTAGGGAGCTGCCCGGCACTGGTGGAAGTAGATCACCTGTAGAAACAAATCTTTTGTGGGCTCATTTGAGATGAGTTTTGCTGTGGGTTGACTGTGATGGGGTTTGTTTGTGTTTCGTGGGTTGGGGTTTGTTTGTTTGTTTTCCCTGTGTCTGGATTATGGTAGGAGGAGAAAATCCAGGCAATTTTAAAAATGTTTTTATTTTTAATACATAATATTTTGCTTCCGACTCCCACCCTTGACCAGCAGCAACAGCCTCCATATGTTCCTGATACCACGGGTGATATGGGCATTCCTGATTTTGCGTGGTCTGACAGATGCTGGTTTCTACAGTGGTAGTCTTTTCCTCTCTCAATCAAGTTATTAGTGTCATTGTCGTGAAGCACTCAACCATCTTTCAGCCCTTTGGGAAGAGGAGTTCAGTTTGGAACAGAAACCTGTGCATCCTGAGAGCACACCTTGAAGCACTGTGGAGCTAAAACGTACTCACGTTCATTGTCCCTTAGGAAGCACTCCAATTCCCAGGCTGGCCCTTCTGACATAACTCAATTATGGAATCATAAATAAACAATTGACACAGGCCAGGGAACTTCAAAGCAATCAGTACCATCATAATAGGTTCTAGTTTGATAAATAAACCATGTTGATACAGTCTAAAGGATTCTTAATTCTTTTTTTTTCCTTCTTAGATCAAAGCTTCTTCCTTGAACTGCAGCCTGGCAGCTCTCCCTAACCCCTTTCCTTCCCCCATGTCCCCTGCTGATCTCTTGGTATAAGCATCATTACCCATGGGACTGGTTTCTTCACAAGGCACACCCCATCTCCTAAATTAATTGGATCCTGATACACACTTGCGTGCCAAGTAGTTCTTAGAGAATGATTCTTGGCCAGCCTCTTTTTTTTTTTTTTTTTTTTTTTTTTTTAATTGAATTGACACAGCCTGACTTCTTAGGTAATGAGAATCCATTGAATTGGCACAGCCTGACTTCTTAGGTAATGAGAATCACTTTTACTTTGGTCGTAACAGTTATGTCCATGTTGTGTGCTCTTGTAGTTTCCTGCATTGTTCCCACATAGTGGGGTTTTGTTCCTAACAAGATCCGGGCATGGTGAGGTGGTGGCTGAGACTGTGTTTCTTGTGCAGCTTGAGAAGGGTGGCTGAGGCCTTTCCACAAACCTTTTATTACACTTGGAAGCAGTTTGTTGATGTGTTGCACCTTCGCTGAACCCAAGACTCTCTTTAAGACACCCCATTCTCCATTACCAGACTGAAAGCATCGTGGGACCATCTGAAAGTCCTGTAAAACAGTGGCGAGCCTTGTCATAAAATTGCTCTGGGTTCAACACCCTATTTTTGTGCTGCCCTTTTTTTCTTGGCGTGTTGTCTGTGTGGGTAGCGAGCTGAGCGCGCGAAGGTATGGAGGGGAGCAGGTGCCTGTCATGCTGCCTTTGCAGGGAACACGCGTTATGTAAAAATGTCCAGTCTAAAATAAAGTGAGTCATGTGTCTGAATTCCTAGTTCCAACTTAATTTGTGAAGTGTGAACCCAATCAGTGAGTATGTCGCTGACAGCTTTTCCTTCTGTGTCACGGTGTCGAATCCCGCACTGCCTCTGGGATGGCAAGGGGGAGAGGGGAAAGCAGCAGGTACAAACAGGTTCCTGCCCTGAGCATTTAAATACTGACATGTCAGGTGCTGGGAAATTGTGTGATAGACAGTTTTCCTGTGACCTGGATCCCAAATGCCTAAGGAAGTCTGAAACTTTTTTTTTAACAAGCTGATGTATTAATACCAATCCTATTGTGTGTGTATGTGGAGGGTGGCAGGTTTTCGAGTGTGAACATCTGACTTTCTGAGAAATCCCATGTGATGCCTGGGTGTTGATGCACAAGATCACATATTACCATGCTGCCTCCTGTCCAGAGGAGGATGTTGCCAGAATTTTCTGAGAAGAAATCAAACAAAACTTCCTTCATAACTCCAAATAAACGGTGACAGAGAAGTCACCCCTGTTGTTAGTTTTCTTACAGCTGTGTTTACAATGAATCCTGTCATTGGGGGTAAATAAAATCTCTAGTTTTGGATTAACAAAAAGACCCCAATCTATGAAGAGTTGATCTTTTCAGATGATCTTTTCCCTGGTCTGCCACAAGACACCCATGTCAAAATAGTGCAGAGCCTGTGCCTGGGTCTTTGGCCCAAAATTGTTTGCTAAATATTTTAGTGTTTTGCACATCTTGTTGCCAAAAATTCAGTATAAAAGTGTCTTCCAGGGAAAGGGATCTTTATGCATGCTCATGTTTCATTCAAGCACTTGTTCTTACTGTGTGTGGTGCAGAAAGACAAGCTTTAAAATCAATTCTCTACTCCATTAGCATCCTCAAAGGATGTCTCTGGTCACATCAGAGGCAATCTCCTCTCTCTGTCTTTTATATTATTGTTATTTGTTTTGTTTAAAACTTCATCATCTATGAAATCGTCTGTCACCCTCTGCAGAGACCTGTCAGGGTATTGTCTGTGTATCTCCCTCTGACTGGGAATAACAAAGAAGTTTGAGTTGCAGGCTGCCTGTCTGCCTCCCACTTGGCTGAGGGAACGGTTCTTTTTCGTGGCCCATTTGGTCCTTGGCCTCTTTGCTCACACTGCCATTAAGGACGCCAATTAATGTTAATCTGAAGGTAGACACTTCTCTATTAGATACTGGAGTATTGCCATCAGCTAGTCTCACATGGGTCACCAAGCAGCTGCTAAGCAATAATGTTTATTGCATTTTTACTTCATATCCTTCACTTCATGATTGATCACTGCGGCTTATATAAAACTAATAACATTGACAAAACTTCAAGCTATCATGAAAGCCAGTAAGTGAAACATGGGCACGAGAGCAGAGAGTTTCTAGCCAGCAGCTTTCGTACCGTCATTAGGAATAAAGAGGAAGGAGAGACAGTGAAATTATGTGCAAATAAAGGTGCGTTTTGTTTAGATTTCAAACAGGAACCTTGGAAATTTCCCTTGTCATGTAAGGGCGTGATGCTCAGTAGCATGCTTTTAATTCATGTGTTTTACTTTTAAAGATGCTGTATGTTTTGTGTGCCCTTGCACACTCACCTCTGGCTAGGAACAGCTCTCAGGATGATATCTGACTGCTGAGGAACACCAAGATACAGTGACATATTTAGGCTGTTCCTCACAGCTCTTATATTTGTTTAACCAATGAGCTGGACAGTTTGGACCCAGTGCTGGTTAATTACTCCCACATCCTAAGTAAAATTACCGTATTTGTCCTGTAATAACTTCTGTTCAGGACCTGGATAAAGTGAGAGCAGGGTTAACTCTCTGAGCCCACCATGGTTTATTCTAGCAAATCTCTGCAGCGTGTGCTTGGCTGTAAGTGGGGTATGGCCCAGATGGAGCCCATGGAACCCACCGTGCTTAAAATGAAGTGCTCTGTTGGGCTCGGTCCACAGGCCTCATTTTGATTGTTTACAATTGAGTAAATCAGGCCTGTCCCCATGGAAGTTAATGGGATCAATCCTGGTGTGACAGCAGAGCGAAACCTTGCATGCTTGAATCTTGCACGCTTAATGCAGTCCATTTTTTCCTGTTTCGGGTCCTTTATTCTTTCTCACGTGTCTTGCTTCACGAATGCATTCCTTTAACTGTGTCATGGATCAAAACTGTAAAATAAAATGCCATCTGTCAGCATGGGTGAAATCTGTAATCCCTGTGCTACTCAGGTACCCAGCAAACTGACATTCGTTTATTTGGAAATGGGGCACATAGACATCCTACTAATGTTGTGGATTTGTTCTCTTTTTTCCTTTTTATTTTTCTTTCTCCAGATTATTTCTTACATAATATATGGACTAATAATTGCTGTGTGGTTTATATGTAAGTTACTCTCTAGAAGCCATGTGTGGGCAGGGAGCTCAAGATGACGTAATGCGGGATTAAATAATGGTAATATTATGTTGCGGTGCCAAAAGGGAGGTGATTGCAGTGTAGGAGTGATGGTAACCAGTTAAACTGCATCCAGGCAGAACAGGCAGGACTGGTAAAGGGTGCAGATGGATGGGTCCCCCTTGACTCGTGTTCTCTGCAACTAAAATTGTTCCTGCTGTCTATTGGATAGATTTGGGAGGACAGAGCTCTCCTAGCAATGCCACTGTAAATTGAGATGGAATTTATCCCAGTGCCACTGAGCTCTGACACTAGCTCGTTGTACTGGTGTTCATTAGTGCCTTGTAATTGGTATCCCCCATCAGTAAATTTTGCTAATATTTCAAAAATTAGAACTGTTTTGACTCCATTTCCCCTCTACTCAGCAGCAACTCTTTAGATCTACAGTTTGTAGCTTTAAATAAGCATCCGAGATTTTGTTGTTAGCTTTGTTTGTTTTAATTCAGCTTTGGAACTGTTTGTACCTAAACTGGCCGTGACTCAGCGTGGGGTCTTGCCTTCACTCAGAAATGCGCATTTGCTGAATTCAGCTGGAAAAGATTATTTTTTTTTGTCAGTGGAGAGTGGGAAGGTGAAGAGAGGTGCTGGAAAAATTCAGCTAACACTTCACTGCAGTGCTTATAACCCAGCTATTAGCATGTTTTAGGAATGTGAAAATGAATCTAGAGTATAAACAGCACAATTTTGTAATATTCAGGATGAACCAAAAAGAAGCAAAAACCAAAAGATATGGTCAGGTAAGTTAAAATCTAAAATCACTTCCCTTACAGATACTCAGAAGTCCCTACTAAATACAGCAAAGATTTTTTTTTTTTTTCCCTCAAGGAATACTTTTTTGTTGTTTTTATTTATTTAGCCAGAGAAACCGTTAAAGAATGGTCCTGTATCTTTCTTTCCATGAGGGCAGCAAGTTTCTGGTATGAAACTGGGAAAACTTGAGCCCAAGCCTTAATACAAACATACAACAAAAAATCCAGGAGTGGAGACACAGGTGTGCCTTGTTTCTACTAGTGTCTGCAGGCTCTCCCCACGCTCCAGGACAGTTGCCTGTCACTGCGTGCCATGGAGTAATATGTTCACTATCAAACTAAAGTGGTTGGAGTGGCAGAGCCTTTTGGGCTCATTATCCTTTGCGGACAATGCAGTGTGACAGTGAAATGGCTGATGAAATCTAATGCTGTCTTTTCAGTTAAAAGGCAGTGTGATGATTACAGCATTCATTTCCTGAAGGCAGCTGAGTGGCAGGGATTAACGAGAGCCAGGCAACCCTACTACATCTAATGACTAAGGGTTGTACCCTGGTGTGGAACTGAGTTTCTCCTGAGCAGCCAGACCAGCTATGGCCTGAGCCCACAGGGTTTGTGGTGCCCAGTGTGTTGCTGTGATCAGTTGATGTCTGAGATAAATTCAATGGAAAAATAATTAACGTATACAGAAAGCGATTAGGTTTACGTCACAGGATGATGTGTAAATGAATGTGCGTGGTCGGTGTAACTGTTTATTCAGGCTGGGTACTACCTTGTGAGCTTCTACACATGCAAGAATGATGACCTTTCTCTGAGTCTTTGATGCTTATGTTGCTCTGCAAGCCTGAGAATGCTGCTCTCAGTGGTTTCTGGCTGCTGTTCCATGTGTGGAACTGTCTTTTGTCTTTTCTCCGGTACCGGGAGGGTTAATTACAAACATTAGTGGCCATTAGAAGTGTGAAGACCAGCTGAAGGTCTGTGGGAGAGTCTTGCCCTTGGTGCTGAGGTTATGCAGTGGGGGAGGTGCTTAATAAGTGGGGCATGTTTAATAAGGTGCACCTGGAGGCAAGATCAGTTTAGGTTTTTTTCTGCATTTGGTTGCAGATGTGCCACCTGTGCTGTTGGAGGCCGTTGTTGGAGGGGGTAGACAAATTATATTGGCTTAAGCCGTGTTCTTTCCTCAGTGCAGATTTTCCTGTGTGTTGATTAATCTGCTTTATGATGTATTGCTAAGCTGCAAATGGCACCATCTACAAAAATGATCAGAACTGGACATTGCACTGTCACTGGAAACAGGTATGTGAAGCGGATGTATTGTAAATGGCACCATCTACAGAAGTGATCAGAACTGCACACTGCACTGTCACTGGAAACAGGTATGTGAAGCTTTAATTAGCTAAAGCCCTGAGTTAGTACTTCTGGGACTTGATGTTAAGCATCCTCTGCTGAGGCCTCAGTGGATGTTCCTGGGATCTGACTTTGTGTCTGGCTTTGCAAGATGGTTACAGACAGCATCTCTTACGCTTGGGGCAATTCAGTCTTTTGGTGATTTTTAGCATACATACACAGTCCAGTGGAGATGCCTGTTAGCTCCTCATCCAGCCCTACCAGGGTGTCCTCTGATGAGCCAGTGCTGACATCTCCAAAGAGCTAGTGTTAACCTGGCTGCTGTAGTCACCTGGTGCTGTCATGCTGTCAGTCAGGGCGGTGCTGACTGCTGAAATAAATGCTCTCCATCTGATTAGTATGTGTAGCAGCAGAAGGTTTTAATTATATGGTTAAATACACCGAAATATAGGACTGTCATATGGGATCAGTCTGTTGGCCCTTTGTGGCTGACATCCTGCCTCCAGCAGTAGCCAGTGCTGAATACGTTAGTGCGTAACATAGTTCTTTTTGCCCTTGGAGCAGCGTGCACAGGCTGATACAGAAAAATTTCCCCTCTTGCTTTGTTAAAGCCAGTTTGTGTCCAGAGGAGTAATTCCTCCTCTGTGAACCCTTTCACTCTACTGTGGTTCAGGTTAACTCAGGGACTTTATATTTTGTGTTTTCTAGGCGAAGTATGTAAGATGAATGAGCTGCTCTTCTCCTCCCCTCCACCCCCCAGTTTTAACAGGAATCTTGGTCTCTGCAGAATTTCCTGAATTTTGTGGGTTTTGCAGATCTTTCAGTGCTTTCTTGTGCCTAGTGGAAATTTATTTGATAGGCGATCAAGTGATGAGCTTCCAGAGTATTTATGCATGTTACTCTTCCCTTTTCACTTTTTCTTATAAGTATTTCCTATGCAAATCAATCTTGCGATTTTTGTTAACATTTTTAGGTTGGTTTAGGTTGTTAGGTTTTTTCCTTGTTATTTTTCACTTTCTACTTAATTAAGCATCGACTACTGGCAGCTAATTATGCAGTTCTGATCTAGACATGCATAAAAAGGTAAAGTAAAATTGTGTTTTGGTTTATGTGGGGTGTGCTTTGTGGTCTCTCTCAGTCTGAGCCAGGTGAGCATGGAAAGGATGAAGACAGCAAAGTGTGTTCTCACCGATGGGTATATCCATGTGGGCAATGCTCCACCACGTGGATGGTGTGTAATGGGGAGAGTGGCTGTTACTTCAGCCTTGTGACTACTCTGCTTTCCTGTTGTACAGGAAGAAAGGTGTGGAGCAGCTGTTGCCACATGAGGTTAGAGGATCCCAGCCCACTGAATGTTCGTTTTCTCCAGGTCTGTTTCCTGCTGTATGGAAGGCTTGCTCATTCAGTTGGTGTTAGCAATAATGGCCAACTCACCAAGAGTGAAGAGGTCTCTAGATTTCATTCACTGAGAGGCCACTGAGTGTGTGAATACCAGTCTGCATAACAAATTTTAATCTGTGGCCGTCTGGGAGCCTCAGACCAAGGCTCTGCAGAGTCAGAATGACTCATCAGCCGAGCCCGGGCAACCTTTGGCAACAGATGCCATTGTCAGCAAAGGCGTATCACTTCTGCAATAGTTTCTGGTATCTCTCCAACAGGAATCAGTGACACCTGCAAAAGCTATAGTCTTACGTGAGTTTAAGTGGCACATGGGTTTTTCCAGAATACAAATATTATCATAAAGCCCCCGTGGCCTTGACAGTTTGTGTTTCTCAAGTTATAGACCAAATAATACATTTATCTTGAAGTGGAGGGGAGTGGTTGAAACGCAGATTATCAAAAGGGTGCCTGAAGGTCTCTAGAAGCTGAGGTGCTGTTGCTCCTTTGGATGCCTACACACCAAATTCAGCAGAGTGAGGGTGCAGGAAGATTCCTGGGAAACTGGGTTCCTCCGAGATGTAAATTCCAGTCACTCAGTGAATGCTTATCAGAGTATGTCATAATCTGGGCTAAACAAGTGTGGGTGTTATCTTATTTTTCATTGTGAATGCTGATAAAGGATTTAGAGATCCCACTGGACTGAGAGATAAGCCTAACAGGAATTTTCCTGATTACTCGTTACTCTTTTGACACTAACTAAATTGGAAGAGGGAGGGTGGAAAGATGTGGCTCTAATGGTTTTTAGATTTGATTGGTTTAGATGTGGTTGTGGGGGTTCATTTCCCCTAGTTTGGGAGGTGTTGTTTAGGACTTGGGGTAATGAGTATTCTCTGTGTGTGAAATACACTGGAGGCTAAATGATTTATGGGCAAATTAAATGTTACACTTTCACAGGTGGAAAAAATTATGGTTAGAAGTTCCTGCCCTCCCAGGTTCCCACCCACCTGTCCTAATCCCACACCTTGGGCTACAGCACCCTCCCTTGGGCTGCTGCAGTTGCTCTGGGGCAGTGTTAGAACTGGATCATCACAATGACTGTGTATTTTGAGGTTTCATGGGTTTGTGGGTTTGGGTTTTTTTGCTTTTTAAAGAAGCAGCACAGGAGAAAATACAGTAATGTAATGCCAGACTGTACCCTTCACTGCATGGGTTTGTAAGATCTCTGGCAACAGTATTTGGTGGACTGTAGGTTGTGTAAATGAGGAATATACTGATTTAATAGGTTAAGGTAAGAGCAGAGGTGGTATTTAGGAGTTGAGAATACAGGAGTAAAAGCATTTGCTTTAATAATACATGCCTTTCTTCCCAGGGGTAGTGACTTTTCCTAGGTGGTGCATGTTATAGGTATAGATACTGGCCATTTAGTTACCCTGCCAGATATTTACAGAAGCTCACGAAATACACAGCTGCCCCTTTAAGTTTGAGGTTTTATATGCAGTCCACATAGAGCTCTCCTGCATTGCCTCGCAGGTAGCCAATGATGGAGAATGAGAGTGTAATGAAGGTAGCTGGGTACTCCATTCTTATTCACAGCATTTTGCAGCTGTAATTCACAAAAGGTGTAGGAACTATTTACCTTTCAATTCGTTCTTTTCTCATAGACTAACAAAGACATATATGCCCCTTCCCTTTTGCAGGGTTTGGGTGGGAGACTGTCCATCACTGCCACAGCAGCTGTATTGGAGTAAAATGGATCTAGCAGAAATGCTGGTTGTGATGAACACTGTTCAAAACTTCGTCTTTTAAAATGCTGCTTTCATTTGTCCTAGTTTAGCTCATCTAGACTCAAACATACTCTGCATCTGCTTCAGACAGGTTTTGTTGATAAAGGAAAACATGAGCTATTTATCAGAGACACTTAGAGAATAGTCTTACTTATGTATATGTGTTTGGTCTTCACTGAAGAACTCGAGTCATTAAGGGTTTGAAATCTGTCATGGCCTTGCCTTTGTGTTGAGGATGTGCTTTTAATAACCCCATTAAAATTCGCCTGGGCACAAACCTTTGTGCAAATCTCTGTAGATGTGTCTTTAGCTTCCATCTTGAAATTGTACTTTTTCTGTCTGATTTTTTTCTTTTCTTTCCAAAACATGGGAACAATCTTCAAGGATTTCTATTAAAAGAATATTGAAGGCACAGTCAAACTCTTAAAAATTAGATATTGTCAGAATTGACAATAGGAGCTGGTTTTTGCTACCTCTAATACTATTTTAATCTAACTCTTTATCTGCACATTAAACATCTTTGATCTGAACCTGGAGATAGAGTTCCACAATTTCTGACTTCTTAAAAGGAATTGTACTTTGCTAGAATACAGAAAGTATGACAGATGATTAAGGGGGGGGAAATTGACAGAAAATCTTGGTGAAATTTATGTTAAAAACTACACTGTAAAAGGAAACATACCTTTAAGTTGTGATAGCACATGTTGGAAACAAGCAAGCAGCTCGTGCTTCTGACCTGGTGAGGAGGTGAGCTCAGAGTCCAAAATCTTGTGAGTGGGTCCAAGTTGTAAAGAGACTTTACCAATTCAGTAAATGTCTTTGCTTTTTTTTTAATAATGGATGATGTTATTTGAAACTTCAATTAGAGAACATATTGATCATCACCTTCATGTAATTTTGGCTGGTAATTGTTCACAAAAGATATGTCTAAGCAAGACTATTGTGTTATTTGGCTTTTCTTTTTATTTTGAAGTACGGTATCTGTTTTCTTTTTGAGACTCACTGAGACAGCTATTCATAAGATTTTCTGTAACACCTGCTAGAGGGTATCATTTGCTACCAACAGAAGCGACTGTTTGCTGTGCCTCCCATTGTAAGCGCAGGGACTGCCACAAGTCTCCAAGCAAAATAAGATAGAGCAGCACAGCAGATATTGATGCCCATCGATTCACAGGTAGTACAAACCTGATTCTGTTATTCACACTTTTTTCTTACAGTGTGATTACTCTGATTCCACTGTAACTTTTTATATCACTGTAGTTGAGAACAAAATTAGGCCCCCTGTGTTTACTGATGAAATAATGATTCAGAATACAGCTTTTTAGCTCTGTCGGTATCGCCACAGTTATCCATAGTCCAATTGTTTAGGAATTCCCATTGCTTTAACATGCATTTCTGTGCATCCCCTGTTGTTGCCGAACTGTGGGACTGGACTGCACCAAAATCCACTTCATAGTTGCATCTGCCCCAGGAGCTGCTGAATGTATCTGTCACACGATGAGGATTTCTCATCTGCACTCATATTAAAAGAGCAAGTTGAGCAGTGCATGATGCATCCTTAAATGTCAAATCTGGCTGCCAGCAACAATTGGCTTTGTCTTCTGTAGTTCTAATGTCAGTCACAGGTTAATTTGTGTATCTTATCTGCTATTATTATTATTAATAATTTTTCCACATAGTATTTAATTTTCACATGGGATACTAGAAGTAATAAATCTTGCTAAGAGAAGCATTTCCACAGCAGGATTGCTGAAGCAGTAGGATGGACTCAGACTACAGAGGCATTTTGGTAGCATTTAGATTGTCTAGAAATTCTGCTGTCTTCTGAAGCACCAAGGGAGAAATTTCCTTCAGCAAACGAGGCCTGGTCACAGAACTTGATTTTTAAGGTAGATTGTGTTTGTACTCTGTGGCGTGCTCGGTCAGATGATTTGGATTTGGGTTTGGGAAAGCAGCTTAAGTGCTGACTTGAATTGTGAGTCACGGCTCACATGTCCCTGGGGCTGGTGTGCGTTTGAGCTGCTGGGAGTGCGTGGTACGGGCAGGACTGGGGTGAACTCGAGGAGAGGAGAATGCAGTTTATGCAAGTGGAAGTGAGCGGCTCTGTCAGTGCAGGAACAGCCAAGGAAATGTTGCCAGGAAAAGAGTTGAATACAGGTTGCATAACCCAAATTTAGTATTATCAGAGATAACTCTGGAAGGTGAGGAGGACAGATTTTTGCATGTCCCCATCCAGTGGGATTGTAGAGGGCTAAAGAGCTGGGGTAGAGCCATAAGAGAGCTGGGGATGTGGGGTGAAATTGGATTGCTGTGGTCTGCAGGAAAGCAGAGAGGTGTGTTGTGGAGATCGAGGGGCTTTGTGAAAGAGAAGGAAGGAAAAAAAACTTGAAAAGGAATGGCAATCTTTTGAACACTGAATTTAATCTGAAACCAGCCTTCCAGACTTTGAGGCTCACTTTTCGTGATTCTTTGGCTTTAGACTGAATAATTATTGCTTGACTCTTGAGGCAGTATTATCCTGTTTTGTTGCCTTATGTGTTATATGGAAAACAAAACAGGTGATTTCTGCTTTCCTTCCTCTGAGAGCAGAGGACAGCTCACTTGCCTTTACCCAGTAGCTGAGCTCTGAAATGTGCACCTTTCACACTGCTTGAAGTGACTTGATGACAACAAATCCCAGGTACCACAATGAAGGATGTGAGCATCCCTCCTCGAAGCAGGGACTAATGTGGCTATATTGCAGTTCCTGTTGCTGCTTTAGGTGCCATCCGGGCTTCATGAAATCCTGTCACGGGAGCGTTTATAAAGTAGAAATTGTCAGCTTGCTATGAAGTTTCACTGAAAGTAGAAATAATAGTGTAAAAATGTATTATTAATACTGAGATTCCTGGATACAAATGGAAACTACTTGACAGATTTCAAGTGTTCTATGAGTCTCAGGTTGAGGAAAAGATCAGAAAACTGCCAGGGAGGGAAATGGAGGGAGAAATACATGAATCGGGAGATATCAGAGGTTGTGGTGGTTACTGTGAGACAGAATTAAAGATGGGCTCTTTGCTTTGGGCGACGATGTGGAAGATTTGTGTTACTGCATTACAGGCTTCTGTGCCACAGGCAGTGACCCCTTCCTCCTCCCAACTGCCCCCTTCCTGCCTGGAAGTGACATAAAATGCAACCCATCAGGCTGACCCTGCTGAAAGGGAGGCAGAAGATCTGTGGGCGAGTGAGATGGAAAGGCAGCACTGCAACATACCTGTGCTGGGAGAGGAGGATGTGAACCTGCTAAAGATAATAGCGGGCCTCCATGGAAAGAACAAATCTAGGCTGTGCCATAAAGTTTTGGTTGCCTCCACAGCACCCTTGGTTTGGAATCTGACCTTTGGCGATGCCCATGAAATATATAAATGAATGTTACCAATGCTGTGTGCGGAAAGGAGGGCAGTGGTTTTAGCCAGGGAGGTGAGTACAGTCATTGTCCTGTAGAACCAGCAACAAGTACGCTCTGCCCAAGCTGGTAATGCCCAGCCTCATAGATATATCTTTCTCTGTCGTTGTCATGGCAACTCTTTACCCTTTTAATGTCTTTAAGACTCCAGTACAAGTGCAAAGTTCCCAGTGAAAGTTTATTGCTGTGTTCCCGGTAAGTGAAAGTTCGGGGCTGTGTTCCTGGAATGCTAACGGCCCTCGGGAGCTCCCCTTCACCCACTTCACATGCTCTGCCCTTAGCTTTCGCTTTAATGTGGGCCAAGGTTGTGCGGGTGGGTTTTTTTCTTACTGTAAATTTTGGCCTGATAATATCCAATATGAATGGACAGCCAACCTCTTGGATGGATGAGCTTTCGTTGTAACAGTTGAGGTGGCACTAGTGAATGCTGAGTACCCTTACAAACCGAGAGCCGGATTTCTCTCTCACTGGGCTATCACTGTTGTCATTTTTGGAGCTTCTTCTTGATTTACCCGGCAGCAAGTGAGAACAACCCCCAGCCCGGCAGAGCAAGCTGAGCGAAAACTACAGCAAAAGAAATAAACCCTGAGAGGAAAATGCTAATTATATATTTTGACCTTCTTGCATTAGAGATGGCATCACCCACATTAGCCACTATTCGTGATCATTCCCCAGGGCCTGAATTGCTTCTGGACAAGGAGAGAAGTCTGGGGCTTTTATTGTGGCTGCCTAGTTAAGTTACAGAATGAAATATATACCATGTAATGCTTTTAGACAAATTCAGTCGTTCTTAGCTGCTTTTGCCTGCCGTTTGTCTTCTGTAGCTGTAAGCAACTTCTGTGGCAAACAACAATTACAGAGCAAAATAAAATCCTGGGCAGTGGATGGGAGTGAGCTGCCCAAAGAAGGCAGGGGTGGAGCACAGCCTTCCCTTTGTGGAGGAGGAGGGAAGTTGGTCAGTAAATTCACAAAGAAATTTGTTCTACTCATTTGCTTTAAATGTTGGCAGGTGGCTCAGTTGTCTGTGTGCATGACTGGGAGCCAAAATTTGTTTTGCAATGTTGTCCTGCTCACTGATCCTTTTAAAACATTCTCAAGTCGCCAGCTCTTACTCTTTGGTACCTCATACTCATACAAGGCAAGATTTCTCCCAAATGAGAGGTGGTAACAGCTCGAGTGGAGTCTGCTCGTGCTCTGAGGGTAGGAAGGGAGTGGGCAGAGGCAAGTGGGAAAGAGGCACTTTGTGAAGAAAGGCGAGAACAAGTTATTTTCTGTAAACCTTCTTAGATTAAATCAGCCCTGTATTTGAGAGAGGTAGAAGAACTTGGTGCCTAGACATGAACGTCAGTCATCCTCTGACTGACCCAATATACGCTACAGCTTCCCTTTTGGGGAGAAATGGTCTGTCTACTGTGAATCTGGGTAGATTCAGGTACAGTTTGTCACGAGGTGTGTTCCATTGTCTAACCTTGTTTTCCTGTAAGAACAAGACTTCCATACGCTCATTCTTGGCGTATAGGTATCTGGCTTCTTTTATTTGTGGACTGATTGTGGAGACATTTGAATGAGAGATGGAGGTCTCAAAGCTGTAACGAAGTAAGTCTCCCGCCTCTGTCTTTTGAGTTTCTTGGGTTTTGCGGGGGTTGGAGAAAGGGTCTTATGTAATTGTATAAGATATCAGAGAATCTGCACAGAGGAGTTGATGTTCTGGTGACAAAAGAAACTTCATTCATCTCGTGAACATCTTCTGCACCAAATCTGTTGAAAACTGAGCTTCAAGAAGTGCAGGAAATTAATTTGCTTTCCATGACTGAAACCAAAGTTCTTGTCCCTGAGCACTGATCCATGCCCCAGTGGTGAGCAGTCAGCGTTACCCCAGTCAGACACCAGCTCACTTTGCAGTCAGTAGTGACAGGATGTGCTGTGGCAATCGGTCCTTCAGCTCTGCTTCCACAAACCACAAACTAAATCAGCAAATTGGGTAGTAACACACAGGATGGGATGCTGGGCTTCCTTCTTTGGGATTGGCTCTCTGAGCTTCCCAGACTTTGGAACATGCAATATAAATTTAAATTTAAAGTAAAATTGTAGCTGTATGGATTAGATCTGCCTTTATATTTCTGGTGTTACCTTTCCCTGCGAGAAGCCCGTTCAATTTCCATACATTAAGCATGCATTGTCCATCTTGGTGTTCTAACAGTGTCACAGTCCAGTTTTTTGTAAAGGTACTGATGCTGTCTTTCCTGTGTGCAGAGCAAGTTGCCTTGCAGAGTGCATCCTCATTGAATTTGTTGTCAGTTCATCTCATTTTCTAAGACTATGTTTTATATTGTGTTGTTTTCAGACCTGGACAAAGCACAGACACACTCTAAGCTAATTCCTCTCATTTTTATTTATTTAAGTCCCGTGCTGCCAACTTGACCCATTTTTTCCATTCTACCGACTGTTCAGATCTCGCAGATTAATTAGTCAAGGAAGGCACAGCTGATCCTGGAGCGAAATCCATACCCACACATTCTGCCTCGCTGTGATCCAACCCTCTTGGTTTTTTTTTCCCCATTCTGGGATGTGGGCTGTGGGTATTACACTGCTCTGTAATAGACCTGACTAGCCATTATCATTAGCAGTGGGTACCAGCATTCTTGGCGTATAGGTATCTGGCTTCTTTTATTTGTGGACTGATTGTGGAGACATTTGAATGAGAGATGGAGGTCTCAAAGCTGTAACGAAGTAAGTCTCCCGCCTCTGTCTTTTGAGTTTCTTGGGTTTTGCGGGGGTTGGAGAAAGGGTCTTATGTAATTGTATAAGACATCAGAGAATCTACACAGAGGAGTTGATGTTCTGGTGACAAAAGAAACTTCATTCATCTCGTGAACATCTTCTGCACCAAATCTGTTGAAAACTGAGCTTCAAGAAGTGCAGGAAATTAATTTGCTTTCCATGACTGAAACCAAAGTTCTTGTCCCTGAGCACTGATCCATGCCCCAGTGGTGAGCAGTCAGCGTTACCCCAGTCAGACACCAGCTCACTTTGCAGTCAGTAGTGACAGGATGTGCTGTGGCAATCGGTCCTTCAGCTCTGCTTCCACAAACCACAAACTAAATCAGCAAATTGGGTAGTAACACACAGGATGGGATGCTGGGCTTCCTTCTTTGGGATTGGCTCTCTGAGCTTCCCAGACTTTGGAACATGCAATATAAATTTAAATTTAAAGTAAAATTGTAGCTGTATGGATTAGATCTGCCTTTATATTTCTGGTGTTACCTTTCCCTGCGAGAAGCCCGTTCAATTTCCATACATTAAGCATGCATTGTCCATCTTGGTGTTCTAACAGTGTCACAGTCCAGTTTTTTGTAAAGGTACTGATGCTGTCTTTCCTGTGTGCAGAGCAAGTTGCCTTGCAGAGTGCATCCTCATTGAATTTGTTGTCAGTTCATCTCATTTTCTAAGACTATGTTTTATATTGTGTTGTTTTCAGACCTGGACAAAGCACAGACACACTCTAAGCTAATTCCTCTCATTTTTATTTATTTAAGTCCCGTGCTGCCAACTTGACCCATTTTTTCCATTCTACCGACTGTTCAGATCTCGCAGATTAATTAGTCAAGGAAGGCACAGCTGATCCTGGAGCGAAATCCATACCCACACATTCTGCCTCGCTGTGATCCAACCCTCTTGGTTTTTTTTTCCCCATTCTGGGATGTGGGCTGTGGGTATTACACTGCTCTGTAATAGACCTGACTAGCCATTATCATTAGCAGTGGGTACCAGCTTAAAAACCCAGTCATCAAAGAACAAAAATGCTGGCAGCTAAATCGAGACATCCAGCCAGGAGGAAAACAACCCAGAGCATCAGCCAGACGGCTGCTACTCCCTGTACAGAAGAGGAGGACCATGCAACGCGAGTCAGCTAAATGTTGTCTGACATTTAAAAACAACTGTTCTGTTGTATTTGAGAAGGTTGTGAAGAAACCCCAGCCCAATGCAGATGGCTGTCAGCATGCCTCGAAATGACCACAAATGGGCTGAATCCCCCTTTTCTCTGTGTGTGTATGTGTATATATAGGCAACCAATTATTTCATGTATCATATGGGGGCCATGTCCCTTATTTATTAGAGCCCTAGGATGTCTTTAAGCTGGCTTGCTCCAATCTTGGCAAATCCTGTTACACCTGAGAGCCATTGTACTTGCCATTTGTGTTCACGTCCTACTGAATTTAGGTTTTTTCTCTGTGCCCTCCCCCCCTCCCCCTTTTATTTTTTCCCTTCGAAAATGTTATTAACTAGAGCATTAAATGCTGGACTCCAGCAGGGCCTCTCCATATGTTTACAACAAATGTTTCCTCCATAGAGGGAGGATGTATGTGTGTGAGAGAGCATGCAGATATAATGGGGCAGCTCCCAGATCCAGCCTCCCTGGGAGGCGAAGCTCAGGCACGTGAAAATGCTTATCAGTTTGAGTAATTCAGATGGAAACAGATTGTAACATCTCCGGATGCACCTTTCACCCGTGGCGAGGAGAGGACTGCAGGCACGACAACCAGAGTTGTCTCCCTTGTGATGCATGGAGATGGGCCCATCTCCTGGGGGAGTGCGGGCCGTTATTCAGTGTGGCAGAAACTGCTTTATTGGGCAGGTTGGACTCCGAAGCCAGTCGGACTGACTTGCCCCTTTCCACTCTTCTTTCAGTCTAAGTTCTGTGCATTAAACATGTTTCTTACCAAGCCACCCAAGTGAGCAGTTGGGAGGATGCAGAGCATCTGCCTTCAGCATTCCTGAGCATCTTTCTTTGCTCCTGGCCGGTGCAGCGCGGGGGGCTGTGAGGTTATGTGGCTGCTGCCAGCCCTGAGCTGCAGCCTTCCCAGAAAAATAGCACTTTCCTATAGGAGACAGGGTTGGAGACTGTTGCAACGCAATTCCCGTGGTTATCGGTTGGAACTGGGCATCGCTGCATTGTTCCCTGGTGTCACTACTTTGTTCAGGTTGTAGCAAAGGCAGAGTTAATCGCAGCTGTTTTGAACTGAAAATAGCAAATAATATTCATCAGTTGTATCCCCCTTTTGGCTTGTAAATAATTCATAAGCTGACCCTTATTTTGTACAAATGTGTGTTGTTCACAATGATGTACTTTGAAGGACTTATTTTTATTTAGTGTTATGCTCATCAGCTCTTTCACCTTCATAATTTGTTCTACTGTGGCTGTCACCCAACAGTGAAGGTTTTGTTTCTGCTTCCTGCTCAGCAATTGAAATTTAAATGGGGAGAAGTAAATAGAGTAACAAATAATATGCTTTGGTACACATTTTCATGAGGAATAATTGTTTGAACTAAAAGCTTTCAGGATTCATTAACTACTGGGCGTTTGTGGAAATGCTATCAGAGCATTTATGAATAATGGAACATGAGTGACTATTGCACACTGAACTCTGCCCTTTTAGATTATGCAAATATTTGTGACCCTAATTGTGTATATTGTAACATCTCCTGAATCAGCTCCTCAGAATTGCAAGAAGAGGAGTGGAAGCAAGAAAATCTGATTTTTTTCCTCCTTTGTTCGTTCATAAGTAGTTGTGAAAACACAAAAAACAGTTGTTGAAATTGAATGTTAAATGTTGAAAACTTTTTTCTTTTTTTTATTTGGGAGAACCACACATCCTCTGGCTTTGCAGACTGATGTAGCTTAAATTTGTGTTGTCTGACTTAAGGGTGGGAGAATGAACTGCAGCCTGTGCTATAGACCATTTATAGGACAGTTCAGTTGAAATTATTTGTTTGGAAAAGTTGTAAGTAATGGAAAGTCTAGACCACAATACCTACCCTGCACATGATGAAACATCTAGGTTTTATCATTTTATTATTGATTGTAGCTTTGGGAAAGTTACAATAGTTAATACATTAGCCATAAGTTATGTAGGCCATTTCAAACAAGTTCAACTAAAAATAACTCTATACTGTAAGATACCCACTTCTGTTCACAAGTTGTTATATATGTTACAGAAAAACTGCCTTAATGTTCCAAACACATTATGAACTGCAGCCTGTGCTATAGACCATTTATAGGACAGTTCAGTTGAAATTATTTGTTTGGAAAAGTTGTAAGTAATGGAAAGTCTAGACCACAATACCTACCCTGCACATGATGAAACATCTAGGTTTTATCATTTTATTATTGATTGTAGCTTTGGGAAAGTTACAATAGTTAATACATTAGCCATAAGTTATGTAGGCCATTTCAAACAAGTTCAACTAAAAATAACTCTATACTGTAAGATACCCACTTCTGTTCACAAGTTGTTATATATGTTACAGAAAAACTGCCTTAATGTTCCAAACACATTAAAAGATGAGGCAAAATGTAACCCAAAGTTGCCAAAGCTTCAAATGTGTTTTTGGCTGTATTTCTGTTTATCTGGGCACTATTTCTACCTATAGGTAATTTTATTTCATCTTTCGAAAGCTGAGGCAAAATGTAACCCAAAGTTACCAAAGCTTCAAATGTGCTTTTGGCTGTATTTCTGTTTATCTACCTATAGGTAATTTTATTTCATCTTTCCCCAGAAATTCTTCAATATTACATGGTTAGTAGTTTACAAAGGCTGCCTGATGTTTGTTATGGAGCCGCATGGCCTGGTTCTGCCAAAAAAACCTCCCTGAATTCTGCTAGGATTGGTGTCTGGGGACATTTTACAGCGTACCTGGCAAGTATTCTGGAGGGATATGGGTAGTCTGAATCTGAAAGAGGGGCAGTGGAGCAGTGGAGAGATGGTACAGATCTGATACCTTCTGCTGGTGTCCAACAGCAGCAGACACATAATGCTCCTGGATAGTAATTCTGTACCTTTTCCTGCTGAAATCCATGGCAAATACTCTGGTGACTTCAGTGGAAGCAAAAATGGGCCAGTCCTTTGGAAATTTGTGTATTTAGGGATAATCTGGAAAGTGTAAATAAACTAGTTGCATCATATCTAGAATTACTATCAGATGTTAACAAATGTTTTCTTTCTGTTAATAGCATCTTCCATTTGTTGTCCCAAGACAGTCTCAGCCCCGTGTCCCCCAGTGTTGTCGCTCTTGCTGTGTTGGCTAATTGCATCGTATCTAGAATTACTGTCAGATGTTAACAAATGTTTTCTCTTATTAACAGCATCTTCCATTTGTTGTCCCAAGACGGTCTCAGCCCCCCGTCCCCCAGTGTTGTCGCTCTTGCTGTGTTGTTCCCTTTGCATGGACCTGCCTGCGAGTATCTTAAGAGATCCCATTTTGCTCAGGATGCAGTGCTTTTCGAGCCTGATTGACTCAGTTGGTTTTTATGGTTTCTGGTCTGCTGCGGGGGCTTTCTGTCTCCTGCCCAGCCTAGCAGAACTCCGGCTCTATCGCTTCTGCCTTCCTAATCGTGGTCGGGAGTATCAGTGCTGCTCTGCTTCATCGTGTTTGATGGAAAGTGCTGCGCTTACGACTGTTGCATGTGATGCCCATAGAGATGCATTTTCACCTATTTATTTTCCAGCTCATGTTTCCTGGGCATTTCGATCCGATAGACAGTGATTTATATTTTTTTGCTTGAGGAGGTTAGCCGGTCACTGCTTTGTGCAGTCAGAGCCTGGGCTAAACAGGTGGTCAGTTTATTTTCCAATGATCGTTTCCTGACTACTTTGATATCTACCTCGTTACGTCTCAGTATTTAATGCTTTATGAAGCACGTGAAATTTTGTAATAACTTCAGGACTCATTTTCATAATATCAATTTGCAGTAGCTAGATAACTCTTCATTTTCATTTTACTGCTTTAATAATTGCTCTAGAAGGTTAATACCAATATTCTGGCAGCAGTAGCAGTGCTTTAGCATCTGTTTCTCATTGAGGCGCGTGTTCTTCTGTCTGTGGGGGCCTGTTCTTGCCCTGAGTCGGCGTGAGCAGCCTATGGACAAAGCACATGTGGAATTATAAATCTTTCTTGAACATTTACTCTTATGTTTTGGAATGGGTTTGGGCACAGGTGAGAGCAGAGCTGTCATCTGAGTGATTGCCCGGGATTTGCTCTTTGTTTCATGGGTAGGTAGTTCCTCTTTTTCTTCTTCCCTTCATCCCTTTAAAAATCCGAATTCCATTTAACAGCTTACTGCTGCAGAACCAGCAGTGGACTCTGCAACACTGTTCTGGATTTATTAGCTGCTAGAAATGATGTTACACTTTCAGTCTGAACTTATCTTCAACCTGAAGTCACTGGAGCAGGGTAGGCTTGCCTGCCAGGCTAAATGAACCTTCTAATATCCTATTTTTGTTTGCCAGGTATGTGCTCCCAGTCAGCAATTAAATCCCTCTTCACATCTGCTCTGATAAGCTGCAAAAACAGTTATTTGTGTAAGGCTTCTGGCCTCCTAAGGAAAACAACTGGTTAATTTGACAGGATCTTGTTTTTATAAACTTCTGTTTATTGTCTTAAAATTAAAGATGACTGTAATTCACTTCCTTAGATTAGCTAGAACCACTATTAGGTTGACAGGTCGGTAAGCACTCATTCATTGTATTTGAATTCTGACATAACATTAGCTTTCTTTAAGTCTCCTGGAATGACATAAGTATTCTAAGATTTACTGAAAATTAAGTGTTTTTTATTGCCTCCCCTCAGCCAGCTCTTCTGAACTCTTGAGTGCAGGTTATTTGCCTTAAAAAGTCTATATTTAATAACTGGTGTTTTAACAGCTTTGTGTTACTTGTTAAAATTGAAGTATCTTGTTACCTTCTGCTGTGGAATGGAGACTATTTTTGAGCACTTTCTACATTATTGCTGTCACTTTTAGCATATTTTAAAATGTTTTAAGTCTTTAATTTTGCTGCCTGGAGATTTTCCTCTTCTATCATCTTGTTTGAATGGTGCTTTCAAGAGTTTCTGCCCTGTATTTACTGCTATCAGCTTTGCTTTTTGGTTTTCCTCTCTTCTGTATAGGTTGGGGTTTTCTTAAAAAACCCCTCAGTCTGCATTTTTATTGACTACAGAATGAGCATCAAATAAAAATGCTCTATCCTTAAGCGTGAGGCAAAGATTTCAGTTCATCTTTGGTTTCTCTGTAGTTTTCAGGCAAAGCATCCCATGTATTCTGAAGCGAGTTAATACACATTTACTGAGTTAGCTGGCACGGAGCTAAGAACCACTTTATTATCAAAAACATGCTGAGGATGGCATGTATGTCCAAGGGACGCTAATAACTATTTCATTATTATTAATTTTCCAGTGAAGTGATTTAGTAACGGACCTTTACCACAAAGATAATTTAGCTGCTAAATTGTATCTAAATTACATGTGCACTTCCACTCTGTACACAGCCTATTAGCACTTCTGTTGAAAACAGATAAAGTTGGAATACATTTTGTAAAGGAAAGCACATTAGAGAACAGAAATTAGTTTAGTTCTGCTTGTGATTGGGGATAGAAAATACCACACCAACCTTTTGAATATTTTATGTGTTTTATTTTCATTGTCTGACTTAATGTGGCTTTCTCCCCCCACCACATCACCTGAACTAGTAGGGCTGTTGCTGGTTCATCTTCTCATTGTGGGAGCGTTTCTTTTTGTGATCTGTGGGTTATGGATTAAGAGCTTTCAGTGCATTACTGATGGAGCAACGTCGCTGAATACTTAGCAACATGCTTTTTCTCTCAAGTGTTTTTAATGAAACAGAAGTTTCTTGTTGCTCTCTAATAGGTTTAAACACTATTAAAAAAGAAATCCCCTCCATTTCAGTTAATCAGATTTTGTTTGCTACCCATGATAACATAAGCCTGCTAGTTCTGACATGTTCAAGGGGAGATGAGACCTGAATGTTTAATTTTCAAAAGAAAGGCGGAAAAAAATGGGGTTTTGTGTGTGAGAAAACTTCCTTTGCAGTTCATAAAAGCAAGAAGGGAAAAAAAGGATGCAGTAATAAATTTTCTTCCTTTTACAGCTTGTCTTAAAGCAGAATGCATGAGAAATACTTGTAAATTTATAAACAGTAACGGGATTATATTTTTACAACAGGATAGGTTTGCTTCGAAATTTTTACAGCCATTAGCTTGCCTTTTTAAAAAAAAAATTAAAAACTTTTAATTTTTTTAAGAGCTATAGCAAGAATATTGTTTGCCAAACACTAGCTTTTTAACTACTTCCCTGATGAGCAGCCTGGTAACTCTCCAAGGATTACCGTACTGCTGACTTCAGGGGGAAAAAAAAAATAGAGAGCACAAAGAAATGTATTTGCAACCCAGGCAGTAAGAGAAGAACGAGTGATTGTGGGAATCCCAAGTGATTGTGGGAACTGCTGACACTGTATTGCTTGGAAACAACAGGAGTTTTGGTGCATTTTGGGATTAGGCTGTTGTGTGACACTCTTGGGGGGGAGGGTAGAGTGAGAACCCCAGAGCATCTCCAGTGGGGCAGGGGGGCACAGCTGTCTCAGCCAGGCAAGGGGTGCTCAGGAGGCATCTGCAGAAAAAGTTGAAATTGTCTCTGTCTTGAATGATTAATAGCTCAAGTCTCACAGGTCATCATTTTTTAAAATTACACATAGTTGGTAGTAGTTCTATAGCAAGGACTTGTCTGACACTTTGGATTTATATGACAAGCTTTCCTGTGTTTTAGCTTTTGCCAAACTGTGACCTTTTAGTCTGACCTTTTCTGTATGCAGTTGATGTGTTTTTCAAGCGTTTTATTATTTATTTACTGCATATACATTTTTGCTTAAAATGAGGTAGAGACTGTTAGGAGAGCACTGTAAAATGTCACAAGGGAGTTGCCAGCTTTGCATTCAGTGGAGAGGCTGGAGAATGTTTGCTGAAGATCAAATAAGCAGGTATAGAATTAAAATGGTGAAGAGAAATATTCAGTAATTCCCTGCTCTGTAAATGAGGCACAGCTGGTAGGGAAAGAAAATAGCCCAGGAATATATAATTCTATATTACACTGTAAATTCACAAGGGAGCTCAATTAAGGTTGTTCAGGAACTCTTGCTTGACAGTTTGCTTTGAATGTGTGATTTTCATAAACTTAATGCTCTTTTAGAACAGTAGTTTCTAAACCGCTGTGTGTTTTCTAAAGCGTGTAATACACTTGCTTCAGGGGGAAGCTGCAAGCAAGAATTGTGAGATACATTCGGCTCACGTGAGGGCTGCTCTCACGAGATGCTGATCTTGCTCGTAGAGCAGGCTCGGTTGTGCTGGAGGCCCAGTATGTGCAACACCAGCACTGATGGATGTAGGTCTCTGGCTGTGGGGAGCCAGAGCTCCGTGATCGTACCCGGTTCCTGCTGAGCAAAGAATTTATTCAGGCGGGTTGTTCTTCTTACAAGCCTGTGTTTTGTGGGCAGTATTGGGAGTGGAAAGTGGATGTAAGAGGGACTTGCTGTGTAGACCTCTTGTGGTGGCAGCAATCGGGTGGTTGGTGTAGTCCAGCTGCTGCTGCTTCTCCTGCTGCTTCAGCCAGGGGATGCTTAAAAACCTTGTGGGGACAAAAGATGGAGACGTGGATCATCCCTACCTCCACAAAGGTAACGGTTTAAGACACTGTTAATGTTATACCTTTGGCAGGATGTGGCTGGGCAGAGCCCAGAGGATCTGTACAGACATCGGATGGCTCCAACTCCCCGGTAGGAGGTTGGTTTTCCAAGGCAGAAGACCTGTTTCCCAGTGACAGGTCTGTCTGTGGTAGCTGCAGCTGTGGGGGTTAATTAAAGGCGACCCTGTCCTTCCTTTATGGGTTTCCTTCACCTGTTAGCTGGAAGGGTAGCGATGGGTTATACCCTTCAAATTGTTAATAACCACTGTATTGCTTGGAAACAACAGGAGTTTTGGTGCATTTTGGGATTAGGCTGTTGTGTGACACTCTTGGGGGGGAGGGTAGAGTGAGAACCCCAGAGCATCTCCAGTGGGGCAGGGGGGCACAGCTGTCTCAGCCAGGCAAGGGGTGCTCAGGAGGCATCTGCAGAAAAAGTTGAAATTGTCTCTGTCTTGAATGATTAATAGCTCAAGTCTCACAGGTCATCATTTTTTAAAATTACACATAGTTGGTAGTAGTTCTATAGCAAGGACTTGTCTGACACTTTGGATTTATATGACAAGCTTTCCTGTGTTTTAGCTTTTGCCAAACTGTGACCTTTTAGTCTGACCTTTTCTGTATGCAGTTGATGTGTTTTTCAAGCGTTTTATTATTTATTTACTGCATATACATTTTTGCTTAAAATGAGGTAGAGACTGTTAGGAGAGCACTGTAAAATGTCACAAGGGAGTTGCCAGCTTTGCATTCAGTGGAGAGGCTGGAGAATGTTTGCTGAAGATCAAATAAGCAGGTATAGAATTAAAATGGTGAAGAGAAATATTCAGTAATTCCCTGCTCTGTAAATGAGGCACAGCTGGTAGGGAAAGAAAATAGCCCAGGAATATATAATTCTATATTACACTGTAAATTCACAAGGGAGCTCAATTAAGGTTGTTCAGGAACTCTTGCTTGACAGTTTGCTTTGAATGTGTGATTTTCATAAACTTAATGCTCTTTTAGAACAGTAGTTTCTAAACCGCTGTGTGTTTTCTAAAGCGTGTAATACACTTGCTTCAGGGGGAAGCTGCAAGCAAGAATTGTGAGATACATTCGGCTCACGTGAGGGCTGCTCTCACGAGATGCTGATCTTGCTCGTAGAGCAGGCTCGGTTGTGCTGGAGGCCCAGTATGTGCAACACCAGCACTGATGGATGTAGGTCTCTGGCTGTGGGGAGCCAGAGCTCCGTGATCGTACCCGGTTCCTGCTGAGCAAAGAATTTATTCAGGCGGGTTGTTCTTCTTACAAGCCTGTGTTTTGTGGGCAGTATTGGGAGTGGAAAGTGGATGTAAGAGGGACTTGCTGTGTAGACCTCTTGTGGTGGCAGCAATCGGGTGGTTGGTGTAGTCCAGCTGCTGCTGCTTCTCCTGCTGCTTCAGCCAGGGGATGCTTAAAAACCTTGTGGGGACAAAAGATGGAGACGTGGATCATCCCTACCTCCACAAAGGTAACGGTTTAAGACACTGTTAATGTTATACCTTTGGCAGGATGTGGCTGGGCAGAGCCCAGAGGATCTGTACAGACATCGGATGGCTCCAACTCCCCGGTAGGAGGTTGGTTTTCCAAGGCAGAAGACCTGTTTCCCAGTGACAGGTCTGTCTGTGGTAGCTGCAGCTGTGGGGGTTAATTAAAGGCGACCCTGTCCTTCCTTTATGGGTTTCCTTCACCTGTTAGCTGGAAGGGTAGCGATGGGTTATACCCTTCAAATTGTTAATAACACAGAGTTCTGCTATCATAGAATAATACAGAATACCCCCCAAAAAAGTATTGCACCTCCAAGCATTGTGCTATTGTGTCCTTTGGACACAGGATTAGTGAATTGTCCAGATTTCTGACTTTTGTGCTCAGTCCCTGAGCTCACATACATCTTAGCCATGGAGGGGAAGCGCATGCACGTGTAGATACTTACAGGTTTATTTACCTGTGTTTTGAAAAAGTAGGTGGTTGCTTCCTTTAACTACAGTAGAGGGGTTTTCTGCCCTCATATTCCTGCAGAGAGAAGTAACTAACTTGTGATGCAGTTATGTGCAGTGTCGTTTTTCAAATGGGTGTTTCTTTATTATTCTCTTGGTTTGTTTTTTAAACTGGCATTTTGAAACTGGATGCCAGTTGGCATTCTGCGTAGGGGAAGAGAATCATCAGCTTTGTCAATATTTTACTCTGGTGTATCTTGTTCAATGTAAGTTGAAATTAATTGCCTTTTTCTTTCTTCCACAAAACCAATTGCAATTCTGTCATCTGTTTAGGATTAATACTACTAAATGTATCCCTTTTTCCAGCTAAATATCCACTTAGTATACAGGTATTCTATTTACCCTAGACTTATGCTTAGGCAGAAGTTGCATCAATTTCAATTAAATCCCTCCAGTCAATTTTTATAGAATTTTGTGATGTCCTTCATTTGAGTTAAATGTAGCTTGTATTGATGGAGTTAAGATTACGAATGTCCAGTTGAGTAGATTCCTGCTCCCCACCAGCCTCAAGTTTTACACTGAGATATTGATACTAGATTCATTTAAACTTTTCAAATGTGTTAAGACAGCAAAAGGGTGAGAAGCTTCGATGAAACTGAAGATGGTGGGGATGGGGGGGGAGGAGGGATCAGGAATCTACTCACTCAAAGAAAGATGCTCCTAACTGGGTTTTTAATACCAGGTACTATTTAAATGCTTTGGGTATTTTGAGTGGAATGGCTTCACTGATGATGGGAGGGACACGTTGACTCTGTACTTTTTTCCAAACGTAGCATTTGGTTATATTTTAGGATAAAACTTTGAGAGGAATGCAGTGATAAGAAAGCAATGCTAAACAATGGCCATTGAAACCCACCAAGGTTTTCAAATGTCACTCAAGTCTGAGAATGCTTGGCTTTTCTTAATAATGCTATATGTATGCAAGTCCCAGGATTTATTGCTTCTAGAGGTACCACAGCTTGTCAGAACTGCCACTAATTATTGTCCTCTTGTACCATTGCCTGCTGTACTGTCTCACCCCAGGACCTCTTCTAGCCCTGAGAGACACATGGAGTGCTAAGCAGGAATTTGTCCTGATTATGCAGTATTGATTCATACAAGCAGGTAAAAAAGAAAATGCTGAAGGCTTTTGCAAGGGCTCACGTATCTCAAACTCTGTGGGGTTCTGGGATTTATCCTGTTTTCATTTTTTACTGAGTTTAACTCCTTGATGAGTTACCTTCTTTTTTTTGAGTTCATGAAGTACAAGATTTGGCCCTCAGCCCTGAGTACTCTCCATTCAAGTGGAGTGTGGTTTTTACAAAGCTGTGATGTGAGCTCCCCAGTAATTGGTCCCAGTTACCAACATGGAAGATTGTTTTTTTTAGTCATGTCATCCCCATGTTATGGAATGTCAACCCTGGAGATTTTCATTTTGTTTTTATTGTGGTCAAACAAGATGAAGGTAAAGTTTGCATGAAAATCGTCATATATAAATCAGCCATATGCTCCTAAAGTGATAAAAAATGATCTAAATACTTCTGTTGGGGGGGAGGGGAGTATTCTCTAATCTGTGTACACATCGGAGAGTATTTTTGTTTGGCTCAGGAAAGCACTCAGCATGAACTCTCTCCTACCCAAATATTCCAAGAGCTGGTGTTACACTGAACCATTCATGTGGCAAATTAAAAAGTCTGGTGGACGGATGATACGGTTCCGAGAACTCAATAAAACTTATTACCTGCGAGACTGATCTTTCTATTCCAGTGACATATGTGCTGGTAGTTTTGCAACAGCAGGAATAATTAAGAAAAGAAATACAATTTTAGTATTTTGAGGCTTCATTTTAATGGAGCAAAAGAACTAATTTCTGCCTCAATATATACAGGATTAAGTGGCAATCTCCCCTCTACTGCCTTTCCAAAAAGATGTGAGCTTCCTAATAGAAGTCATACTTGTTAAGCTAAAATGGTGGTGGAGGCGTGAATATATTAAGGTAAAACCTTGAGAGAGCTGAAGTAAACAGGAGTGATTTGACTTGCATCGTCAGGGATATGAATTTATCAGTTTAATCCGGAAAACAGCCTCGTTTAAATTAGACATAATGGCAGCTGAGGAGCACACAGTTGGTCTTCCCTGTGAGCTAGCTGATCTTATAAAAGTTCTCCATAAGGTGGTTTAAAAACAGAGCAAGTGCTAACATTCTTGTCCATTAACTGTTTGGTATTTGCTAGTGATTCTCCAGGATAGGAAACAATATGGAAAAACCTTCAAATCCCAGCATCCAAAGGAAAGCAGACCCATGAATAAGAGTTGTTTTGAACAGTGGGTTGAGTATAATGAGCAGCAATGTAGTAAATTGCAATTAGTCTTCAAGAGCGCTTGTCTGCCTCTTCTGCCAAGCTGTCTTCCATGTGCCCAGAAGGTACCAGTGAGAGTTAAAGAGGTGATACTCTTTTCTCTTCTGTTTTGAGGGTGTATTTGGAAGTTCAGCCTGGAATAAAAGCACTAAAAACAGACAAGGGTGTCTTCCGGAAAAAAAAAAAAAAAGTATCCTCCTTTTTCTGGGATAGTATCAAATCATACTAGTTTCATCTTTTTTTGATTGGGGGGTGTGTGTAGATCATCTGTGCTCTGAAGCAGAAACCTTACTGGATAGTCCTATGATTGTGTATGGGAATTGCAGTATACTTTTACATCCTAGGAAAAAAGCTATTTTTTTGGTCATATTAATGCAGGTTTAGGCATATGCTGGAGCATGTGCTTCTGCAACAGTTGATTCAAAACAATTGCCGTTATTTGATGTAGGCCTTAAAATCAATAGGTAATAAAAACTCTAGACAGAACTCTTTTTATTTCCATTTCCACATGCGGCAGTGTTGAATATACCAAGAGAAATTCTCATTATACATTACTTCTATTTCAGCATTTTGATGCCAGCAGCACAACTATGTGTGTCCTTGATCTTCTTTTTCTTCCTCAGAGCCAATTAACTTCAAGCACCATTTTGAGCTAATGATGACCATGCAGTAATAGTGACTCTGCAGTTCTGATAGCTCTCAATTATACATGTAAAATCACAAAGTGAACTGTAACAAGTATTTTGGGATGTTCCTTTTGTTTTGTTCCCCTTAGCTTTCTCCCTTCATTTGCTTATATTGTCTTTGGAAGGATGTATTTCCTTCAGTTGATGAGCAGGGAGGGCCTTCATTGCTGGATGCAATTCTTTTATAATTTATAATGAATTCTGCTCTTCAGCAGGATTTGCAGATGGAGTAATTGCGCTGCACGTGGCACCAACTTCCTTTGTTACTGCCCTGACAGGTTGCTTTTCAGTTGACTTGACTTTGAAGTTCTGAGTTCTCATTTCTAAGAAATTTGTTGTGGTTTTTTGGCATGATTTCCTGTATGTTTACGAAGCTTTCCATTCATATTCACTTCTTGTCACTGCCTTTGCACTGGCTGCTTACGAGAGAGATTTGGGGTGTTATAAATAATAAAACAGAACGAGACAGATCTATTCCTTGTTCAGTTCAGCAAAGCTCTTGGGAAGCAGCATTCTTATTAATTCTTATCTTTCTACTGGTAACACAAGAGGGGGGATGGAGGTGTGTGGTGAAGGGGTTGACATTGTTGTGTTTTCAGCGGTTTTGTCTCTGTGTGTGTTTGTGTCGGGCAGAGCTTGGCGTGAGTTTTTCCAGCTCTTACACGGGATAATTGTGGAAGCAGTTCATGTCTGTTAGTTGTGAACAGATGGGAATGCATTATTTTTGGCACGGGGAACGAAAAGGGGACCTCACATTGCATATGAATAGACATCTCTAGGGATTGTCCTACCAAAATGAGGATGCAAAAGTAAAAGCAGAATGAAACTCACTGGGGTTTCATGCCCCACTCTGTGGGACTTCAGTCAGTCCTGGTTTTACCTATTGATTCTGGAAGTTCTTTAACCTTATGATGGATGCAAACATAGTAGGGCTGACAAGCATGTTTATTTTAGCTAGTCAAAAAGATATTACTTGCAATTTTTGGAGTAGTATTAGAATTGGGTAGGTGGATGGGCCAACAAATTGTATGAGAGACATAAGGACTAATTTGACTATAGTAACGTGATTTATGTCAGTTGCATTTTTATTATTTGTGTGATTGGGACCGTGTTGTATTTGTTGTGTGTTACTGCAGAACAAAAAGACCATTTCTGAAGTCTACACAGGGGAAGCATAAGGAGATGATACTGTGCTGAGGTCGGTATAATAAAGGCTAGAAAGAACACACTACAAACTTTACATGTATTTAGTTTTTCTTAGGTGGTGTAGCAACTGGTATCTTCAATGAAGTATTTGAAAGCAGTAGTGTGGTTCCCTGTGATTATGGCACATCCTCTGAAACGTTAGTGACTGTGTGAGGGAAAGGAGAAAAAAAAATCCACCAACAAATGATTTGAAAATAGGCTGGAGAAATGGTGGAAGTTCATCCTTTGCAATCAGAGAGGAGCAACAGTTCATCAGAGGAGGGATGGATGCATGGAGAGGGCTGATGTGTCAAAGTCCTGGTCAGTTTTTCTTCTTGTTTGTACCAGTCCTTGGCTAGAGGTAGACAGCTGAAAAGGAAATCTGCAGGGATACAAGGAAATTCAGGGACAGAGAAAAGGATCCTGCAGTGCCTAGGACTGATGAGACTTCAAGCAAGACCTGTGCCTATAAGCCGAGAGGAGCCTGGGGTGTACAAGGTGTTATTTGGATGGGGAAAAATAGAAAAAGGTATCAGTCAAAAAATGAGACACAGACTACAAGTGGGGAGTATAATGTGAGGGTAGTTGCTGATTGAGAAATTAGGTTGCAGGAAGTTTAGGGTAAAGATTGATTTTGTTTTAGACATACAGACTCTGTGATAAAAACCCAAGCATCTGCAAGGAGCAACCAAAAAGCAGGTTCTTCTTCACTGTAGGAAGCTTTGTGATTCCTCAATCCTCACACATGTCCCTCCTGTGCTCCATTTCCCACCCTATTCCCTCACCGTTCAGCATTCAGTCTAGCTGTGTGAGGATGGAGGTAATTAAGCGGCTATTACAGCCCAAATAAACTGCACAATAAACTCCCAAATAAACTCCCTATGGCAAGGAGTAAACCTAGGGAGGGAAAGAACAAGACCAGGGAATTTCAAATTGGGGTTGTTGAGCATTTAAGATGAGTGCTCAAAGGGTCATGTCTTAGGAGGTGAGCGCAGTCAGCAGATGGAGGAAAATCTGAGGAGCTGGGGAACTTCAAGAGATAATACATCTCCTGGGTGAGATGTAGCACTGTAGGTCCATGCCATCCAATACTGGACTCTGAGAACAAGGTACTGATATCCACTGGTATCTGTGTGTGCTGGTTTTGGCTGGGATAGAGTAAATTTTCTTCACAGTGGCTATAATGGGGCTACGTTTCAGATTTGTGCTGGAAACAGCGTTGGTAACACAAGGATGTTTTACTTATTGCTGAGCAGGGCTTCCACAGCATCAAGGCCTTTTCTGCTTCTCATCCCACCCCACCAGCAAGCAAGCTGGGGGTGCATGAGAAATTAGGAGGAGACACAGCTGGGACAGCTGACCCCTACTGATCCCCTACAAAGGGATATTCCCTACCACCTTATGTCATGCTCAGCAATAAAAAACTGGGGGAAGGAGGAAGAAGGGGGGGAAGCTCAGAGTGACGGCATTTGTCTTCCCAAGTAACCATTATTAATGGTGGAGCCCTGCTTTCCTGGAGGTGGCTGAACAACCCGCCTGCTGATGGGAAGTTGTGCATGAATTCCTTGTTTTGCTTTGCTTGCGTAGACATCTTTTGCTTTACCTATTTAAACTGTCTTTATCTCAATTCACAAGTTTTTTTTCCTCACTTTCGCCCTTCTGATCCTCTCTCCCTTCTCTGCTGGGGGGAGTGATCGAGCGGCCGTGTAGTGCTTAGTTACCGGCTGGGGTTAAAACATGATGCTACGGAAGCAAAGCATGAGCTAAGGCAGAAAAACAAGTATTAGAAACCTTTGTTTTCTTTGTGTTTAATAACTTGCATTTGGCTTCAAATGCCAATCACTTAAGCTCCCAACAGCATTCTTTCAGATTGAGGAATTAAGGATTCCTGGGGGAACTGGAAAGCTCTTTGTGTTCTCATGGAGAGTCCAGCCTGGGCATTCAGGACTGAGTGATTGCTCTCCAGCATAAAGCCTTGGAGGTTCTGAGATGCGTGTGATGCCTGGTTCCCTGTAGTTTCTTAGTT
The DNA here is from genome assembly GCF_001431845.1 of Calidris pugnax. Lineage (NCBI taxonomy): Eukaryota > Metazoa > Chordata > Aves > Charadriiformes > Scolopacidae > Calidris > Calidris pugnax. The sequence continues at coordinate 4,325,636 of NW_015090812.1, forward strand.
GTCTGGTTTTTAGCTTGTTTAAATAAAAGTTGATTTGCAGCATGAGAAAATTGTTTCTTGGATGCATTTTTAATGAGCTCTTCTACAGTTGGTGTAGACCCAGAGGTAGCTCAGTGTCTTCTGGTCAATGCTTCTGATCCTTGTCAGAGATGAATATTTGACAACGCTTAGTGATTTAAAAAAAAACATCTTTTATTTTTAATTCTGTTTTACAGTGTTAGGTTGAGTTTGTTTTGAATCACTGCCCTTTTGACTTTGTGCTACGCATTCCTTCACGGTGCTGATGCGGTAGCAAATGTTTTCAGGTCAGATTAGACTAATTAAATGCTAAGACACAATTGTACGTGAGTGTCTGAGAAGGTCGGCTCTGAGGCTTGCCTTCAGCCTTCTCCTGAGAGAGTAATTATATCGTATCTCACTCTTCGGGCTAGAGTGCTGCTCTGTTACCAAGCCCGGTCAAGTTAATCATGCTGCTCTGAGCAGACATGTAAACAAGGGTTGTACTGTGTATAAAGAAGATTTGGCTCTTCTAGTGGAGCCCACTTAAATATAATAGCACTTAGTACATGCTGATGTCTATATTAGCTTTCGACACAAGTGTGCTGTTGCCTTTTAATTCTCTTATGGCATCATCAATCATTGTATGGATTATCATAAGGCATCGATATGCTACAGTGGTAAAAAATGATGCCTTTACATCTTTACTGCAGTCTGAGTAATAAAAAAGCTATAAACCAATAATTTTTGTGTTAAGCTTTTTTTTTAAATAAGTGACAAAAACTATTCACTCTAAAAAGAATCAAAATTACAGCATTAAGTTTACAGCGAGGAGAACTAGGCACGTGTTTTAACCCTTTGATGAATGCACCTTGCAGTTTAGTTTGGGTTCAAGTGATTTAAAAGCGGAAGTAAAGATTTTTATTTTGCTTGATTTATTTGTAGCAGATACAACTTGATTTGATCTTAAAGATAGAGGGGTGGGGAAATGTTCATTTGGAACCACAGGCAAATTTTTTTTTCTGTCCAAAGAGACTCATTCGGGAGTAAAACTGGAAGAACTGAGAGAAGAGCTTCCTTTGGTTTCAGGATGTTTTAACTTACGAAGATTCACTGTCAGTCAGATGAGATAAAATCCACCAATTTCTAACCAGCCATTTAAAGGACTTTTGCACATCCAAATGTGAATATGTTTAAGTCCTTGCTGTTGCTTATAGCACACTTGTTTCTCCCCTCCCTCCGAAGTAACGCACGATCAAGAGGGAGGGACTGCATGGTGATAGTTCCCAGTGATTTTAGTGCTCTGTGGGAAATCTGGAAATCTCTGGGATGTTGCAGTGTAAATAAAGATTGTCCCTTTCTAGCTGTGATAAACTTCTGAAACTGGTGTCTTTGTAGAATATTAATTCTGCGTGAAAAATAATGATTATCTTCCTAAATTAGCACGATAAATAAGGATCCTATTTTAACAAGTGTGGTTTCCACTGAAACACAGGTGCTATATATTACATCTCCTCAAAGGTTAAGAGGGCTTTATCTCTGGAAAAATAAACTACTTTCGGAAAGCACATTAAGTTTCTAAGTGATATCACTTAGTGTGGATTTTGTTCACTTATTTTGGGTCTGTATTCGATGCAGATCCGAATCTTCTCCAAAATTTGCCTGATGCTTTCTCTGTTCAGTTAATTAAAGGCATGTGATTCTACAGCTGTCCCTGGTGCTGCCTGGACAGAGGTATATGTTTATAACTCATCCCTTTTTTCTATCTTAAAAGTGACAAATACCGATTTTCAGGGGAGAATTGGTTGCTTTTGAGCACAAATTCAGCTCATTTGGCCAAACAGAAATGTCAGGAGAGCCAGGGTGCACAAATCTCTGTCTCGCAGGCTCAAGAGCAGAAGCTCTGTGCATTTGTCTTTCCATTAGGCAAAGAAAGAGTCAAATTCTCACCTGGTGTATGTTGACACAGGCTCTAAAGTCAATGAACCTTTCCAGTGATCTCTGGTTCACACAGTGTAACTCTGTAATAACCATCAGCAAACACAGATGTTTGCCATATCGTGGCCCCTGGAAGTAATTTGAGCTCATCAAAAGAGTGGAATGATAAAGGTGGTTCTTGATCTCTGGATCCTAAAGATCGACAGTAGTAATGACTGCATCCAGACCCCCTGTGACACTAGAGAGCTGTATGGCATTGAAAAATTCTCCTGGGTGGATGTGATCCGTGGCTCTGTGCTTACATCAGCAGAATTTGGCACTATTGTTTGTTTCTGTAGCAAAAAAAGACATTGAGGTCTGTTGTGAAGACCTTGGGTTCTAGGAATGCAAAGCAAATAAATAAGAAAATAAAACCAACGCAAATATAAACTGATGTGATGGGAATTGACCTTAAGCAGATCAAAACTCCTTTTTATTTACATGAAAATACAGAGACCAGTCACTGAGAGCATTTGTCATCACTGATGCCATATTTATTTCAGAAGGCAATATGACTTATTGTCATGAGTGCCTCAAGCAAGTCTCTTTTGTTGCCAAGTTTGGCTTCACTGTCAGTAGTTTGCTGTTCATGAAAAAACCTCTTGTTTGGTGTGGCTTCTACCAGGTTTCTCTTCAGTGCTATGACAGAGCTGGGGCTTTTGCAGAGATTTGAATGGAAGTACTATAGCAGGCAGCTGCTCAAGGGAGGTGTTCAGGGAATGGGGAAACACAGAAGATAGTACCCGAGATCCTTAGACCTGCTGGCAGATTGGAGCAGACAAGAGAGATCAGGAGACTCCAGTAAACCATCTGACAGCCGAGCATTAAAGGAAGGACAGGAGAATTGGTGCAAAAATGCAGTTGAAAGGAGGAGAAAGACCCATGTGGAGGCATTGGTGCCTGCATTCAGTGTGGATCAGAGGGAAGGGCAGAGAGAAGGAGGCTGTGCATCACTTGGGGTGAAATACAACGTGACCCAGTGCAGTCACTCTAGGAAAAACCTTCCCAAGGAACCAGGAGCTTTTATATTGCCCACAGGGTGATAGCAGCTGAAACTGCCATCCAGAGGAAATCCTTTGGAAATGTCCTCTCCAAAACTGGGAGCAGCTGTGGCTGTGCTATGGCTTGCGGGGTGGTTTGTTTACTCTTTAGTGGTGGTTCTGTAGAAGACATTAATGGGAAAAGACTTGAAGGAATAGTTGTGCTTGGGGTTTGTAGCAAATTTTAAATTTTTATAGGTCAGAAGTAACTTTCTGAAGGCAGGTGGAGAAACACAGGTCAGTTAGTAGTGGCTTCCCTGGAGGAGATGCAGTTCTGCTCTTGTCAGCGGTCTTGGCTACAGGTACAAGGGTGTGAGGCAACATTCTGCAAAAATCTCCGCAGTGCATCACTTGGCAGGTTCACGTGCTTTTTCTGAATAGTTCTGCTCTTACTGAGCCCAGACTGACAGTTCCAGCTATTATTTTAATGCTGTGCAAATAGTCTTTGTATTTCAAAGTGTTTTTTAGATTTTAACAACAGTTCTTTCTGCAAGAGCTGATATTTCTCAGTGATCTCGCACCATCCAGAATGTCAAGCCCCTTGGGAAATAGCAAGCCTAATGTAGAGTGGGCAGTGCTAATTAAATTTCTAAATATTTCCTCTTGTGTTAGGATGTTGAAAATTCTTCCCTTTTGTTTAACTTGCTTTGTGATTTCCATGCTCTGATTATGATTTGTTTTCCCCTAGTTGCTTAATGTGTGCTATAACCAGAATACTACTTTTTCTGTGTAGAAAACATACTATTTCTGGGGGGAAATACAGAACCTGTACTGAAGTGCTTGCCGCTTCTTAATTATACTTGGTTTTTATTTTAACTATTGTTGCCTCTGCTGATAATTGTCAGGTGGTCTCAACACTTGCTGCTTAAATAGTGAGCTTTTTAAAGTGCTGTTGGAGAGGGTTGCTTAACACAAACAGAAGAGTAATTCTTTGTAATCCAGTGTTAGTTTTGGAGTCAGTTTGTGCTTGTGGAACTGGCAGACTGGTTTACAGCTTTCTATTGCTTCTTTTTGGCATTTTGGCAAAGAACACATCTTTGGCACGCTGGGTACCCTCTCCTTCCTGTACAGGAGGCTGATCTTCCTGGGAAATAGACCTTTTTCTATTCTTCTCTACTGCTGCTCTCAGCCTGACTTGCTCTTAAACTTGTGGAGACTCTTTCAAAGACCCAGTCACGTTATTTGGAGCCAGCGGCATGGGGTGTGAAGTCATCCTGGCCATCTGTGAGAGGTACCCACCTCCATGTCCCTCTGCTTGGGGGTGCTGCTGCTTTTCCATGCCTGAGATTCCCATGAGGGCCTTGGGGAATCTACAGGTTTCCTTGGTACTCTGTTAGGATGCAAGTACTAGAGCCTGGCTATGTTTGTGTCTCCCTTTGGAGACTCTGAGGCTTTGAGGACACAAGTGCGTCACTGGTATGGCGTGTCTGTCTGTCAGTGCTGTGGGGTTATATATCCCCACATTATATATCCCCTTATTATATATCCCCAAGCAGCCTTTGCTGAAGTTGTGTTTCTTCACCCAACTTTATTTCAAACAAGAGGATGACTCCTTTTGGGGTGATGGCAGCCAGCACTCATGGGAAGCTCCTGCCCTCTTGCAGTACAGAGTCTTCCTCTGGGCCTTTACACTTTGTTCCTTAGATGTCTTGTAATATAACCTGGCACTGAAGAGAGGGGGTAACAGTGAGTGCAGATTGCTGGTGTAAAGCATGTTCATCTGAAGCGTGAAGGTTGGCAGAAAAGGCACTGAAATAGGAAGCTTGAGAGTGATTTGGTCTCCAGAAGTGGCGTTCGTGGAGATTAGGTAGAAATAATGAAGCTCTTCTAGGATCACAGTGGAACAAGGTAACATTATGCTGGCTGAACAGGCTCATCTGATAGCAGACATGGCATCTCTGTGCTAATTCAGCCTGTCGAGCTTGATAGAGAAATGTTCTGGCATAAAATGCAATGAGAAGAGTCTGTGTCTGACCCCATGAGACCACAGTCTCTGAGCAGTTATCAATATTATTGTTCTTTATTTCTGTCCTTTTGAACCTCTAAAAGGCTTGATTGTCAATTTATAGGCTCTCACATTTCCTTATGTCTGATGTGTAAATATGTATGTGTATGGAGCAAAAAGGAAAGGGGGAAATCCAGGAGGAAAAATGATCCTGAGTTTTGACACTGGGAGGTTCAGTCTCATGGAGAATGTCTGACTTTCAGCAACGAGCTCTCTCGTGACCCAGCACAACCAGCACCAGCTTTGGCCTTGTCATGGCTTCATTAGTACTTTTTGAATTAGTCCTCAAAACTCTTCAGTCTGTGATTGCTAGATGAAAATTTTCTGGGCCCTCTATGCACGTCACTTAATCTCCATCTGTTTCAGTTCAAAAGTATGGAAATCCATTCCAAATACACAAATGGTATGGGGGCCTACAAAATCTTTTTAGGGAGAGGGATATATTTGAGAGTGGCAGCTTAACTGCTCTTTTAAGTTCTTGAATAGCTGCTAGAAAATTTCTCACTGCTGCTTCTTTGAATTGGAAGAGAACAACCTGCATTTTCTGAGATTCAGTGAATCCAGAAGGTCGGCAATCGTCCTTCTCTTTATCGGGGAAAAAATGCAACGTTATTCCAAATAAGACGAGCACTGCAAGCAAAGCATAATCAGGATCCCAGTGAAAGCCAGTCATTAAAATCCTTTTTGCATCTCAGGATCTCCTTTTTAGTATTGTATATTTGCGCAGTAAGGAGGAAAACCCCTCTGGTCTGGGACTGAGAGTCTGCAGGCAGCACCGCTCTGGTTGGTAGATGTTTCTGTCCTCATTCCTTTCCATCTCACTGTTTGTATGTGACCCTTTGACATTTGCATATGGCAGGAGTCAGAGAAAAGATGGTGAAGGATTTAGCCTGAAGGAAAATAGACTCTGATAAGAAAATGAGACTTTCAACCTGGGATATGTGCACACAGTCTGATGGGGGGAGACTGGCTGGCTCTTGTTATTATTCACTGTGGATATGCATGACACAGAAGTGATGGTCCCTGTCTCATGGCAGTGACAATGTAGATGGTCCCTGAAAGACGGGGAGATCCCTGGCATAGGAAAGAGTTTGTATAGAAGCAAACTCTTCTGTGTGAAAGTGAAGCATTTGAGACAGTAAACACCATTGCAGTTTCCAGCTGTCACTTCCTAGACAGTAGGATTATTCCCCCCCACCCCACCACCTCCTGCTTCCTTCATGGAACGAGCAGATATCCTGGGTGTTAGACTTGTTCAGATAAAGGCTCAGTTCCTCTGTACTTCTGGTTTCCAATTATTTTGCTTCAGATAATTCAGAAAGCATCGCTGTTAGTGGTACTCTGTTGAGGTTCCCTCAGGCTTGCTGAAGTCTCAGGACCATTTTTAGGGCTTTGAGTTAGTGCAGTTCTCTATCTTTTGATCTTCAGCACTTCCTTCCTAAATTCTATGATTTAGACTTTATTTTAACATTTTCTGCAAGAAGGACTCCATGGCATTGCTAGGGTTCACTTAGGTGCAAAATGACACTACATATTAGAAGAAAGAATTGGGAAAAGGATTAAAACTAAGGAGAGTTGGCATGTTTGCTTTACTTGGGCTTTTGTCTCGGTGCTGCCCAGGCAAACAGAAATGTCTCCAGTGACTCTGTTTCAGCAAAGAATAAATTCAGGAGATGTTTTTCTTGGAGTCTTTCTTGCTGATGTACACACACATGTGTGCACCCATACACATGGGATCTAGGGAACCTAATAGATTTGTTGGTGATTAATAACTGTTCATTTTTATGAAGGCAGCCCCCAAGGGGACTGTCATGAGGAATTAGGACCTTGTGGTTCAGGACGTCACGCAGGCATGTGATAAGGGTAATCTTTGTCCCAGAGCTGTGACCGTGCTGGGGTGGGACATTGTACTGGGACTGAACGACTTGGGCAAGTGGGGGTGTTACGGGGGTGGAACAGAAGAGAACAGAGAATGAGTGGTTCACATTTAAACTGAGTTCTTTCCTAATCCCTGGTATTACAGAGGGCTTTAAAGATAATGCAGACATTGCTAATTTTGAGCCTTTCCATGTAAAGGAGGCAGCCAGGGAGATGAACCCAGTAGCCATTATCCTTGCTTTGAATCCCCAGCTAGATTGTTCCTCCTTATACCCTGTAATAACTTTTCCTCCTAAGATCAGCTCTTCCTCTTCGCTTCCAGATTCAGCAGTGCGGCTGTTTTTTAAACCTTTATGCACTGCTGTATTGTGCTAATGCAAGTTTCTCCTCCTCCATAATATCTCTTTTACATAATATCACCATCCATCAAGTCGTGGTGAGAAGCAGCAGAATTGCGTTATGTTTCCGTGTTTGGTGCAGAAACCTAGTTTAACATAAATAGATTTAGCCAATATAATTTTTTTCTTTAAATTGTCTATTACTAGTCAAGTTAATATCTTATACAAATAATCATTACAGGAAAAACACAGGATGAACTCTTTGTGTAAGCAAAGAATGGAAAGTATTTCAACCATTTAATGAATTAACCTGTTCAAGGAATAATTTCCAGAACCTTATAACATATTAGGAAAGGCTTTGAAGTGAATAATAGATGGAGCTCTGCATATTTGAGTAAAATATATTTTCCTTGCATCAGGGCTGCGTGCCTGATGGGATTTCTTGACATGGGCATGAACACAGGACTGCTATAAGGGAGCATAGCTCAACTTAGATTTGCAGAACTACACCTGCCACAGTGGATTTGATCCATTGCATCTCCACAAATGTGCTTGTCATTTGGTTTCTCACCCAAACCTTTCTGTGAGTGGCATTCAGGGCTCCACCAGGTGCCTTGTTATTGTATTAGAAATATGTGTAGTTCTAAAAAGCTCTCTTTTTTTTGGTGCTGGAATGGATGCTGGTATCCAGACTGAAGTTCGCTTATATTTGCTTGCTCTTATGTTATAAAGAGGAAGGGATTTTGCTTGGGATTTTCCTTTTTCAACAAACCCAAACAGCACTTTCTGGATTAGGGGAGACTCCACAGCAGTAGAAGAGGAGGAATCCCCTTTTCCCTGAGAGAAGAGCTGTGACTTGTGTTTACCTCTGAATTATTTTAAGATCCAGCTCTTTTATCCCTAAACCCACAGAATCTGCCCAGAGATATTCCATAGCTCCATTGCACTTGGAGAGTGAGTTAAATCCTTGTTCTGATGCTTGGTACCTTCTTCCCAGCCTTAGATGCAGCACTGCCTTGATTGTGCAGGAAAGGTCAAACTGGAGGAGGTATTTGGAGAGGAGAATTCAAGCTTTTTTTTTTTCCTACTGTCTCATTTCTCACTTATTTCATTTAAACAAGAAAAAATGGTTCCTTGTTGCTTTAAAGTTCTTCCTACAAAGCTATGAATCCATGGACAAGCTCAAGCACTTTGTCTAATATTTCAGTGAATCTCTCTCAAACTTGAGACGGACAATGAGACCCAAGAACTGGCAGGGAGAGGTGACCAGGCTGGTTACACATGAAATACACAGGTACCTGCCTGTACCTTGGGTAGCCAGGAACCGGAGCATTAAAAGAAGCTCTCAAAGTAATACTGTTAAAGTTAGAGGCTGAAATGGGTGTTGTGATAGAGGAAGAACGCTTGGGGGGAAAAAAGGAAAGAGCGTTAAGGGCAGGAAGACCACTGAAGGAGAATTAACACCCTGCAAGATGTAAGATTAAGTCAGGTTACTGATTATGACATGGGCTTCTCTGGTAAATTTGCCCTGGCGTGACTTCTACCATTGCTGACCTGTGGGAGATTTTACAAATACACCTGGTAACAGCACATATAATACACGTGCTCATTACTTACAAGCTGGCAAAGTTCACATGCTGCTTTGGGTGAATGGGGTTGGCTGGCGATTGTATTAGAAGCTTTTATGGTGAGTGTTTTAAAGCTTGTACAGTAATAAACAAACACGAATCCTGCAGCGCTGTGTGTTTCAAAATTCCTGTTCTCAAACTGCTGTGACGTTGAAGGACTGAGTCCTTACCAGCAGTGAATGTAAACAGCTGTGTTGATTTCCGTAAAGCTACACTGGTTTGCGTCGACTAGGGTTGTGGCTTCAAATACTTAGGTATGTTTAGCACAGTGCATTTGTCGAAAACTATGACGAGGAGTCTCTTTGCAGTGCCAAGAAAATTGTCCCACGAGCAGCGGAGCGCACTCAGTACATCATGCCAGTTCGGTCAAGGCTGAATAGCAAACGACAAGCCCCAGAACTGGGTAAATGCCTCTGTAATTTGTCTTCTGACATTGTACCGCTTGCAGCTCTGCCAAGGAAATGGAAAAATGTAGAGAGAGCCCTGAGCAACCCGTCACAACACAATGAATCCAGCTTCCAAAACTATTGTAACCGGGATGCTGCTCTCCTCAAACTTGCCAGCAGCTACAACAAATTAAACAAAACAAAAGCAACCCCTGCCTTAGAAATGAAGGGGGTAAAAAAAAAAAAAAATCCCATGATGTCATATTTTGTGAAATTAGCATGAACTTGAGAGTTTGTGCAGTAGGATTGGGTCAGTGTGTGGAAACAGCAGGTGAGTCTAGATCCCTGTAGCCTCCTTGCTTCAGGCCCGAGCTGTCATACGCTTCTGACAAGCAAGAACTCAAGGAAGCATATAAGGTATTCCTTTAGGTTACATTCTGCAACATGCGCTTTATTATGACAATACGTTCTGACGCAGCTTTGATGAGGTAGGACCCACTTAAGGAGCAAGAACTGCTCATTCAGACAGAAAATCTCTATGGACACCATTAGGTGAGGTTCTGACTTCACAGGGAAGGTCTATTGCATTATCATCTTAAGTATGAAATGAGGGTAACTAAACAAAAGGCAGACCTTTCTTGAAGCTCAGGATCCTCAGAGTTTTGATGCAATACAGTTGTCTGCTGTGGCTTGTCATGGACATGTAGGATCACTCCAGGGATCTCCTAGATCTCCAGGGTGCTTTGAAGAGACAATGCAGGTATCTGATCCAGCCAACATTTAATGTCCGGGATCTTGTCCGGTTGTGCCATGTTTCCTCTTTTTGGGGGGTTTTTGGTTTTGGCTTTGTTTTTTTTTCCCAGACATGTTATTAAATAACTTACTTTTTATTCATATAAACTAGATTTTTCTCCAGATAAATACATTCTTCAAACAGAACTAAATGGCAGAAACTTCCTGAGCAATAATAAACCACATCTCTCTGTTGAAGCTGTGCTAGTGACAAAACATAGCCCTTTTCATCTTCAAAGCACTGTGCAAACTTTAAATAATGGGATTGTTTTTTTTTTGTCAGGGCTCTGAAGTGTGTATTAAAGTTCCAGATGAAAGGTGGGAAACCAAGATGAGAGGGTAAATGATTCAGTTAAAGTTGTTGGGATTCGAGCCAGCTGAGAGTGGAGACTCTCTGGGTTGCCTGGACCTAGAACATAAGATTCATGCTGGTTCCCACTACTGCCAGTCTGAGATCTAGATGTAATTAAACCAGTGAGATCAGTGGAGATTCACTAGGAATAAATTTGTTTAGTCTTATTCATTTGCTGAGGTGCTGCACCATTGAGCAAATAGCTTTAATTATTCAAGGGTAGGTAATAAAATGCAGACGAGAAGCTTCTGACCTGTTAGAAAGAAGGTAAAACAGAAGCTTCCTGTGAGCTTCGTGCTGTCAACCTGAAACAATCTGCACACTCACCCTGAAGAACCCGGAATTTCATTGTGGTTTACTTCTTACAGACTCTTGTGGTTGTATTTTAAACTCAGTTGCCACGTGCGGTATCATAAGGCTTGTGGTGCCTATGCACAAGTGCGTGCTATACAGGCTGTGTGGCAAGGGGGTAGGAGAGAGAGGTGAGTGGCTCCAAACTTGAGCTCAAATACATCAATAAGGCTGATCTTTTCTGTGAAACATGTTTATTTGCTTGATTCCATTGGGGAATGATTTTTATTGCTTTCACATGAGATGCTGTGCTGTCCTCTACAGCAAAGATATGAATGTGGCCTTGGTGCTACATTAATGATCAATTTACTGATTTACAAGTACAAACCAGTGACCATGATATGTTGTAAGTGTACAAGAACTCATAATTTATATTAGTACTTAGTAGGTAATGTCTCCATCAAACTGTTACTCAGAACCTCCTGTGAATTAGAGGGAACAGTTCAGTAAATACTTTCAATGAATGTCTTAAAAGTGGAGAACGTTCTTAGGAGTGGAATTAAACCTGTTCAGCTTTGCCATTGGTATTGACTGTTCATCGGAAGTGTTTCCAGGGCAATGACATCTCAAGGGATGTTAAGAAATAAAGTGTATTTGGAGTTTTTCAGGCATTGGAGAAATCTCAGCCTGTACCCTTAGGAATGGCTGTGTGGTACTACAGCGTGGTGAGTTGATGATGTCCTGACAGCTGTTAGGGTGGTTCAGCACATTGTGATGATAAGGTCTATTTATTCCAAGCACAGTAACAGAAGCAGCATTGTGACTTAACAGTTTTATTTCATGAATCATTCCTGCAAATGTTACAAGGCAAATGAGAAGGAAATACAACATCAGGATAAGATGTGGGATATCTGAAGTGAGAGATTTTTTTGTCCCAAATAGTATGCACGTGCCAGGTAAATAGGAAAGCGTTTGAACCAAATGAAACAAATTTTGATTTGTATGGGCAACTGTTGTTTATACACAGGTCACCAAAGGAGCACATTATGGAAATAGGCAATAAATTAAGATGAACTGAAAGCAGGAGATGGGTTGAAGGGGTGAGCCTACCAGGATAATTCAAGCACAACCCAGTCAAAAGGTCAGATTACTGAGTGGTAGCAACTTCCCATGAGATTAGGATAGAGGAAGGCAGACCAGATGCTTCCCAGTTCCCCGTTGTGGTCAGAAAGATGTTTTTCTTACTGAGAAGCAGGATTCCCATCTGTAATTTCAAATGAATGAGAGAGTGGTCAAAATACAGTGCATGGTCTGAAACTACCTTAAGATATTGTTTTCATAAAGCGCTGCCTACAGCCACAGCAGGGCTTGGTGGTCCTTGCCCCTGGTACTCTACCAGCGTCAGGCACTTGAGCGTTATAACCAGTGATCACATATATGTTTATTGTCTTGTAAGTAAATCATGTGTCATGGAAAAAAAGGAGCTATAACAACGTGAGTGATATTTTTGAGTTTGAAGGTACTTGGAAAGGTAGATTGCTGCTGGATAGGTGGTTGTAGAGTTGCATACTTTCTGAATAATTGAGGGTGGATAGTTAGGGTCATAACAACTGTGTATGAGCGTGCATATGTGTATGTGTGCAAGCACACTAGTGCTAGAAGATTTTTTCCAGCAAGTAGGTTAAAAGTTTTCGTGAAGCGTTATGTTTTCTGCTAACAGGCTGTTTCCCCTTTAAGGTGCAGAGAGTGCAATGACCACCCTCTATGCTAAAGTTGGCAGCAATTTATACCTGTTTGCAGCTGTATAATGCTGCTCAGATGAAATATTACTTGAAAAGTTGGCTTTTTTTTTTTTTTTTTTTTTTGCAGGGGCTTCACTAAATCAGGTCAAAACCAACACTCCAGTTAAGCCAGTGACACACTGTGCATGGCTGAGCTCCGCAGCCATATGGGAGCAGCTTAATAGGGGTCAGGGGGAACGCCGGCGGCTCTTTCAAGCATGGGGGGGGCAGAGCCCCGCTTTCAGCAGTACCCACCACCTTTTATCCTGGTGCCAAACCATTTCTGAGCAAGAGCCCCTGGGCTGGTGGCAACGGTCTCCCCACCGGTGACTCCTGTGCCACCGTGGTGGCTTTCCACCTGATTTGTCACACTGCCTTCTGCCGTGTTTTGAATTAAATCTTTCAAACTAATCAGGAGTGAACTAGTTACTAATCTTCAAAGGGAGTCCTAAAAAAAATAAATTTGCTTTAGGAAATGCTGTTAAACATTGTTTGTGTGTCTCTGTTTTTCTCATCCTTTTCTCTGGGCAAAAATCAGTATTACTTCGTTCTTACAAGGGGGTGTAAAGTTATGGCAGATGTTGGCTCTCCAGTACATACAGCTGGAGGAGGAAAGAGGACTGACTATTTGGGATCAGTCTTTTCTCAGAGTTTCAGATGAATTGCGATATTATTACATCTCCATAGGCTGTTTGGTGCTTTGGCCTCTCATAAATAGATCAGAAGCAGCTGAATTTCTTGTGCAGGTGGATTGATTTCTTGCTTGCTCCTTGCAATTTATGTGGGAAGCTTTCTAGAGCATCTTACTACTTTCGGATAAAGGGCTGTACGTGCTCAAATGAGAGAGTCGTGTTAGTTGTGTAATGCATGCAAATTTAAATAAAAATGGTTATTTTAGAACTAAATGAGAAATATTAAGACATTACCTTATTTAGCATCTTTCTGTTCCGTGCTTGACTTTGACTCCTTGTCCTTGACATGGCCTATATAACAATTCCCTTGCTAGCGTGCCCTTGCTGCCCAGCCCTGTGGGAGGGCCTGGAACAAACGGGTAATTCCTAAAAGGTTTTAATAATGTATGAATAGCATTAAAATAAATGCGGGTAAAGTTTTGACCTTTTGAATCTGTAAAATTACAGATGCACGCATTCTGGAAAGAGGGGTTGTGATTTATAGGTGCCCTGGGGGCAGGTAGAGAGGATTGTCGCTGCTTGGATGTGATGTTATGACGCTCTTGATTTATTATCTTGTCAATAATAGAAATTGCAGAGCGCTACAGTGTGGAAATGGCATCTCACCCTGCTTCTGCCCAGCACTGTACAGCATTTGGTTGGGATGTGAGAGCTGCTGAGCGTTGGCAGAATGGTCAGCCTGGAGAACATCTGGGATGTAGCTGCTCCAGAGGAGGTTTGTCTCTGCAGAGGGGACAAATAACCAACAAGTGACATAACGAATCCTGGCAAGGAAAGGTGTGGGGGGAATGTGGAGACTGGCTTGACTCCCTTTCTATTCCACCTCTCCCAGCTTATTTTGGAGCTTGGCAACACATTGCTCTGGAAGAGCAGAGGTTGTGGGCTGGTGTCTGTGTGCTCGTGTGCTTGTTCCACCTTGTATTGGTGGGGACACCTGAGGTCTAGGGAGGGAAGGAAACTGTGAGGCAGTGCAGCCACAGAATGGGGGTTTGGCTGAATGTGACACACCTCAGGTGTCACTGATTTAGGGCTCTGCTGTGTCCTTGCAAGGTTAGAGGGAGGTTTTCACTTTTTGTTGCTTTTTCGCTTTCATTGTTATAAAATATTTTATTGATTTATATAAGATGATCACCAAAATATAGACAAATAATAAAATGACTAAGCTGCAAACTAAAGCTTTACCCTGGCAGCCTTCTGGCTGCATCAATAAAAAACAGACTGCAGTGTGGTAAGTTGTACAGTAAAATCACACTGAGAAATGGCAGTGAAAACAACTAATAAAAACTGACATAAACATCCAGTTTTAAGAATGAATTCAAATAAAGCGGAAAACAATACATACTTTTCAAATTGGTGATTGGGAAGGGGGTGAAAATATCACTGCAGGCTGTATATTTTCCACAATTTTATGTTTGCATAAATCAAATTTAAGTAGTCTCTTATTGCTGACTATGGAAAAATATTTCAAATTGTAATTTTGTTGCGTGTGTTTGTTCTGAGGGTTTTTATTCGTTTTTAGATAATACTGAATCTCTAAGGACAGGCCTGAAGCTGAAATAATTGCAGATTTCCTATTGCTTTGCTATTTAAAAACTTGTTAACTATTCTGCTCTCAAAGCAGAAAAGCTGCACCAGAGCAAACTGGACTGTGATTGCAAGGGCAGCAGCAGGTGTCTGTGGTTTTCCACTTTTAGCTGCAGTAAAACAAGAAGAAAACACAGAAGATCAGATTTTGTTCTCCATTTGAGCTTAACGTAAATTCAGGTTAACCCATCAGGAGAGCTCTTCCAGGTTTGGAAGCACAGCATGACTTGGGAAGCAGGAGGGTTTTGTCTTTTGACTTGGGTTTTGATCAACGAGGATTTTTTGAACAGATATAATTTTGAACAGTATCCTCTAAGCAGCCAAAAACTATCATCGCTTATGCTTTAAATATTAGTGACACGTCCATTTTGCATTGGTTGACTTGTGTAGATGACGATTGAGGGTTTGATCTTAATTTTGAGTCTGTGTCTGAATTGAGTTACCAAATGACTTGGTGTTTTCACAGAAAACTGGCATGAGCCTGAAGACTTCTAAGCAACTATTTATAAATTCATCTGTCTCCAAAATAACTTTGTACTCTTGTACATAGTGCATCTGGCTTTAGGGAAGAGTCAGATTTAGTCTTTGGGAGACTGCCAGCAAACCAATAAAGCTTTGCTATGCAGGACAGGTGAGTGTTAGTCCTTAATTTGGATGTAGGTGCTTCTCTGTGTTGTAGCCTTAGCCCTGTGGCTGGTCCTTGCTTACTATCATATGCAGCAGCCTTGTAGGCACCATGAGAGGCCTGTGTCCTGCATAGGCAAGGAGCACAAGCCCAGTGGGTGCAGGACCCAGGGGCTGTGCTTCTTACAGCCCGAGAGTCCTACAGTGTTTCCAGGCATTATATGCATTTACCAAGTTTACCCCTTCATAAACAGCTATTCCACTCTTAGCAAACCTTGACTTAGTTGCTTCCATGGAAAAAGCAAAAAAAAAAAAATTTAAAAAATCAGTGTAAGGCAGCTGCATTACATAATGAAGGTCACCTGGAGACACAGATATGCTGAAAGTCCCCTCTGTTCTTTTCTATTCCTGGGGACAATCGGCTTATTTTCATTTTAACAGCTTACTATCAGTTCTGACCCATTTAAAATTCACCTGCCATTTGAATTGTATGACAAGACCTGCTGACCCAGGAACAAAGTGAAAATTGTTCGTATCTTCATAATGAACCGCTGCAGACTGAGAGCTGAGAAGAAAAAAGGAAAAGAATGGAGCCAGCTCTGAGAAACAAAACTCTTTTTTTATAAGGCGGGGAATAGAAGCTTTCTTACTAGAATATTGTAAGTGGTTTTACTCTGCTATCTGTTAGCAGTTTCACATCCTTGAATCGTTTATTCTTTCACAAGAAAGGAAGTTTGCAAGTTGTTGTATGATCAAGCATAGGCCCCTTCCTTTCTCTAGTAATTATTCTGCCAACCCACTCCTCCCTTCCACCACTCTCCCAATAAGGAGCCGAAGGCAGAGGAGGGAGGATGGGTCAGTCTGTGTGTTACCTGCTTCTGCTGGACCCTGTCCATTGGAAGGGAAATGCCTGCTGGCCAATGGCTCTAGTTCCAAGGAACAGAATCGTTAAAACATGGCCATTTGGAGAAACTTCTGGCTTTGAAATTTTCCGGCTGTGTTTGCTCCTTCTTTGATATCAGTTGGGGTTTGTGGTTTTTGTTAGCTTTTTTGTAGTGAGGGGTGTGTGGTTATCTTTAGACATCTGTCCTCTTTAATAATTAATTTCATGATAAATGGCCGCAGCCATGTCCAGGAATATTAGGTGATTACCTGACCCAGAATTGAGCTGCTGTTGACAGGGCAATGGGCTTAACTACATATTTGTTATTTTAGTTTTCTCATCCAAGTTGGTAGCTCTTGAGCTCCCCTGTTCTTGTCTGCACTCCAGCAGTAGAGCATTTATGAATGCAGGTTGCTCTTTGGAGCTGTTTCAAGCTGCTTCTCCCATATTCTGGGTGGCCAGAAGGTTTCAGGGAGTCTCACTTTCCTTGGCTGGCCAGGAACCGCAGCAGAGCACAGCAGGACACTCAGCTGCAGCTGGTTGGGAGTCACGAGCTTTAAGTTTAGACTCAATTCTGCTGTAAAGTGTAGTATCTTGTGAAACCAGGCATAAGCGGGATGATTAATGCAAGAGTGAGACGTGGCCAGCCTGTATTGCTTGGGCTAAAATTTATAACTTGGTTTGAAATGGGAAGGGAGGGAGAAGGAGTAGACAAGTTGTTCATGAGACTGAAAGACGGAGGGAAGTTCTGAAGTTTATAACCTCTGTCAGCTGCCAGATTGATTCACAGATTGGTGAAAAGATGGTGAAAGTTATTGGCAGGTTTTGAATAACCTGCTAATCTACATATTGAGCCCTTGAAAGTCCTGCACCTGGCTCTGGCAGGGCTTGTCCACTCAATGGGCAGCTTCTGCCAGTGATGCATAGTTCGCAGTGATCTTTTGGGAAACTGGAGTTCTGTATCTCCGGGTTTTTCATTATTTTTAATTATAATGTTACCATCAAGGAATGGGTAATTACCCAGAAAATTTAGTCTCAAACCTACATTCATCTCTCCTAGACGAGCTTTAAGTTTAGACTCAATTCTGCTGTAAAGTGTAGTATCTTGTGAAACCAGGCATAAGCGGGATGATTAATGCAAGAGTGAGACGTGGCCAGCCTGTATTGCTTGGGCTAAAATTTATAACTTGGTTTGAAATGGGAAGGGAGGGAGAAGGAGTAGACAAGTTGTTCATGAGACTGAAAGACGGAGGGAAGTTCTGAAGTTTATAACCTCTGTCAGCTGCCAGATTGATTCACAGATTGGTGAAAAGATGGTGAAAGTTATTGGCAGGTTTTGAATAACCTGCTAGTCTACATATTGAGCCCTTGAAAGTCCTGCACCTGGCTCTGGCAGGGCTTGTCCACTCAATGGGCAGCTTCTGCCAGTGATGCATAGTTCGCAGTGATCTTTTGGGAAACTGGAGTTCTGTATCTCCGGGTTTTTCATTATTTTTAATTATAATGTTACCATCAAGGAATGGGTAATTACCCAGAAAATTTAGTCTCAAACCTACATTCATCTCTCCTAGCTTTGGTGGCCACACGAGATAAGCCACAGACTGGAGTAACTGTGGGATTTGCAGAGGAAGGTCTGCGTGGCACAGCCAGTCCAGCACATTGTCACGAGAATTGGTGACTATCACACTCTGTTGTACTCCTCTTCCCCAGTTGCACTTAATGTTCAAGTAATATTGGGCTCATGTGGCCCAGCATGGCAGTTAGATCCCATTTTTACCTTCTCTTGAGTAGTCACTAAGAACCTAGGTTTCCATCAGATGCAACCTTGCTGTCGTGAGGACCACTGTGTGCTGGCACAGCTGCTCTTCCAGGCTCCTCACACAAACAGCAAAGGCTCCAGAGTTTACAGAATTTGGGGAAATAGTTTGCGGTTTTTACTGTCAAGTTGAAGATTGAATGAATTGGATTTTAATTGAGAACTGACTTTTCAGTCTCTGTGACATCTCTTAGACCTAAAACATCAGAGGTTTTCTGATGACTGTGTGCCATGACCCCTTGGAGTCCTCTCCGATGAGCATACTTTGGTATCTTGGGGCCAGCCAGCAACGTACACGGTAGACTCTACAAAATCTTTTTCTGAATGTTCATACACTATAAAAAGTGAGGGTTTTTTAATACACAGACATGAAGAGAGTTCTCTCGATTTTTGAAATAAACTCTCTGGGATTTAATCAATTGCTTCCAGCTGGGCAAGGAGAGGCCTAATAATAGGAGGTTGTACCCCATGTCTCAAGTGATTTTAGCTGCACAGAGAGTCTCACCCGGAAAATTGTCATACTGTAACAGTGGCTCCTGCCTGGTCATACAGACTGTCCAACAGTAATTTAACCTGGCAGAGAATTTTTACTTAAAAGCTGCACTTTATTAATCTGGTAGAAAGGACTTCACCTTAGCAAAAGGAAAGGTGGACCAGAGCGGTCAGACTGACATTGCCTTGCTTTTGGCTCTCTGCAGTTGAGCTGCTTGCGGTCGATACTTTAATCAGTAAATCCTCTTGTAGCCAAGCACTTGATAAAGTGTCAGTGTAAGAGGAAAAATAAAGGCGTGTGAACACTTCAGCAACACCCAGACAGTGGTGAGATATGGACAGCAGGACTTCTGAGCTGGCTTTCGTTTGTGGGGGATCTGTAAAGCTGCCAGAGGGTCCAGACCTCCTGTCAGCAATTGTTCAAGAGTCATGGAGTCTAAAATATATCTTATTTATTTTGTATATCTAACGTAACAAACAACTTAAATGGCTGTTGATGCTCTGACAGCAGAGTGGTTTATTTCACTTATCTTACTATCTTTCTCATTCTTACTTCCCCACTGTTGGTTCTTGAGGGATCCAGTTTAGCACACTCTTACCAAAATGAAGGGCTTTGACCTTTTTCTTGTTGTTTTTTGTTACAGCCTGCATGAAGATGGGACAGCAGGAAGGAGTTTAGCAAAAGCTCTCTTGGCTCTCGCTGGTTATGAGACATTTCAGGTGAAATTACCTCTTGATGGAAGCCTAAAATTGAGGGCATGACCAGTCTTCTGAAAATCTGGCTCTAACTGTTCTGGTTGTAGTGTTTGGGGCTCTTCAGTGAAAAGTGTTTTGACAGGATAAAAAAAATACTGTATGTTACTCAGCTTTAATGGGGAATGCAGCTTTCGGTGTTTCCCACCCCTCTTGTTCGCAGATTTCAGTCTCTGAGCTTGTTGTGCATCGTAAAATTCGTTATGTTGCCTAATTCCTCATAGTTACACTTGCTGAAGATATTTACTAACTTAAATTTTTCAGGCCGGTAATGTACCACTGTGCTTGGTTTATCAGTATTTTTGCAGAATGGTGTGTGCATCCAGAGCATTTCTTAAAACACTTGTGAGTTTTAAGATTGCCTCAGGCATCGGTGCCAAAAGCAAAAGAAGTTATATTTCTTTTTTTCTTCTTCTTCCTTTTTTTTTTTTTTGCAGTTGTCAGAAATGAAGAAATTTAAGCGCACATCTCCAGGGTTGTTTATAACCGGGCATCTCTCGACACCCAAAGCTGCCTGGCTTTCTTACACGTAAAGTTCTGCCCTGACATTGGGACTTATTTATAGTTGATTATCCGGGACAAGAAGAAGTCAAAGAAAAAGTGATGTTTCCTAGGGAATGAGAAGCCCTTGTCTGGCACTCATGAATTACAAGGCTGAACTTTTTTATGTGTGTGTCTCCTCCTCCTTTTGCTCCGTTTTGTTGCTGCCTCCAGTAACATTTTTCCTGACTATAGTAGCATTGACTCCTGTGATAGTTTAATAGTTTCTGCTGTTTACACAGTTGTCATTTGAGTTGTTGTGATTTAAATTTGCATGCAGGGTTGGTAAGGGCTGGAGTTTACCGTGGTACCCCAAAGGTAATTTGTATTCTGGTCGCTGGAGTTGTCTTGGTAACACTTAGGTAACTGGAAACCATTTGCAGAGGGGAAGTTTTATTCTGATATTGCTCACCGGTCCCAGTTGTGGTGGTGACAGGCTGGATGGTGTTTAGTAGTTACAAAACCTTTTAACTTTGCCCTGTAGCCATAGAGGTTCTTACCTTTGCTGCTGTTTAGAGAAGAGTTTGGAGGAACATACGAAAATGATTCCTCTGCTTGTTCCTTAATTTCTGACATGCTGAGTTTAGGGATGCTGTCACTTCTGCTGGAGGCAGAATTCTCATCCCTGAATCTCACTTTTTGGTTCTGATGCCACTTTTTAGTTTCTAGAGGATACTGATTAGCCTGGAGGGTAAAGATCATTCCCTGCACTGCAGTTGTAGCCATGCAGTATTGCCAGTATATGTGATATAACAGACTTTTTTTTTTGTAATTAATTATCTTTTATGTTGAATTAAAATTGTACATGTAGACTAGTGATTTTAATGTATGCGAAAGCTGGGGACCCAGAAAATTTCTGAAGTATTGCGAGTTTGGGACTCCACACTCAAAGAGCTAGGCTTTTACAAACTCCTGTTTTGAACAGTCTAAAAAGACACCACTGACTTTCTTGTTAAAGTTAAAAAGTGTTAAAATGTTGCTGTTAAAAAGTGTTGAACATTTCATTCTGACTGCACGAGTAGAAACTATTAGTACTTTACCACCTACAAGGACCCAGTATGGAATGGGCGATGCTGGAAAAGAGAGAAAACATAATAAACCAGTCATCTTGGACACATTTTTCATGGTCACTGATCTCCAATAAATCCATTCATAGCTGTTAATAGAAAAATCACAGTGACAATAGACTTAATCAGGAGCCAAATATCGATACAAACTCCTGTACTTCTGGACTTCTTGTGCTAAAAAAAAAAATAATAAATTTACCTCGTCTGTAGTACATTTAAATCTGGACTTAAATGATGTCAATGCATTGTTGCAATGTGTCTTGGTGAAAGAGGTTTTTAGAGCTAATCTGAATGGGAGTAGCTACAGTGACTTCAAAGCAGATAAGCCATTTCTCACACCAGCAAGGCAAGGTATGGGCGGGTTTGGTATTTGGAATTACAGACTGAAATCTGCAGAGCTGCTTCTGCATCGTACAGGAAATGCTTTCTCCACTTTTTGCTTTCTTTCCTATTGTGAATGAACCACAGGAGAATAAGGCCAAAATCCACTTTTGTATTGCTGGAAGAAAGCTGTTAGGCTTTGATAGCAGCTTATTTTCACAGAGTTTTCTCCTTTATGTCTCATTTAAGATGGTTTCTATAGGTTTTACATAGGTAAGTCACTGGCCTCATGAAAAAAACTGAGAAACACATAGAAGTAAAAAGAAGTGGTAATCATTGGGAGGATTATATATGTGGATGTCTTGGTTTTATGGTACTTGATGTTTCAGCAGTGTTCATGTGGGACTCCTTAAGCAGTAGAAAGTTCACGGTTTCATAGAACTTTATTTTCCCTTTATTCCTGTAAAACACCTTTGGAAATCAGTTCAAAGGCACAGTAGCCTTTGTTACACTTGTCAGTCATACCTTCTAATGTATGTTTTAAAATGCTTTTTTCTTACAAAGTCAAGGGAATTACTGATGAATGTGACTAGTTAATAATGGAGTAAAAAAAAAAAAAAAAGAAAAATTCCTTGTGAAAGTAGGGAAGATCTGTCTGCAGCTGATGCTGCTGTACAAGTGACGTGAGGGTTGCTTATTAAGTGAGTTAACTACACATCCTCCGGGCTTGCTTTGGGTGTCTGCAGATGATGCTGCTGTACAAGTGACGTGGGGGTTGCTTATTAAGTGAGTTAACTACACATCCTCCGGGCTTGCTTTGGGTTGTGGATCGCTTCATTCCAGATGTTTTACCACAGAGCACTAAGGGATGGACTGCTGCCTGGGACCGAAGGCGGGATGCTCCATCCACCTAGCCTGGTTGCATTTGGCTGGAAGGGGTTTGGTTTTCTAAAGCAGGGGAAAACTCTGTTCACAAAACATCTTGCACAAAGAGGGAAGGTTGGTTGTGTTTAGAGGCAGCAGGCAAATTGGTTTCTCTTTTGTCTCGGCCCTCCTGCACTATTGCTTTGCAACTCCTCTATCTCCAGCAAGAGACTTGGGGTTTCTTTGTTGCCTCCTGCTCATTTCCATGGTTGCCGATGGTGCCATGTGGACAAGCCATGGGGAAGGAGATGGCCAAGTGTGGTAGCAGAGGAGAGCAAGAGCAAGAATGGAGCCTGTCGCTAGGGCTAACTGTACGTAATTGCATAAATTCCATCAAGTACATCCCATGGTTTCAAGCCCCTGGAAGCTGTAAATAATGCGTTTTAATTAACAGGTTGCCAGGAGCTTTAAAGGAAATCAGATTGGACCGAGGGCTGCAGAATTCGGCAGCTGTAGTGTACGTGCAGTTTGACTAACTGCTGGTTGCTCATTTTATTTTAATTAAATGAGTTACAGAGCTGAAAGCTCCTGCCATCCTCACCTGGGTACCATTGAAATCCATGAGGTACGGAGCTGGGGAATTGGGCAGAATTGGTTGACAGTAACAGCAGAGGAGACTTTGAAGCTGTGTGCAGAGCTGTTACTTCAAAGTCAAACGAATCACAGCATTTCCGGGATTGTATTTCTTTGTGTGGTTTGGGTTTTACGTTTCTCTGCAACCTGTGGAATTTGGTGGTGACAAGAAGCCCTTCCTTCCTCTTCTGTGTTAGTTGAGCTTTAGGGGTGGAAGGTGAGAAGCATTGGACTCTTTGGTGAGAAGGTGAAGGAAGGTGAGAAGCATTCACTCTTTGCCAATCTATGAAGTACTTTGGAGTGATGTGTCCTGTAGCTGCTCTGTACAACTGATTTGTATAGTGTTTGGTAATTCATTTGGCTGCAGAAATGAGCAATGTAAAGGCCACAGAAGCTGTATCTTTAATGCCATTCCCTGTCACCATCTCCCAGCACAACCAAGGTCAGAGGCTGTTGATCTCTCTTTGCCTCAGTTTCTCTCCCTGTGCCGTGAGGTTAATGGTGCTGCCCTGTGGCGTGGGGGTGTGGTGGAGAGGAGGTCTCTGAAAGATGGGAGCTGTGACAGTAGAGGTGGGAGAACACAGGTACCTCAGATGGGGAGATAAAAGGGTAATGTTGATCCCTGGTGGGGTCCAGCTTATAGACAATCTGCCTGCTGCTCCCTCATGACCTCAGTTCACAGCAACTTGAGAGCAAGGGGAAATGTGCCCACTAAAAATGTTGACATGGTTCCACCATCTGCTTCTACTGTATTAACTTTCCTGACTAATTGCATGTGTGATGCTGTGCCACATGGTAGCTTTGTTCTTTACATCAAAAGACAAAGCCTTTTTGTGTTTCCTATGGACCTTTGAACCACGCTTGCCATTGAAGGCCCTGTCAGTGTGACACAGTAGCTGTTGATGTCTTCTTGCCTTGATGATTAGAGAGCTCAGAATAAGTAAGCTTGGTCATACTTGTTAATAGGTTAAAGGGTATTGTTGCATGCATCATAATTTCCATGTTGTGCCTATTTATTTCCCATCCCCAGGGTACTAGTATTTAATATTGCCATGCACAAAAGCCTTTGACAACACATGATGATGGGTGAAGAGGTTTGTGCTTGAATGGAGGAACTCCGTGACTGATGCCTAACTCTTAACCTGACCACTTCACTTAATGTAATGCAAGAGCCCATCCGCTCCTGCTTCCTGGCAGAATATTAATAGACGTTTGTTTGGCGCTGTTCCGCCGTAACAGACTTGGATCAGAGGATGAACCTGCTGTTCAGTCTGAAACGATGCTGGCTTTGGAGACGTTTTTGAAAATGCTTTTGTGTGTGATCCCTTACAATTCCCAGAGCTCTGATTCAGTGGTCTTAATAAGCAAGATTCCTGGCAAATTAGTCATTAGGCAATTCATGTCTTCTTTACAGAGCAGCTGACAGAGCTGTAGAAAAGGTACCTTCACAGGTACACATACACAGGGACATCTGTGGCACTGGTCTATCCAAAGATCATTAAGAACCAGGATCTAATTTTTATTTTTTTTTTATAATCTTGAGTGTTTCTGATGTGTTGCTATCTAGTTAATTCAGTGCAAGTTCCTGTACCATACATACTGATATGGCATGAGAATGCTTGTCAGTAGTGTTTATGAATTATTACTTTCCATTTTCCATTTCTATTTCTGGTGTCTGAAGCAGCTAAGGAATTCAGGACAATGAATGCATGGTCAGAAAGGGGAACTTTTTTTTTCAGTAATCCTAGAAATAATTTTTACTCCAAAAAGTACTGTCATTTTGCTAAAAATAAAGCAAATGGAAAAAGAGGATGAAGCTGAAAACACCGAGTTAAAACTTCAGGAAAATCCCTGCTCCTTTCCTTACTGACTCTGTATTCTCCTGAGACTGTGCAGTGGATATTTTAATTTTGGAGTATTTTAGCCTTCCAGAAAAGTAAACCATGGCATGTGGGGCTTTTTAACAGTATAGAGAATTTCTTGCATTTTTCACCCTGCAATTTATTGATTATAGTTGGAACAAGAGAAAAAGAGTAAACATTTATCCAATGCTCAGCAACTGGACCATGTATAGAAGTCCCATAAAGTGCGGTATTGCTTCTAATAAAAAATAAATGGATGCAGCAGGAATAAGGAGAGTAACAGCTTCATTTTCCCTGCTGTTGGCTGCCAAACAGGATGCTCAGGTGTGTTACTACACATGTAATTCCCTAATCGAGAGCACAGACCCGTGTTGCTTTTCCCTACTGGCCGCTCACATGGATTTGTGCACGGAACCGTCAATATCTTCTTGGTCACCCCAGATCTGGTACATGGCTCTTGTCCCCTCTCCCTGTTTCCTACACACAGAAGGCATCTTTTTGCCACTGAGACGATTGGGTCTTCACGTATGTGATCTAGATCATTGATCCTGACTCTTGAAGAGCCTTTGGGGTTTTTTTTTCCTTTTTTTGTATTTTATTTGTTTTGTTAGGGATTGTGAGTTTTGCCTTGAGTTCTGCTGGGTTGCCAGTGTGTCATTAGATTTGGGTGATTTATATTACAGGTCAGAAATACCAGGGCTGTTAGGAACTAACACGTTTTTTGGGAACGTGTAATACTTGTTCATCGGAATGTCGCACGCCTGTGTTTTGCCGCGCTTACCAACACGGAGCTTGCAGGTGTAAATATCAGGTTGCTGGTTTTCCACACAGTTGTAGGTACAGTACGCAGCCTGGAGCTGTGCCAAGTCCTGCAAAACAGGGCTCAAATGGTATGTATTTCTCTTCTGGCTGTTTTAAGGCTGAGTTGCAGAAGCAGTGACTTGGCCTGCAATTTTGGGGACTCCCGGTGTGTAATCAACCCTGCTCTGCTTTAGGTGGCAAAGGTGACAGAGGAAATGGCTGCTGCTTCCCAGCAGATGTGTTTTATATTCTCACAGCCCGTGTTGGCCCAGTGACCTGGGCTGCAGAGCAAATGCATCTGTGCAAGGACAGACTCCAGCAAACTGGCAGCCAGGGGCTGAGGATCGCCAGAAATGCCTCACGCTGGTTTTTAACACCAAACACAGCATAAATCATACAACTACAGCTGGGGCACAGCGGGATGGTCCTAACTGGGTCTGTGCAGAGTCTGGGACTCCTGGATTTACCTCCCGCGTGCAAACGTGACTTTCAGCAAACTTGGCGTGAAATTCAGCTGAAGGTGCTGTGATTTGCTTTGGTGTACTTTAACCTTACAAGTATGTATGCTAAACTCAGGCAATTAGAACTTAAATGTTGTGTCCAAGCTGTGAAAGATGACTTCTGCAACACAGTGTCTCCCCTGTGAACTCCTGTATTGTAACCTTTCAACCTAACAGCATAACCCAGGAAAGAAACAATAATCCCTCAGGCTTGTGGATGTTTTTGCCATCCTCTCTACTGGTCTTGGAGATTTTGTTACTGCCACCTATAGAAAAGGAATAATACTAAAAAACAATGAATAGCGCAGAAATCTTAAGTAGTGACTATGTAGGGAGTCTCTCCTTTTCCTTGTATCCCTTCTCAGTATCACTTAGTGAAAGGATCTGCATTTTCATGTGTTAGTCTCCTCCTTTCTCTCTTTTTCTGAATAACTGAAGGCAAATTCAGCCTAAAAGTGTGGCTGTTCTGTTCCCCTTGTGCCTATCTGATGTGCTATAGGCATGCTTGTAGGTGGAAACCAATATTGCTCCATGAACTTAAATTAACAGCTTCTGCTTCTCTGCCTTAATGTAGTTGCTCACAGAAATGGCCATCAGTATGGTTTGTCCTCAGGAAGCCTGTATTTTTTTTCATCGGGGGTTGATTGTTTAACTTCTCTATGGAGAGGGATAGCCATTAATAATTTGTGGATATCAAGAGTTTTCAAGCTCCAGGGACTGCACGGTGTCAGTCTGGCCGAAGCATCCAATGCTGGTGATCACTCCCAAGTTTCAGGGTCTGGGGATATTTTCACTCTTTTCACGTTTCTGTCCTCAAACATTTTCATATCTCTGTGGCCACCCTGTTGAACAGCAGTATTTATAGATGCCTCCTTGAGGCACATAACTCTGACTTAGAGGAGGGTTAAAAAACCTACTTAGAAAACAGACATCATAGGCTGTCATAAAAACATCTGCGTCCAATTTTGCACAGAGACCACTGAGGCCAATAATTATTCATGGACTTTGGTTGTGTTTCATCAGGGTAGAATATGGCCCCTAGTGTTTCATTCCCAGAAATAGAAAGAGAGAATAACATGAAGTGCCTCTTGGGGAATCTGCAGACATCTTTCATTGTGAAATAACATACATGGAGGTGCCACCCAAGAGCTTGTGTCTTGCAACAATGTCTTGCTGCTTGTTAAAGCAACCCAAAACCCGGAGCAGACAGACAAAGCTGGCAATTCTGTCAGCAAAAGTCAGTGTGGATGAGCTCTAGTCAAAGAAATATTTAGAAACTAACTCAAAACTCAGAACATACCAAATCCTTTGAAGGGGTCATGACTGCAACAATATGGAGTTCTGGAAACATGTTCAACTTCCACAGCAGAGTGATGGCTGCTCTTTTCCATTCAGGCAAAATTTTGATTTGAGCTTAAGATACCTCACGAACAGGTGTGGCTGAAAGATGTGGGTCACATCCGTGGCTGTGCCACAGATTTGCTGCATGACTTTTGCCATGTCATTTAATGTCTCTGCGTCCACATACCTGTAACTGAGGACATGCATGACTTCCATATTTCGGGTCCTCAGATCTCTTAAGCAAGAGGAGCAAGCTTTTCTGATAGTCCTTTTGTACAATATGGTTGTACTCATATAATCCTTGCTATAATAAAAATTACATTTTCTGAAGCCTGACCCTGTCTGTACACTTGCCAGCCTCCTTGTCACCGTTGGTGCTGTATGAAAATGAGCGTCAGTGAGATTTTTGTCGGTGGGCATGTTTTGACACTGAATGGCAGGTACTTTTTCGCACCTGCCAACTTGCCACATTGCAGTGAAGTTGATGGGTAGCATCCAGAGGTGACTGCAGGATGGACGGGGTTGTCAGGCTATTTCTGAGCAAAGCTGGGGGTGTACTTAAGTTGTTGGTAGGAAAATCTGTTACTTCCTCCCCCTTCTCCTGAAGAAGGACACAATTTTCCAGTTTTCCAGTTTACAAGTAGAATCGATGGGATTTTTTGGCGGGAGCTTTATTTTATTGTTGTCTTTTTTTTAAAACTCTGGGGACTTCAACACTGAGATGATGTGGGTTATTGGAGAATAGCAATGAGAAATGGTCACAAAACCTGGTTTTGTGTGGCTTAAAAGATCAAAATGAAAAACCCAAACCCAACCAAACAACAACAAAAAAATACAACTGAAGAAAGCTAAAGGAAAAATGGAGGGAGCCGATGTTGGAGGGAGCCTTGCCCAAAGGAGTGTGGAGCACGTTGCTCCAAAGCAAGGCAGTGCTTGAGCCCAGGCTGTTGACTGCTGTGAAGCTCCCTAAGACAAAAGCCCCAGGGTCCTGCCAAAACCTTCAAACTCCAAAGAATAATTTGTCTTCAGTACCCAAGTGTTACATTTTACAGACCTCTGATGCCCTAGAAGGAGCACACCAGTCCAAGTGCTAATTCTAGGAGCATCCAAGTGTTCTTGGATTCTCTTCTGGGATTCCTGCTTTTGCTACTGGTGAAGTGTGATTTGTAGGGACAAATGCTGCATTTGTTAGAACAACTCGAATATTTGGAAAAAACCAAAACCATTAGATTAACTTTTGAGCGTACAGCCCTTTCTTGAAGTCTGAAATTGAAGCAGCAACCCAAGGACAGGTTGGGGAAATTTTTTGTTCAGTTTTGCCCTGACTACATGAATAAATTTAGCAATGAGGAAGTGTATTTGTTAGTTGAAGTCACTTTAATTTCATACATGAGAACAAAATGCTATTTCAGCATTCTGTGTTTTCCATAGCTTTCCATAGCTTGCAATTAGGTGCTGCCGTTTTCCTCTTGTTAAACATGAAAATGTGTTTAAATAATTCTAAATAGGGGGCTTACACATATTACCATTTAAAATGCACAGAGGTGGATACCTTTGATACTAATGAAAATCACATATAATACCTCTTTCTCCTTTTATTTGATTTGATTTTATCAGAGGGGTTAATTTATGCTGTACGTATGTATTTTGGCTATTGTAATAGCAGCTTCAAGAAGTCCCCAACCTTCTGACCAGGCTTCTGTCAGTTGGACCTTGTTTTGTGGGGCTGGTTCAAGGGGTCTTGGGGACAAGTTTCTCTAAAATGTGTTTCATGTGGAGTATCCAAGGGAACGTGGTCTGTGTCTGAGCACCGGCTGTTTGAGGTGATCTGATTAATTCTTGCCTGCTGAAATGGCAGTGTGGAAAAAAAAAACAACGAAGTGGTCAGAGAGTGGTTAAATATTCCCTTTCATTACTTCAGACCACTTCCTTAGTGGTCTGAAAATTAGAAGGACTCGACAGTCATAGAATCATATGGGGTTGGAAGGGACCTCTGGAGATCATCAAGTCCAACCCCCCCACCGGAGTGGGTCTATCTAGAGCAGGTCCATATCCACTAGGATTTTTTTATTTCAAGTCACAATTTCAGATCTTACCTATTGCCATTTTGTAGCTGCAAAATAACATTTTTCTGGGATTTGGCAGCAAGGGGCTGCCTGCAGCCAGCCCCACAGCCCTGGCAGAGACGCTGCCGGTGGGATTGGGCTGCCGACACACGGTGTTTGGGTGCCTAAAGCAGAGGCAGCTGGGCATGGCCAGGGATGGGATGCTGTGTGCCCACCCACTGCGACCAGGAAACCTCACTGGGGTGGATTGTCCTACATTCCCTGCCACGCTCCCTCCTCTGCAAAATCCATACCCTGATAGTCAGGAATTGAGAGTGCTTGGGCTGCAGTATTGTCAGATGTGGGTTAGTATGTTCAAATCTCCTTAAGAGGACTAAGACATCCTTTGGGTACATAACCTGGCCAAGGGATTTGGGGTCAATACCACAGACTTTTTTTTGAAGGGCAGGAATGCTGACAAAGTATGTGGTTAGGGCTCAGTCTCCTGCTCCCAACAGTTTCCTCAGTTTAGGAGTACATACCAAGTTTGCAGTGAACTTAACTTCAAATTTTTAAAAGTTTTAAAAATAATTTTTCTTGTATCACTGGGAATTTTTGTTTGGGAGTGGCATCTGCAATGTCATGGTGGCTGTTTGTGATTGAGGTTATAAACTGAAGATACCTCTTTGCTGTCAGGTTTTGTATGGCCCAGAATATCTCTCAAGAGCTGAATAATGAGCCCAGCCCCTACCTTTCTCTTGGTAAGCAGAAGACTTTATTGGGCCAAGCAAATGATTCAGCTCGGGTGGATTTTGCTCACTGTGAGACTGGATTAATTGAGGTCCGTAAGTGCAAAGCGAGCCATACTAATGATGGATTTTGTTCGGGGAAGAGCTGTGTCCTGTGTTACACTTCAAGCTGCCGTTGGCACCTCTCAGGGCTGAGTGATGGCGATGGTCTGTGTTAAGCTCCTGAACTCGTGTGATGCTGCTTTTCTTCTTCTTGTATGGAGTCTTGTCAGCGGCTCTGATAAGCCACTGATCAAAGTTGCCATTGAAGTTTCCCAGCATGAAATGAAACCCTCTCTTATGAATTTCAATTTCTCGTTCTGGCCTACCATCATCTCCCCATTCTCACATCCTACAGGACTGTGCTATTTTACTGCTGCAGGAGGATCACAGCAAAACCTTCATTGTATGGCCTTTTATTTTATTTTTACAGCAGCTTGGGTGAAACTTGTTTCTGCAAGAAGGCTGAATACTGGCTGCAAATGAGAACAGATACACCGTTTGACAGGAGGGCTAGCATTGATTCAGAAGTTAAAATAGGAGCAGGATCTGTGTAAAGGAATGAGGGTAGTGGAACAAATGAAACCAATTTTCAATGGTTTTGGTGTCTGGGGTCTGGTCATTTGTTTTTTAATCCCTAATTGCCTTCTTTCTTCTGCAATAAATCTGCCTTGGGAATGAGATGCAGAAGCTGGACTGCCCTGGCTAGCAGGCAGCACACGCTGCAGACTGGCCCAGTGGCCACTTTCTGCCCTCATCTCCCTCTGCAGAGCTGTAATTTTGATTGTTCTCTATTCAGCTACCAGTTTTATGAAACTTGTAGGAGTAGATTTATTTTTCACATCTTTTCCCTTTTCGGAATTGGTGGAAATTGGCCAACAGTTAGTTGCTGAGGAGGGAATACAGGAAGAGAGCACAGTCTGCAGAATCTTCATGGGTTAACATTGAGGATGCTCTCATCAGCTGGGTTTTCTGTCTGGATACACAACCCAGAGTTTGAACAAAACCCTTAATCTAAAAATCCTGTGGTTTGAGCCTGTTATTACTACATAGGGGTTCATTCTCTTAGGGGGGGAAAGAATATTTTAACCATCCCTTACAGGCAAGTTGTAATCAGAAAATGTGCTTTTACATCCCTGCTGCTGTTGAACAACTACAGCTCTGCTCACGGAACTGTTGATGATAAGAGAGGAAATATGTTCACTCTGCTTTTCAGCTGTGTTGGTTTGGGAAAATTAGGAGTAGCAAAAAATGAAACTATTGCAGAGTGGTGTATTGCATAGTATTACATATGTGCAAACTAGGAATAAACAAGAGGCATGAACTGGAAATTGAATCACAGAGGGCCTGGTGCCTTGAAAGGAGTAACTGTAAAGATTTTTCTCAGCAGAACTGAGGCAAAAGTTAAGTGAGATTAAATGAAATGACTGGGGGCTTGTTGAGGGTACTGGGAGGATGCTGTGGTTTATTAAAAATAGGAAGAAAGAATAAATGCTGGATTTTTAAAGTAGATTCGGATACCTGTTTGGCTTTAGGGTCAGGGATTTGGCCTTCCAGAGAGAAACTTCGGGAATTTAGAAGTCACATTTAGATAATCTAGTTCCTGTTCCTCGCCAGTACAAGACTTGTTCCTTTCAGTATGTATTTATTTTCTCCAGTCTAATTATATATATCCCCAGTGATAGGTTTTTATGAATTCCCTCTATAAATGTTAATGTTCTAAACCAGTCTCCCTGGGTTCTTTGCTTTTAACTTGCTGCAGCGATGAACTCTGAGTCCTTACTTGCAGCTCAGGATAAGTGATGTGAGTAGTGGGAAGGAAAAGGACGTTTTGCAAAATGAGGGACCATGTTGGTTTGATGCAGTTTAGTTTAAAACTTGGTGTATCGGGGTATTTTTCTGTCATGCCTGGATAAAGTTGAAACCTTCTTTTTCCCCCCTTGACTTTCTTCATGGGAGAAGAGGAGTAGGAATGACTTTCTTTGACCAAGCCTTCCTTTGGAAAGCTGCCCAAGCCAGGGCGCACCCCTGGTCACACAGGCACCAACTTCCATCCTGGAGTTTCTGACATATCTGTCCAGCTGCAGATATGAGAGAGGAAAAGAGGGTACTGAAGGCAAATCAAGCAAGAGTCAAAAGAAAAGCAGTCTCTTTGGTGTCACTCTCTGCATCCAAGCAGGGGAGAAGATGAAAGGCTCTGTGTACGCTTCAGTAGCCTTCTCTTTTCTTGTTCCAGGTATCGGTTTGCCCCCCGAGGAGCAGAGGCGCAGGGATGCTGTGACTACTTACTCATGTTTGTTTATGTTCATTTTGAAGAGACATGTGAGCAGAGCTGCCTGGGCTGCTTACGGCAAAGGAAATGGATCTCAGGGGAACAATTAATTTTGCTTGGCTATTTCTGAGCCAGGTGAAACTGTAAAATGAACCTATGTCCTCTCCATTGTCTAAATGGGATGTATTTATTTATTTTACATTTTAATGCACCACTGACAATTTATGGTGTGAGCCTCAATGAATTTTTAATAGAGAATTGATAGAGGAAAGGTGTATAACATGGAAGATTAATAGAAAAGGTTATCAGACTTAAAAAGAAATAGGAAGAAAAAGACAGGGAACTGATATTTTAATTAACTGCTCCCCCGCCTGTGTGGTGATCCCAGAGACACGACGATTGAGTGCCAGAAGGTGAATCTGGTTGGAAATAAAGTGATTCCAGTCTTGCATTAGAGGTGAGAAATGAGGCAATGCTTCAGTATTCTCAAATTGAATAATCTAGGTTGCTATTCGTAACAGAAAGCAGAGCTTGTTGGAATTAAGACAGTCTGCAGAGCCGTGACCCAGTGTGTTGGAGAATAACAGTAGTAAAAGATAATAACAAATTATTTAGAATAGAGTATATAAAATATAAATAATAAAAAGCAGAAATAGTTAAAAATAATAGTAGAAGTAAATATAATAATCATAGAAATGTATGAGCTTCCCATCCTTTAATTGTGCTCCTCTAAGAGATCGGACAAAACAGGTTCTAACAAAGGAGCGAGTGCATTTGTATCCTGCTGATTTATCTGCTGCAGGAGTGTTGGACCTTTGGGTGGGCATGTGGACAGGGATGACACTTTTCAGTTAGGCCACTGCTGATGGACAGTTGTGCCCAACTTCATTTTGTAAAGAGGAGCTGAACTCCGGGAACACATTAACACCTCCCAAGTGACGCCCCGGGACTGTCAGTAATGCTTTTCTCTCCCCCTTTTGTGAATCCTGGCAATCTATTAATTGTGCTGCCGAAGAGCAGCGTCAGGGGAACAAAGCAATCAGTGCCACCATCTGCTGTGAGCAGGTTGGCCGTGTGGAAGGGAATGCCTGTTACGCTCCTTTCTGCGCCTGAACCCCTCGCTCGCGTCCACATGTCCCGGAAATAGCAGTGATCAGAGTGTTAGACTGATGGAAAAAGGGGAGGTTTATTTTGAGGTGGAAAAGTAGTTGTGTTGCTGCTGTCTGAATCTCTAGAAAATGAGTCAGGACAGTTCTCCTATGGAAAATAAGATATTAGGACACTGAGAATGCTAGTATAAAACTAAATACATTTTTAAAATTAAGTTTCTTATGTCTCCAGTATTATACTAGTTTCTGCTTTCTGGATAGAGATGCGATTGTTTCATTTGTAGGTGTCCCCTGACAGCAGATACCAACATTTTACTCAGCTTCACAGCTGGAAAGTGTGTGCATATCCCATCTGTATCTGGTGAGAGTTTCTGACCATTGAATACATCAGGTTAATTAGAGCAAACTGACATCAAATAGATCAGAAGTGATGCTCAATAGCCAGTTTCACAAGTTTTGGGTTTCTAACTGGAGAGGATTAGGAGAAGGTCTGTTCCCTCTGATGACATCTGCAACATCTTTGGAAGATCAGACTGTCTGACCAGTCTCTTGTAAAATTCTCGGTCTATATGGGGTTGGTGTTTTTCCTGTATTAGGTCATAATATCTGGTTTTGAATGACTGAAGGGAAAATCAGGTTTTTTGGTGTTTTGAGTCTGGCTCAGCAACAGACGGGAAGTAAATGTATGTTCTCTTCATAAAAACTGCTTCCTGAGAGATTGTACAGCTGCTTAGTGATGCTTTGCAGCGTTTTCCTGCTGGATGCCTGCTTGGGGAAGCTGCATGTTTTGTGTATTAGAAAATGAGTGCTTCGTTTCTGCCATGTAGACCTCTCCAGCACCTCATGCAGTAATGCTCCTTGTTCCCTGCATAGGCACATGACCCGTATTTAATATGGTTCCCTCGCTGACAGCAGCTCATGTAAGAAAAAAAGAAACAGGGGGAAAAAAGATCAAACCCCAGAGGCTTATTTGTTATGTTTAATGCTTTGAAAATGTTTGCTGGAAGAAGTATTGATGTAGCAATGATGTGTGCACATGACTTATATCAGGGAATAGCTATCAAGCTCAAACCTGACCGTGAGGGCAGCTAAGCAGTGGAACAGTTGCCCAGGGAGATTGCGCTGTCTCCATCTTTAGGGGGTTTTAAGAACAGACTGGATAAAACACAGTGACCTGGTCTGACCTCAGAGCAGGAGCAGGAGGTTGGACTTGATGACCTCCTGGGGTCCTTTACTACCTGAATTTTCCCGTGATCCTATTAGGTGCTGAGCAGCTTTGAAGAGGGAAGAAACAAATCTTCTCACCACTACTGCTTCCTATGTAAATTGATCACTAACAACCAGTCAGGCATAGAATTTTGCTCTTTGAAGGTAGTAACACTGAGACTGAGCCATTGGTTGTGACTCTCACTGCATGGCTGTTCAGTCCAGTTCCTGGCAGAAGAGCCACAGAAGTCACCATTGTAAAAGGAGTGACTGGTGATCACATTGGAACCAATGGGGTCAGATATCTAGGTTACTTTCTGCTGCAGTGGAAGGGAGTGACTGGTGATCACATTGGAACCAAAGGGGCCAGATATCTAGGTTACTTTCTGCTGCAGTGGAAAGATGTTGGTTTGTATTACAGGGCACTGGTGGTGCTGTGCCACTGGCACAAAGGAATAGACCAATTAATTACTTGAGTTCATCTCCTGCATCTTTTTCAAGCACTAGATTAATGCAAGCAAAGCAAATTGTGCAGAGTGGTTGACATTTAATGAAATGATTTTTAGTGTTTGGAGGAGTGCTTTATGATCATCTACTATGGTGACAGATGTACTAAAAAGCCATGAATAGATTGCATAGATAAAAACATTATTACTTATAGTACTCCAAAGGTGAGACTTGTTTGTCTTACCTGTCTGTAAATCATGCAGCACGCTTTCAGTTGCATGTAGGCAGCAGCTCTTTGTAGTAAAAGCCTTACAAAATTATTTTGAAAAAGAACATCCCTGGTTTTTGAATGTGTGGAAAAAGACATAAAAGACTGAATCCATGTTAAATAATGGAGGAATAAGAGTTCTAGCAAGAAGGAATGCCCACCTTTTGATACCTGTTTGACTCTGTCATGAAGAAGCAATGTTGAATGTGAAATGAATCCTCATTACAGGGCAATCAGTATCGTCCTTAGTGGGATTGGATGTGATGGAGGTCTTCTGCACTGCTTATATTCATGCCAATTGCTTTTGCTTTTTTTTCTTGCAGCAAAGAAAACTTGTGCTGAGTCGGATTTCACTTGTGACAACGGGCACTGCATCCCAGCCCGGTGGAAATGTGATGGTGAAGAGGAATGTCCTGATGGATCAGATGAATCGAAAGCAGCATGCAGTGAGTAATACACAAAAGTGGTGTTTCTCAGACGTGTTGTCTTATCAAAGCCTAGGGAAATTGGGGGTGCTGTTCCCAGCGCTTGCAAGATGATCTGACAACTTTTGCTTCTCTTAGAACAGAAATTGAAGACACAAAAGATTCAGGTCATTCAAATCAGATGGTTTCCAAACTTGCAAATGTTCCAGTTTTCCAGACCGTGATACAGGCAGCGCTGTCTAGTGTGTATTTCTGTCTGTAAGGGGATTGAAAACATCTCTAGCTGTGTTACAGTTTATCCAGTTGTAGGGCTTATGATCAGCAGCAGTGCACAAAGATTCTCACTCACCTGGGATCAGGCCTTGGGAAACGCAGATTTGCAGTGCTTTGCGTGGTAGCATATTGGGATTTCTCATCACTGCAGGCAGCACTCCCTTCTTTTGTTACAGAATAACTTTGCAATGTTAGAGCATTGCTCAAGTTTGTTTTTTGTTTTTTTTGCCTCCGAGAACAAATGAATTAAAAAACAGCAGATGAAAGATGAGCAGTATAAAATAACTAAAGCTGAGAGTAAGTATGACAGATGTTAACTGCAGGTAACACCTTTTAAAAACCCATTGGTTCAGTAAGTCATTTTCATGTAACGCATTTTATCTTGTTCTGTTGACTCTCTGAGGAAGTCCATTCATGCTCTGTTGTTCTAGAACTATGAAGATGTTGAGTTGAAGGGAATCCCAGGGATATTTTAATGAAAACACTAACTAATACGCAGACTTATATTTGTGTGCTTACTTATGTCAGCAGATTTGTTCTTGGACAGACCAAGAAACTGGTATAAACCATTTTATTGAATTTCCAGTCATGTACTTCACAAATATGTTCCCATGAGTCAGAAGCAGTGTTGGAGGAAGCATTTGATCAGATTTCACCAGAATGGGGCACATAGAGGACTACAAAATTAACCATACTTTTATTTTTAAGCCTTGTACCAGTCCTACTTTCTCCCTAATTAAGAAAGATGAATGCACTTCACTTGCATAAAATGAATGGAATCATTTTTGCAGCCCTATACAGACTATGGAAAAAATTATTTCAGTAACTACATTAACATATTTATGTACTGCATGTGTGGGTCTTTCGCCCTGCATCCTCCTTAGTCAAAAGCTGTCTTATTAATGCTTCTTCCTCTACCTGATGGTCTGGAGGGGGGCTGAATAACTAAGCAACTGCCATTACCTGTAGTCTCTGTCTGTAAATCTCGTCAGAGGCCATAGCATGGACTGTGTATAGGCCATGCAGAGCTAAGATCCTTCATGATGTCTCTTAATATCTTCCATTCTTTTTCTAGACATTTCATCTTCCCTTTTCTCCCCACTTATTTCATTCTCTGGGGAAATTGGCCTTAAGTATCGCAAAAGAGACTTAACCTGAGCCTCTGATTGTTATAGTACAGGACTGCTGTCCTGAGAGGAAAGTAATTTGTTCAGGTTTGTGTGATACTATTTTATTTTTTTTAATTGCTTGAAACCTTCTAAGTGACTGAAGCCTGC
Organism: Calidris pugnax; assembly: GCF_001431845.1. Lineage (NCBI taxonomy): Eukaryota > Metazoa > Chordata > Aves > Charadriiformes > Scolopacidae > Calidris > Calidris pugnax. The sequence goes on from NW_015090812.1 coordinate 4,362,984, forward strand.
ATTTCTCAAAAAAAAATAGATTGCCTTTGAAACATCTCCCTGCTGCTCTCTCCTTGCTAAGTGGGCCAGTGTTGCCTCGATGCAGGAAGAAGTTTGCTCCCATTCTATAGTAAATGCCTAATAGATAAACCAGGAATTTGTAGTGAAAGTAGCAGTACCTGTAAGGAGCAATTCTTTGTTTGTTTGTTTGTTTGTTTTTTAAATACAAGGCCTTTGATACCAGCTCAAAGACTATGGCACACTACTATGCCATATTTTGTTTATAGCTGCCTTGAGCAGATTTACCATGCTTTGCCTCAGCATAAGACATTTAGGTTTTATTATGCGTTTTAGCCAAAATAGATCAATTTTTGTGTGGTGGGTGCACGAACTTGTGTCTCTGCTCACAGAATATTTGATACAAGCCTGTGTTTGACTTGTGATGAGCTCACAAGAGAAGCCAGTGTTTCTGTCCGTACTGGTTAAAAGCTTGTCATTGCATCTTAAAAGCGTCTGCAACTAGAATTTTGGAACTTTACTTGTTTTATAGGATTATCAGATCTGAAGTTCACACTTAATCAGGTGAAGATCAAGTAGTTTTAATCTTATGACTGTTGATAGCTATAAGCTTCCATTTTCACGGTAAGGACATTCTTTCCAGATGTTTTGTATCCTTGTCAAAGTGTGTGTCATCTCAAAGGCTGATCCGATCTGCTCTGTGAAGAAAAAGAATCAATCTAGTAATGCATAAGCTCTTGGGTTAATTCACATATGTTTGCAGGCCTTCCTACCACCCCTGGTCAAGACCACAATGAGTTATATAGCTGGTGGACTATTAAACAAAAAACTGGAATGCTAGGCTTTGCTTTCAATTTGTAACCTTAATGTAAAAGGCCTAGCTTTTTGTGTGTGTAAATTCTATTTAAGGGCAAAAATGAGGCTGTAATGACAGACAGAAAATGTAGTGAGAGGCAAAATCTATAGTTGGACATTCCCGCATGGTCCCTCCCTCCAGTCCCATTTTCTTTCTCCCTGATGAAAGCAGGGCTGGGCTTTCTCCCTGTGGCTGAGGAATGGCCGCAATGACTGTGAGTGTCTCATTCTCCTGTTTAGAAATGCAGCACAGCCCTTTGGAGGAGTCTGCACTGCAGAGCTTCCCTAGGGAAGGGCCAGGGTGGGAAATGGAGATTTCTCACCTCTGGCAAGATCAAACTGCTCTATAAAATCAATTGCTTTCAGACAGGCCACATAATTGCCAGCACCTCTGCCAGGATCTAGGGTTATTCCTCGATTAATGCAACATTGGGATGTTGTCCATAGTCTATTTGAGCTAGGGAGGTTAAGAGCATTGATCATGCTGACTGTTGCATTTTAGGAGTACTTCTAGCTTAGAATGTGATGAAAACAAGGCAGTTCCTCGCAATATCTAGTCACCTACTAAATGGCTTTTTATTTTCTGAATGTTTTTGTGGTGTGTTTTTAGATACATTTTTGTGCTCACTGGTAGTTAGGGATGTTGTGTCCCCATCTCTAATGCTCGCATAAAGGTGACAGTTTTGTTTTGTTTTGTTTTAGATAACACAGCTGCAAAAGAAAAACAGTAATTTTTCTGTTTCCTAACTCACTGAAGTTCCTCAGCTCTGTACCTAACAATAATACCTAACAAATACCTAACAAATACTAACAATACTCTCTAGGGATGCCACCCATCCCCAGGTCTCAGGACAGCATGACTTTTCTTATGTCGGATAGGTAAGATGGCATCACAGCTGACCTGACTTCTGTTGGACCTGTGATTTCTAGGGTCTTTTTTACTATCCATGCAATTATTACTGTTTTTTCAAACTGCATTTTCTTCAGGCCACTAAACACAGCTGGGCGCAGTAGGTGTTAAGTATATCTTTTGAGTCCAATTAAATTCTCAGCTGATGAGATCTATAGGACTTCTTCCTGTTGTGGGTTTTGGGGCTGGTTAAAGGTCAATTTTTTTCTAGCATGGGCTGATTTTGGAAAAGCAGGTTATCCAGCGTTTTGGTTTGAAATAAGTCATCATGAATAAGAAACTGCTTATATTTCTCCATTTTTCTTCCAGCCAGAGCCTTAACCTAAACATACTCTCATATCTATAGGTTTGTCCAAGTGAATTATTCATGTAACATGTGAGCGTCGCTACTAAACCTCAGTGTTCTGCCATCTGTCAGTTTTTCAGTGCTATTATCAGTCTGCTGAATTTATTTTGTCTCAAGTTATATTAAGGTTTCAAAGAAATGTGTCCCCCTTTTCTGTAAGCTGGTCTATTCAGGGGCATCTTGTGGGCTGGATCTGTTCTCTCTGAAGTCATCATCTGAAATGCTGTCAGTTTTGGGGGGCAGATGTGTTTTATCATATTTGTTGTTTCTGTGTGGAAGCAGAGATCCCTTAAATCAAGAGAAGCAAAGCCATGTGAACTCATAAATTAGTGCTATCTGCAAGGGGCAGGAGGGACCAAATTCACAATTTGAGAAGTTCTGTTGATTGAGGCTGGGGGAGGGAGGAGAGGGAGGAAGAATTTAATATTGAAGAGAAGAAAGTTATTTTGAGAAACATACTTAATAAATTAAAAGAAATGGGATGGTGGGTGAGAGGGAACAAAGAAACACCATTTAACTGTGCTGCAGTGCTGCTCCTGATGGGGAAGGGGAAGAGTTAGTACCTGGGCATGCCAACTTCCAGCCTCATCTTCCTCGACTCAAAGCTTTTTTAGATTCAGCGATTGCCTGAACCAGGCCTCTGTTCATGAAGGGTTGGCTACTCAGATGTAAAGCAAATGAACCACTTTGGCCTTGCAGGATACACGCCAAGAAAATAGCCAGGGGAGAAGCAGACTTTTGGCCTTGCAGGATACATGCCAAGAAAATAGCCAGGGGAGAAGCAGACTTTTCCTTCTCTTTGACATCAGCCATTGCTGCTTCCCCCTACCTGCCGTGAGGGAGAGCCTACAGTGGGTGCAAAACTGCCATTGCTGGAAGGTGCTGTGAAATGATAATGGATTTATTCTTCCTTGTGCCAGCTTGTTAGCATGCAAGGAGCTCCCCACGAGCCATTAAAAAGGATAGCAGAGTGTCTGGAAGCAGTGGGAGTAGAGTTAGTGCTCTGTCAGCCCGACGCCTCTGACTCCCACATGCCTCACCAGCAGCTGTTTTGAGATACAGAAAATATTTTTGACCTCAGAGTAGGCTCGAGCACTGAGGATCTTATAATTGTTTGCTGCAAGGCTGTACAGCAGCAGCCTCTGCCAACTGCAGGGACATCTTTGGTAGCCTACACGTACTCTCCCACTGGAGAGCCCACCATGGCCAGAGCCCTAGTCTTATTTTTCATTGCTCTCACTAAAAGCAACCCAGTGTGGCTCATTGATCGCCCTAGAGCTGTGGTGCAGCCACTGCTGATATGCACAGGCTTTGCTTATGCATATGGAAAGATTCCTCACTATTTTCTTATCCAGTTTCTTCAAGCTGAGAGAGGGGGAAGGGAAGTCATTTTTCTTAGCGAGCTAACAGAGACCTCCGGCAAAATTAATGTTATCCACCTAATGCTGTTCCAGCACAGGTACTGAATCATTCTGCTTTATACAAGAAAAAAAATTTAAATTTCCCTCTGAAGTATTTTGATTATTTAACCAGTGACTTAAACAAAAAAATCTCTGGAGAAAAATAAAAACAAGTGCTAACAAACAGTAACAGCACTGATGGGAACACAAATTAAAGGGATAGAGCAAGTGAAAATCTAAGCTGGCAAACTCTTGCCTTAGGACATTGTATATATAATGAGATCGAGGAATGCAGGCAGCATAAACTCACCACTTACTACTTTATCAGATATGTGACATTCTCCTAGTTAAGAGCAGAAATTATTATACAGAAAGGTACAGTAGGGTGTTATGAGGAAGAAAAAGAGGAGAGACCTGAATTCATATTGCATTTAATAGGGGAATGATTTAATAGGGCAGGTTTAATAAGCAGTGGGCCTGGAAATAGATTTTAAATGGAAATAGAATATAAAATCAAACCCCGAATGTTGGTTTGAAATACAGTACCAGTTCATGCATTTTTATTTTGAAGTACATGTCACGAGTCGTTTGGGGAAATGTATCCAAACTTGACAGTTATATTTTTAATGGGTATTTTCCATGGTCCTAAGCACTTTGTGGGCTGCTGCTGTGTTTGCTGATCTGTCACAGTGGTGATCAGTTCTGTCCTCATTTTCTAGGAAGTTGCCCAAATGCAAAATTTTGTAACTGTTGGTAATGCTGATGATATTGCTCACCCCCAAATGCATAGTCTTCTCCTTCACCCCAAAAGATACTACATCTTCATTCTTCTTCCTTGATCCAGATCCCCTGCATGACTGAGTTTGGTGACGTTATTGTGCTTTTGTGGGAAGTGACTTAAATTGTTCCCTGCCCTTGGAGAATTTATCCTTGAGGAGGGTGAACTGTCTCATTCAGGGCATGACATACACTGGGCCATTGAACTTCAACTAGCAAAAGAAAAAACTAGGCCAAGTCATCCAGGCACAGCCAGATACCAGGTTTTAGGACCTAGGGCAGTAACAGAAAGGATTTATTTTATCTTTTTGTCTTATTTTCCTCCCTGACATTAAGAGCAGATCTGTTTGTATATATGTGATAAAGTGGTGGAGATTGTAAATGCAGTGGAACATGTAAATTAAAGACCATTCTGTTGGATTAAGTTGTTACAGATCATTTGGGGGATTGAATAAGGTGATGTTTGTGTCAGGTGTACGGGTGTGCATTTTAGCAGCACTGCCACTACACTAACTCGCTATTGCCAGCATAAAATACAGCATCTTCGATAATCTTGTCACTGCCCCTCTGCAATTGTCCCCCATTGCTGTCTCCCGTGGGCTGTTGGGAGCATTGCTGAATTACAGCTGCTGAGGACCATATCCCAGGTTTCCACCGCATCTGTAAAACCAATACAGGACAAGGTACAGGATGTGGGAACACTTCTAGAGCTACAGGATCCTCCTGGCATGATACAAAAGAGGCAGTCTCATTTTCCAGGTGCCCAGACTGGTTTGTAGGGCTAATGATGAAAGCTTTGATTTGTCAAGGTGATCAAATTTCTTGAGACAGGATAGAATGAAAAAACCCCATGATCATCTCTCCATGAAGTCATGGAATAATTTAAGATAGAAGGGACCTCTGGGGGTCCTCTAGTTGAATTCCCTGCTCAAAGTGGACCCCTGTCTTCATGTTTGACCACCCTTATTAATGAAAATAAATCCCTACATCTCACCAGAATTTCCTTTGTTGTAAGACATGTCTGTCACCTCCCATCCTATCACTGTGCACCACTAAGAAGAGTCTGGCTCCTTCTCTGGTCCCTCCTATTTTGTAGTTGGAGGCAGCAACAAAATCTTTCTTTAACCTTCTCTTCTGACGGCTGAACAAATGCTATTTCCTCAATGTCTCCTTGTATGTAGTCTCTCGTTTCAGATTAGTTTGTCAGGTAATTGGAAATTACACAATTCTACAACCAGGATACGGCTTTTGCATCATTCAGTCATCTCTGTCAAAACTTAAAAATTAATTCATTTTTATGTCTTTATTGTGCTACTTAGCAAAGAGTTCTAGACTCTTGAAAACTCCACGGAAGTGGAAGTGTTTACCAATACACTAGAGCCGGACAAGACTTGTTGAGGCCTTTTAGAAGAGTAGTAGTTCCCTACGGATCATGGCTTAAAGTCCAGGGCAGATTTTTAAAAGTCCTTTTTATCCTAAGTGTTTGTAAGTCTTCAAATTGTCACAAATGTACCTTTACTCCTGATGCATTCATCTTGTCTCAGCCAATGTATACTTGCTTCCCAAGTGCCTCTGATTCCTTAACCTCTGGAACTGCTTCGTGTGCCTCCAGGTGTCTCCTTATTGAGCAACCCCAAGTTGACCTCAATATCCCAAAGGACACAAAAGTGTAGGTACTAGCACAAGAAGTCTTTGACAGGGTAAAGAACCAGATCCAGTTTTTTCTGCATCCTGTTCCTTTTCTTGAAGCGTGTAATTATCCTTTTACATCAAAGGAAAGTCAGCAAACTCAAAGCCTGGCTGTTTATCCCTAGCAGTGGGATAACTTTATCTGTGGCTCATGGGCAGCGAATTACATCTCCTTTTTTATGAGTACATGACTATGGTGCTCTCAGCATTTTACTTACCTAGAAATGTAAGTGAATCTTACATTCAGGGTGTGTAATGATTGTGCTCCAGTTCTACCAGCGCTGAAATTTTAATACCTGTTCAAAACAAAATGTGTTTTTCCTTTAAGGAAGATGGTTAGAGCTTATGTCTCAGTGACCTATTCAGAGACCTGAGTCCAATAGGAAAACCAATATAAAATACCTGTTGGGTCTTTTCTGATGTTTTTATTGTTCTTTTCTTAAACAGTGTTACCTTGTGAGAAAGTCGCTTTTTCATGTAGCATTGCAAGCTTTGACATTTGCAGTGTTCCCATGCCTCAGATCGACTTTGAGCTTTTGCTCCTTGACTGCTACAAAGATTTAAGCATTGGCATTTAAATATTTTTCCTATTGGTCTAATGCGTTCATACAGTTCATAAACAAGAATGGCCATAAAAGGGTTTGATGCTGCCTTTTTATGGCTGTAATTAATCTTGCAGTTATTTCAATAGGAGAGAATAGCAGGAAAATGAAAGTTGAGCATGTGAAGCTCTTGTATGTGTAATTATTTAACAGTCCATAAATACTGAACTAGTAAAAACTTAAGAGGTTTTCAGAAATCTGAAGCAGCTTTTCATTGCCTAGTGCTTTCGTTTTTTCCCTTCTCTAGTTGCTTGCTTTCTGAAATTCAGGTTACTTGACTTTTATATTTATATTTTTGTTTTTTCAATTGGGCAGGGCAGGGATCGTGGTTGGTTTACTTGCTATGGCTGATGTAAAAAGGAAATAATTTCTAGGAATCAAAGGCAAAACATAATTTGAAAATTGAAATGAAACTGAATGAAGCAGTATTGCACTGCGAGAGCATAGAAAGCAAATCTTTTCTCCTTTCTTCAATGGATGAATTATGGTGTGAGGAAAATAAGTGAAGAGCAAATTACATTATTTTAACACTTCATGTTTAAAGAGTTGGTGTGTTTTAGTATCATAAAGAATTGTCTGTTGAAGCTGTGATTCCTAGTTTCACCACCTTTTCCTTTATAGGTATTTTTCCTTTCTTTCTCCACTTGTACAGTTGTAGGATCATGTTTTCATTCAGGACAAACTCCCACTGAAATCATTTGCAGTTTTAATAAGGGTCTCATGATACTCCATCCTGCTTCCTTGAGGATTAGGATCGTGATTAAGACTGCTTTAATATGCGGTTGCTGCATGCTTTGGTAGATAATGTATGTAATTTAAACCTTGCACTGGAGATTTTTAATTCTCTGAGACGCTTTCAGTCAGATGGTGCTCCGGGGTGAGGCATGGCGCTGGCGGCACTGTCTGCCCGTGTGAGGGTAGTGTGGATCTTCACCCTCTGCCTTCGTGGGATGCAGCGAGCTCCATAGCTGCTGAGAGCCCTAATCAGGGCTTTGCTTCAGCTTCAAGCCTCCTTTCTAGGGACGCTGCGTTCAGTGGCTGCATTTGAAGTGACGGATTTCAACTCACCCTTTCCGTCTTGTATTTTAACATATTAAAACACATGAAGAATCCTTTGCATTAAAATACAAAGGACTTGGCTCAGTAGCTTTGTTAGACCGCATATGTTTATACATTCCCATAGGAATGGACTCATGCCAGTTATTGCACCGTTTTTCTGGCTTATACTGCTTGGGTAGTCATCTTCCCATGTCATTTGAGTTCTCCGAGTGTACTGTTGTATGAGACCCACGTTATTGTATGAAGGCTGTGAATTCTCTGTTTTGGCATAGAGGTTGCAAACACCAGTCATTTTAGCACAAACACAACCGTGCTTCTCCATTCAGCCCCCCCCCCCTTTTTTTTTTGTACAGGGAGAAGCAGTTATTGTATGAAGGCTGTGAATTCTGTGTTTTGGCATAGAGGTTGCAAACACTAGTCATTTTAGCACAAACATAACCGTGCTTCTCCATTCAGCCCCCCCCCCCTTTTTTTTTTGGACAGGGAGAAGCATGTCTAGCATGTTTGACAATCAGGGATTTAATTTCTAGCCATTGTGTGTGCATTTATATGGGTGAAATTATACTTGTATAATTAGAAATGCACGTATGCACAGACATAAAAAAGTAATGGTATAGTGTTGAAGCATTTCAGCAGATATATTGGCCCTATATGGAATGTGAATGAGGAATGGTGATTATCATACTGAATTCTGCTAGAATGTGTATATTTCTGCTTCAGTTCCTGCCTCTAGACATGTTGCAAGTGTCAAACTTCAGAGCTGAGTTGTGTGAACCAGCAGGGTTATTTGTAATGAAGTAAAGGTGTAGGTGGTTGGGGAAAACCTTTTCTTCTCAGCCACAGGTCTACACTCTGCTATTCTTGTGCAACAGCCTGAACACATTCAATTAAAATTGCCACCTGAGCTGCCTGTTCCATCCTCTGAGAAATAAAACAGGTGGGGGTTCCTTTGTATGCATATAAAAGATGAAAAGTTCACTCCAAGATAAGAAACACAATTATTTAATAGCAGCAGAGACTTTTCAGTCTTACTTCTGCATGTGTAAGGGCGAGGATATATTAGAAATTAAGTCTACACTCATCTGAATGCTTTTTTTGCTCTGAGTTCTTCATATTCTGTTGGTCCCTTTGAGCAGCAGTTCATTTGTTGATACCTTTAACACCTCAGATCAGTTGTCACTTCAGCATGAGAAAGCAGCACATTCGTTTGGGATGAGCTCGGATCTTGGTGCAGCATTTGTCTCTTGGCCATGCAGGTGTTACCAGCAATGGTGCTGGATGGCTTCCTTCCAGCTGCTGTGGCTGCTGGAGATGGCATAACGTGGAGCGTGACACTGCACTCAGGTTTCCCTTTACGGTATGAATTTTTAAGAAGTCCTGGATGCTGTTTGGTCCTTTGATAGAACACAGAGGAGATCCAACAATGGGAGATACAAGGTGAAGTACAAATGTTGTGAGACACACTTAGGCAAGCTTTTCATTTGAATTTTAAAAAGCTGCAGATTTCAAGTAACAGGAAAAAGTGTTTTACGCTGAATTCTGGCAGTTTCATGGAGACCTGTATAATTTTTCTTTCTATAATTTTTATCACTCATCTTGGCAGATTTCATTATGTTTGCTCATCTAGGGACCTTTTGTGGCTTTATTCTCCCTATTGATAAGAAGCACTTCTGCGACCATAATCTCTTTTACAAATGGGTATGGTCTCAATGCTGCTCGACTCCTTTATCCTTTGTATCATTTTGTCCCCCTAGCGTTCTGTGGGGCCTTTTCCTCCCTGTTTTGATTAGAATCAGAATAATCTCTGTGAAGGAGAGAAAGAAAATAAGCCTGGGAAGAGGGGGAAAATGAAAGAGAGCAGCTGCTGATCCAGAGGCTGAGCGAGCCCCACGGGTGTGCGCTGGACTCTCAGCCACAGTTGAGAGACTTCTGAAGAGGCTGTGTTTTCGTGGCTGTTTGTAACCAGCGGGCTCTCGATGGAGCCCAGCGTGCAGCCTGTGAGCATTCCTGCTTCCCAGCACCCGGGGTATGGAATTGCTTCTTGATTAGCCAGAGGAAGAAAGGGAAGGAGGCAGCGTGCACACGTGCGCTTGTACGTGAACACCCCCCCTCCAGTCTCATTTATACTCTTGAGCATCTGGAGAAGTGACTCTCCCTCCGCTGGACTCGATCTGCCCTGAAATATTGGTGCTGATGTGGCTGTCCTGGGCTGACACCAGAGCACCCGCTCCCCTGACAAAGAGGTGTTTGGAGAAAAGGTGGTGACTAGTCCATTAATACCCTGACATCGTAGATAATTCCAATTACAGCCTCCTCCCTGTCTCTGACCTCTCTGACCATGTGTTTAATGATACTTTAAAACAGGAGCTGAATAGTTGCTCTGCTTATCAGGTACCTGTAAGCGCAACTACTGATGTTTCACTGTTAAAAGTATTTGATGGCTGGCATGCTTTGGAAACAGCATGGTAATCAAACAGGTTGCTTCAGCTGAAAATGAGTGGGAGGAGGTAAAATAAAAAGCTATTGGTAAAGTTTTCTAATCTTCTGGATTTATCAGAGCACACCAAGCTTTTATATAATTTATATAAAATGAAAAAAAAGCCACCCTGTAATAATAGATTTAATTAAATTAATCTGTGAGCAAAACAAATTGAAGTGGGCTTTTGGAAGGGGTAATTCAAATCTCTCAACCAGTCAGATACAATGTTTTGTTTTTTACAAAGGAAAAACATGTCTAAGTTTCTCCTTGGGCTTTTGATTATTTTAATCAATGGTTTCTTCCCAGCTTGCACAATATGTTCATTTATAAGAAACAGCAAAGCTGTGGAAGATCACAATAGAACTATCTATGTTTTTTCTCATAATTAAAGTTCCATTCTGTTTCCATAATTACCTAACTGCTTATCTGATGTTAAACTTGGAGAAACAGTTCCTGATCCATTATATTCAAGCCAGAAAGCAAACTAAACTGCTTTTAAGGGATTAAAGAAGCATTGTCAACCTTAAAATTACATTTTTAAATCCTTTTTGCACTTAACTGCTCTACTGTGAGCTTTTAAATTGTACCTCTATATGATAGTCATCAAGCACTTTACAAATCGTGATTAAACTAGGTGGTTATTTCAGCACCAAGGGGTACGTGAGGTGCTTCAGAAAAGCAGATCAAACACGGGTCCTGCAAGAGCATTCACCATTTCCTTTCTAATTAAGTAATTGTGTTTGCAGCAGAGCATTGCTGAAGCCAGCAGGGTTTTGCCCAAGCCCGTGCAGCTGCCTTCTAGCAGAGAGCTCCTTGCCGTGGTGGAGCTACTCACATGGGTAGAGTGGGGTTTATAACAGAACAGACTCATGTAAAGCAAGGAGACTAATGAAACAGGAATAGCAGGAGGAGTGTAACAAAGATATTAGTAATAAGGTCATCTGAGGCCAAGCATGGCTTGGCTGTTACTCTTATATATACATAGATACGTGATAGGTACGTAGATACATAATTCTATTAACAAAATTATTACACGTTTGGAAAAAATAGCCTGTGAGGGTGGATTTGAGGAACAGAAAGAGCATGAGCAAGAAGTAGGAGAGGATGCTCTGTGCAAAGGGCAAGGTGAGCAGCAGTTTAAGGTAGGAGGGAGAAAGGAAAGGGTGGGAGAAACAGAAATCTGGTGTCTGTGGTGGAGCACAGCTTCTCCTTTCCACGCTGAGGTAGCGGTAGCAAATTAAGATGTCGCTCCATGTTTCTCAGGGGACTTGCATGACATTGCTCAGGGAGGTAGTTGAGATGCAAGTCTGGCAGTCAAGAAACTTGGGGTATTTTTGGCTCTGCTGCTGCTTCATGGTGGGACCATGGGTGAGTGGATTGGTTAAAAGCGTCACCATCTGCAAGAACAGAGTGTTATGATTTTGTCAAAGCTGCTCACAGAGGTGCTGCTGTATCTTACTAGGCAGTTGGAGTATGTCTGTTAATTATATTCGTCTTTGATAGGCACCAGTTAATAATAGGGCTATGAATTTTGGTTGGATATTACCCTGGGGTTAAAAGCTCTTAACTGTGGTACTCTTCTTGGTCTAATTTCTTGCTAGGTTTTTGTATTAACTGAGTAAAAGTTGACCACATGAGGACATTTTAAGTTGAAAGTTGCTCTTTCACTATCCTTTACTTAATATTTTTTTTCTCCACACCTCTTTAATAAGATATTTTCTTAAGTTACCATTTCTGAAGAAATGAAGGCAAGGAGTCAAGCCTTGAGGTTCAGAATCACACAAGGAAATTTCTATAGGCTCTGGGCTGAGAACTTTGAAAAAGATTACCAATTTTTAAATGCACTTTTTTTGGAGTGCTTCAGCGTAGGCAGTTTGTTCTAAGCTGAATGCCCTAAATTAATGGCTTTGAGGAAGCAATTTCTTCTGCAGACTTTACTTGTCTAGTGCTAGTGGGAAGGGGGGCATCTGGCCATGTCCATGCTTTAATATCATGTGCACATGCATCAGTAGTTTAGTGAGGGCAGTGAGGTGCACAGGCTCTGACAAAAACTGATCTTAAGCAACTTCTTCAAAATCATCCGTGTGAAAGTTAAAAAAAAAAAAAAAGAAAGAGTTATGAATCTGTGTAGCCTTCAGGCACAGCATCCCTTCCATATGTGCTCTTAGATTTTTGCCTCTTGCTGTTATGCTGTAGCTGGGCTTTACTGTCCTGAAATTTAAAGGTCCAGCTGCTGTTGGACTGGGACCATGGATTTTTGAGTTGTCTAGAAGTCAGCCCGTCATTGCAGAACAGCAGTGTGACATTGTCTCAGTACCAGTCACACTCCATTGTTCAGTGTGTTTTGACCTATTCCTTGTTACTTCTTGGGAGCCAGTAATCTTGGTTGTGAAGGTTTAAGGAGAAATGTTTAGTATCATGTGTCAGTATTATGGAGAAAAAGCAGAATTTTGCTTGTTCTTCTTTTTCCTTCCTTTCATAGCCAGACTGTGCTGATGTAAACATTACACGTTATTTTATTTGAACTGTAAAATTAATCCTTTTAAATGATACTTGCAATAAAAACAGAAAAAGTAACAGATCTAAACTGTTGGTGGCCTCCAATTGCTGGTGGCCTGGATTCTGAGCACAGTTTAAGTCCTGATGTGAAGGTTTTTCTGTTTATCTAATAGTGGCCATTGCACCGTGCTTATGCGTACCAGCTTCTGTACACACCTGTGTCTAAGGTCTGCATGACCTTTCTTTCCACAGATGAGTGAGCAAGGAGTTTCCATGTGTGTGACTGTTCTCCTTATGAGATGGGAGCCCATGATATTTTCATCCTATGGTATAAAATACTGTTTTTAAAGGGTGGCTTCAGGACTTTCAGGGGACAGACTGTAATGTGACTGCATTTAGTAACATAAATCAGAGCCCTTTTCTTTTTGCATATATTTAAGAAGCTATGAGGAGTTAGTCATGGTGATTTCTAAATATCAGGGAAACGACCACTGTGAAAACATTTCAAAGGGAAATAGCTTGGCGCTATAGAATGATGTTTAGAAAAGGTCAATTGAAACTAAATAAGTAATCCCTGTTATACAGGATAAATGGAGGAGAGATCTCTAAAATTGTGCAAAAGAATTTTAAAAAAAACCTCTGAAATTCAAGTTCCTGAGAAAAGTGTGTTCAGTGATTATGCAAAATCAGGAACTTCAGAACTGTGGGATCAGTTCTTACCTTGTCATAGCCTAACAACATTTCTGCATATTCTTCTCCTTCATTTGGATTTTTTTCATTCATCTCCTATGGTCCTGGCTTGGAATAAGTGGGTTTTTTTTCCAAAGAGTATAAAGCAGCTGCCACTGGAAGCTGTTGTGTAACATATGTCCCAGAAGGAGTGAATACATCCCTATCTGCTCATCAAATATTATGAGAACTAGGGCTGATGTTTCTGGCTTCCAAGCCACATTTTTCTCTTCTGCAGAGCCAAAGGAAAAATTTTGATAGTTCAGGCCCGCACATGTGCTGACACACTTCCTCTGTACTGTAATTACTGAACCACTTTCCCAAACCCCAGAGATATTTAGAGATCAAAACTGACTGGATCCAGAGAATGGAGAGGATTGAGAGGAGGAGAAGGAGGAGCAGCCGCATACGGTCCTTGAGAGTGATGATTCAGTGCACTGTTATGGTAACCATGGATGAGACAAGCCAATACGCGCAATGCATGGATGCACGAATCTGCCTTTTAAGAAACATTTGCTTGCCTGGAGCTCCTGCACATCGTGTAGTGTGTAGGTGGCAGAGAGACTGGACAGAGGGAGCAAGTCAGGTTGTTCTGTTGATTGAAAGTCAACAAGAGCATGTTACATCATCGTCTTCAACATGCTCACGGAATTTGCAGTTAATTTTCTGTATAACGTAGTTCCTTGAGACTAGGCACTATTTCAAAATAGTGCCGGAATCCGGATGCTGGGGCAACTTGTAGGCTGGTTTTAGTTTTTTGTGTGTCCTCAGTGTTACCTTTATTGAGAAGGCTGATGTACTCCATTAATACATTTGAATGTTGTTACAAGCAGACTTCTCAAGTCATTGTCAATCAGGATATTGGGGTTATTTCAAACAGTAAGAAACGGATACTTGATTTTGCTGATTTCACATGGCTACTCTTGTTGTTTTATGGGGTTTTTTTAACCCAACAGAATGAAGAATTCTTTAGGTTTTCAGACAGTTTTCGTACTTCCAGTTGCTTTTTAAGGGGAACGTAACAGACTCCTTCATTTACATTTTGAAGGTTATGATGTTTCGGCTCAGCCTTTGTTATGAACTCCAGCCTGGGATCATCACAAGTGTGCGGTGCTGCAGGACTAGGCTGTAATTGTGACACAGATCAAAACCTCTGCCAGACTCTCCTTTCCCTCTTCTAAAAGCAGATTAGCAGGCTGGCATCTGTTTTCTTCAGGGAGGATGGCACAGATGCCCACACTGCAGAGGAGCCATCTCACAGCGGCACAGCTGACCTTTCTGCGAGGCGTAGGATGATTAATGGAAGGAGCCCACGTGTTTGCCAGTCACCCCACGTCCCTGATGTTAGACAGGGATGGTGAGTTCTTGCTGCTCTTGGCTTCAGTGTGGAGCAGGGCTGAGGCAGATGCTTTGACTTTTAGAGCAAAGCTCTTGCAGTCTGCTAGACCCTTTTTCCCCTTGAGCTCCGCGTGTCTTCTCTCCTGCAGTTGACGGGTGGAAAAACCTACATAAAGACAAGTCTGTCTCGTTGTCAGAGAAGGTTTTGGAAAGGTTAGGCATTGCGAGTGCAGCAAGTTATTTAAAGTTCTGACATCAGACTCCTTCAAGTCTTAGGTGGCTGCGTAGGAAATTATAGCTGACCTGCATAGGAAATGAGGTGTACTTTCAACTTGAAAGTCATAAAAATTACTTTATCTAGACCAAATGCAAACTTGCCTTCTACACAGGCAGCAGAACTTTGTCTCAGAGATCTAGTCTACCTTGAGCTCCTTGAGACCTCTTATCGTTCTATTTTATCTTTTATTTTCTTTGATTTGGCCACTGCATTTAGAATTTATGAGGGCAGAGAAATAGATTGGGGGGGGTTTATTCATATACGGAAACTTTGTTTGCATAGGAAATCAGCATAAGAACCTATAGTGTTGAAAATTACAGCCTAGATATAAAAGGTATTTAGATAATAAAGACATTGAATAAGGAAGGACAGAAGTGGGCATTTATGGTGAGATATATTAAGGACTATAAGGAATTCTTTAGCTTTGTGGAAACCAAATCCATGTATAGTTTGACACTGGTAAATGAGAGTGAACCGGTGAGCTGCAGTGGCAAAAAATGAGAAAATACCAAGAGTATTTCTAATTTCTGTTCAGAAAGCGGAGAAAGATGATACATTTTCATATTTAACAACATGCCTGCTACTAAGCAGCAGCTATTAGAGTTTCGTGTTTTTAAAACAGAAGTACTAGCAAACTCATTGAAAGAAACAGCCAGTGAGTTTTCTGATCTGGGTGGTTTTTTGCTTTTTTGTTTTTTAAATATTACTTTTATTTTACAGATGTTGGAACACTGGTGGAAGTTTCAGTAAATTCGTAAAAGCTAGTATTTTCATGGCAGCTGAAAAGGTTAAACTGAGCCCTGTGCAGAACCTGCTGTAGAAGGTCTGCAGTCCAAGACTTGAGTTCCAAACTGCTACAACAATATACAATTCAGCTCCATGAGCTCTATGTACTGATCATAGAATCACAGAATGGTTTGGGTTGGAAGGGACCTTAAAGATCGAGTTCCAACCCCCCTGCCATGGGCAGGGACACCTCCCACCAGACCAGGTTGCTCAAAGCCCCATCCAGCCTGGCCTTGAACACCTCCAGGGAAGTCACAGCTTCTCTGGGCGAGAGAATTGAGCACATCATGCTGTTATTATTTTTGAAGAAAACTATAGAAAGACTGATAATGGAATGTAATACATCAAGACTTTAAAAAAAAATAAATTAAAATCTGTGTCAACACATTAGGGAAAACAGGAGTTGTCTCACTTTCACTTTGTTGATTGAATCATGACCTTGTTAATAAGATACTGTGTGTGTTAATAAGCTACTCTATGTATTTTGTGATATGTGATATGACTTAAGCATAAAAGTTATAAAAAATGTAGTTTACAAAATAATTAGAGGCCACATTAAACAGATTGAAGAATAGGTGACTGAGGTGGTAAAAGACATGGATAGCTGCTATAAATTAGAAAGGTTATTAGACAAGGGGTTGTGAACAATCTTACAAAGCTCACATTATTATAGAGCTGGAAAATATGCCTTATTAGAAGGGTATTTGATTTACTGGAGAGGGTTGAGAGTTGCCTTTATCAATTTACACCTGTCTCCTTAGGGAAGAGGCTTCATTACGCAGTTGTTTCTTGAGCTTAGGAAGAAACAGCATAATTTGATCCAGTGAACAAAATCCGAAACTAGATAAGAGAACTAGAGATAAGGACTAGAACTAGAGATAGGATACAGCTCTTAACAGGAGTGGTAAATAAACAAGTGGACTCACTTGTTCAGAAATCTTTACCAATTGAAGTGTTTAAATCAAAATAGATACCTGTCTTAAAAGTATGCTGTGATTTAAACAGGGTGTTGATGTAGAAATGACAGCCTTTTGCTGTGCAAACATTCAGCTGATTTAATGGTCCTGTAGCTTTTAAACATAGGAAGTTCTCTCAACTGGTGCAAACAGATATTGGTGAAGCTGCACAGTTTATAGGTAAAGACATATGGCCCAGCTGCTGCAAGCAGCAGTGAGCTCTGACACCAGGAAGTACTCTGTCTGGGAATTAGCTGGGTATCCAGATCACTGGGAAGGAATTTTCAGGGCAAAAATAGCCTTGTTTGGTTACGGGAAAAATATTGTTCCTGGGTAGGGGAGGGACACTCTCCTTCCTCCTCCCCAACTGTGGATCATCATTCCTAGGTCTCTGAAGACTGTCATAGGTATCAAGAAACCTTTTTCCTGTTCTGTGATCCTTGGAGGTCTGTCTTTCCTCAACAAATAGAAACCAGGAGAAACTTCTGAGAGGGGAAACATGTCACGCAGATGGAAAATGTAGTTGGTGAGGTTTTGCACAGTGTATTAGCTGACTGCCTGGTAGGCAGATTGATGGCAGAGTTTCCAGGGAGTTAATTGTTCTTCACTGAACAGAAGTTATTTAATATATATCTGTGTATACTATTTTACATATACTATCTATATCTAATATATTTATATATACGTCTTTTCTTCTCTGATCGGCACAGAATATCCTCAGAGATAACAAGAGGCTATGTTTTCAGTAGAGGAAGGTGTTTTCTGCCGTTGCCAGGTTTTGCTGCCACAACCCACTTGAAGTAGGTTTGCTGCCTTTCAGGATTGGGCCCGCGGGGAAGCTGACAGTCACAGTTGAAGCAGACTCCGTTGTCTGAACAAATTCAGACTTGTTTTCTTCTGATCAAAAGTACTTGGTGAAAGGTGCAGCTTGGATTCTTTAAAGCATCTCGTTATAGGTTATATTTAGAAGTGGGAAGAATATATTATTAATTACAAGGATGCTCTAAAGCAGAGAAGCTGTTTAATCCATGCCCTTGATGAACAGAAAAGTTACTGTACTGAAGGAAGGTTATGCAATTAACAGTATATTCATTAGGAGTTCATCAGATATCAAACTATGCTTATCTTTGGGATAGTGCTAGAATATCTGATAATTTCCTAGTTATTGCTTAAGTGATAAGAGCAAGAAGCAGGAACTGTGCTGAAAAACCCGCTTTTGAGTTGAGCATTAATTTGCTTGAAAGGAAGTGAAGTTGAGAGCTTAAATGTGCCAGAATCTGTGTGAAGTAAGCCATGTTCTGCAATGTGTTTCTGTATTTGCTGCAACAGGAATGGAACGCTCTGGTATGCATACTGTGGGGAGTTCTAGAAATTAATATATGGGAAGAGAAATAGATAAATAGGTTCTGGTGCTGTGCTCAGCTGCTTTTACAAGGATTTGACAAGTGAGCAAGGTGATTGTGGCTGGTAGGCTTGAACTAAGCAAGATTACTGCTAGTGAAAAGAATTAATTCTTTGGAAGCTGATTTTTAACAGTTCAGGGTTACAATGCCACAGATTTGAAGAGAGTCTAGAAAACTCTCCATCATTTGTATCTGTAAACCAAAATCAGTCAAGTAACGTTTGATTCAATAAAAAGTAAATGTGTCTCTTGTCTAAAAGTATCGTGGAAAAATTGTTCCAAGATGTTTTCAAACTTCTGAGTTACAAATCACATGGGGAGGTACGATTGATTTATTGTGTGCTGCAATCTGGAGTATTTTATCACTGAATCTTTAGTGAAGAAAGTTGATTTTAATAAAGATGTAACATATTTAGACCAAAAGCCTAGGAATAAAGAAAGAAGCATTTCTATATTACTACGTATCAGGAGAATATAGTTATTCTCTGTGTTTGAGTAGAGAAACCTTTTTCTGTGGTCTGAGTCAGGCCATGAGGGATTGGCTTCATAAATCACAGCTTGAGAGTGGGGGCTGTGTGCCCCTGGGATGCCCAGGCAATGGGAATTAGGCTTAGGCACACAGCTGACACGGCCAGGCTGGTACCTGAATAGATGACAAAAGACTTGTAATAAGTCACACTTTGGTGGAGGAAGGCTGAGGCAGTTATTCCCCAGCCACGCACCTTTGCTCAGTAAGGCCACCGCAGGTCCAGAGAGCTGCATTCAGCAACTAAATGCATCAATTTGTCAGCTGTGGGGCTGCGTGAGAAAGTTTGAAAGTTGTTCAAAAATCTATTTGCCCACAAGGCTTTGGAATCACTGATCTACGGCAGTGAACAAGTTTTCCTTTCAAAAGTTGCATTTCTCAGGGTTAATTAGCTGACTTCCATTCATGCTTAGCTTGTGCCGCCTTCACCTCCTGACTCTCATTTCTTCCTTGACACTCTCCTTTCTTCCCATAGCATGGCTGTGTTTGAACTTCACTGATTCCCAGCTCCATTGCTACCAGTCTGTGCTGGGTCAGCTGTTACCTTTGAGTGTTTTATTCTCCTAAGGCTTGCCTGAATCAGAGTTGCCTTGAAAGCATCGTGCATCACTAATCGTGGGAGAACACAGTGGATCAGGATAGATTCTAAAGGCTCTCTGCAGCCAGACTTAGAGTTTCACATTAGACATCCCTGGATATAAGTAGAGATAGAGCATCTGTGTTGAGGAATAGAGCTCTGCTCTCAACCATGCCAAAGATTGGAGTTCAGTTTGATTTCTGGACTACAGGAAAGGCAAATTCCTTTTTATTTTTGTTTTCCCTGACCTCACTCATTACAGTTAATGCAAAAAGGAGGGGAGGCTGAACTGCATTACAACTAGCAATGTGTGCACAGACTGACAGGGTAATTATTGATGTAGACAGTGGTGGAATGGAGGGGATGACAGGACAACGTTGTACATCACTCACTTTGAAACTATCTCTAGAAACAATAGTTTAAAGAAGATGTTATGTTCAGGATAGAAAAAAAGGGGAATATTTTAACTGACCTTAAACAAAGCCATTACTTTATTGGTTTTTTTCATCTTTGCTTGTGATTGAGCATGAAAAATGCCTCTTGCAAAAGGCAATATTTAATAGCTGTGCTATTAGAAAACTAACTCTAAAGGAAATTGAGTCCTGGGTTTTGCTAATAGATCTATGTATTTGCTAAGTAACAAAGTCAACTCTCAGTTTGAGATCACCATTGCGCATTGCTGCTTTAGGTACACCAAAACCAGGTTCTTTTTTAGCTGTTCTTGGTTCTTACTTTGTCTAAATTCTTGCCTGTATTTAGTACTAATATCTTCTCTCTTTTTCTCTGTGCCAAGCTAAGGGCATGATCCCTGAGATCAGAGATACTCGTCAGTGAACAGAAAATAAAATTGGAAGTAGTGCAAAAAGGTCTGAAGAACTCTAATATGGAAACGGAGGTTTTCTGTAGCCAGAATAATGTCTTAGTGTCACAACTCCTCTTGAAGACAAGTTCTGCCCTGGCTTAGAGGTGGAGCAGAGAAGAAGGGCAAGGAGGTTTGGTGGTTTCATAGAAAGAGACCATGTTAGGGTTTCAGCAGGGCAGGGTGAAGCATCCAGCCGCTGTGACTCCATGTCCATTTCTTCTGTTTGGCTCCATGATGGACTTCCATGGCATTTGTAGCACCAGCTTGTTTGAGGTCTCTGACATTGCACTCTTTTTACCCTTGACTACCAACAGAGGCTAACTTTGGGCTGATTTAAATGAGTACCTTGAACTCTTCCTGTAAGCAGATATAAGTTAAGGTTTTATCCCTCTTGAGTTTAAAAGGGCTGGTCTGCCTTATGACTGTTTCTGATAAAAGTACAAAACTAAATCTTCTGTATAGCTATTCTCTTAAAAATCACTGTAGCAGTAATACCATGTTGTGATTTAATATAAGGAAGTAAATGGCACAATTGGCAGGAATATATTTTGATTAGTGTCCATATTTAATGTAGGCCTTCGGGATACTGGCTGGGATGGAGCAGTTGCTGGACCCATTTTGGCAAATTCTCAACGTGATCTGTGACTTGATTCCTGATTCAGTTGAAGGCAGCAGCAAATTTCTTGAGCCAGGATTTTTCCATGAATGCTTGAACATTTCTTCATTTTAAGTCCAGGGTAAATCATAGATTTGTCTCATCTATAGAGAAGACAATGCAAAGGGCCAAAGTTGGTAGAAGTAAGGGGCAAAGTTGGCAGATGGCCTCAGACTTCAGTTTGTAAAAATCCCCTTTTTTTTCCCCTAAACAATAAGGGCTGTAGTTCACAGTGATTAAGCTACGCACGGCCTGTCATTACAGGGCTGTATTAATTTCTTCTCTGGATTAATCCAAGTAAACATTTCTAGTGACCATATGGCTGTGGTGTCAGGAAAGATGGAAAACTGTAGCATTTAGAGGTGGCACATGGTTCATGGTATCTCACGTGGCTACACACAGTGTGACAAGGTTTTACTCAGATGGAGTTGGACGACACTGACCTTGTTTCTGTTGTACGCCTTTTCTGCCTTGCCACATGGAGTCTTACCCTTCACGCTCAGCTCTGCAACAGCATCAACACCTTCTAGCACCATCACACCACAAGTGGGTGGTGGTCGTAGTTGTTTTGTATGTTACTGTTGTCCAGAATCTACATTAAATGGGTTGAGTTATGTCTCACTCAAGTTTGTTAAAGGATTCGTGCATCTCTGACCAAATCAATGCTTAGAGACATTTAACTAACATCTAAGAGACATCTAAGTCCTAGTGATTGTAAGAAGCTGGGCTGGGCGAGCTGGGCAGAGCACAAAGGCCAAGAGAGTCCAAGGAGTTCAGCAATTGCTAACCCTCTGTGTGGAGACGTTAGTGTCCCCTGGGAAGAGAACTTTTTTAACAAGTTCCCTACAGCGTAAAAGCTGCTGTAGGGAATGAGCCTTTACAGTATTTTCTTGAATTCTCATGTGTGTAATAGCAAGTAATGAAATGTGGTTTGTTTGGGAGCATAAAACCTTTATTATATTGTGTAGATCTTTCTCATACTTAAAAGCCTGTCATGATCTCTTAGAACCTGGTCTGTATGTGCTCAGACTTGACAGTGGGGGTATGTCATTGTGTATTGTCTGGACACCACTGTGATTTTACAAGTGCTAGATAGCTCAAACCAAAAAAGGGGATTTAATGAAGCTCAACAATCTATATCCTGATTGTTGTTAAACACCTGATCTTAGTTTGTAAATTTTCAAACTTTAGAAAGTATGACCATAGGTTAAAAACAATTTAAAAGCTTCTTGACTCCTACTGGAAGTAGCACAGATTTCCTATAGTTTGAGGCCAAGGAGGATCATTAAATCACCCAGTTTGACCTCTTGTTTAGTACAGGCCATTAACTTGACTTGGATTTACTTAAAATGAGCCAAGTGAGTTGAGTTGAAGGACTTTAGTTCGCAGCTGCAGGGCCTGTTTGGTATACCAGGTAGAGAACAGAAGTGCTATCAAAACAATATCTTGCAAAGCTATGAAATTAATTAGGTGAGACATGCTCAGATGATTGCAGCAAGTGACCATTTGCTATGTTTACAGAAAGACAAAATCAACTGAAGTTGTGCCAGTCTGACTGAGGGAAGGAAATGCTTTTCCTATCAAAGTTTGATTGTAGTTTTGATTTTTAAAGTGAGATGTAGAGATCAGGAGTCTAAGAAAAATTATGTCCTTGAAGCCCAAGAGTACTAGTCCTTTCTGTCCAGTGTGCTATCTTGAGCTGTGCCGATATTCAGTATTCTAAAAAAGGCTTAAAAACAAACCGTAAGTTTGCCGGGATAGCTCTGAACTTGGGTTAAAGAATCCCTTCCTGATTCATGCAGATGCGTCAAGTTGTGGGACATGAAGCTTTAGTTGTTCGTTACTATAAAACCTGATGCTGTTTGTCTTTTCAGACTACCATATAAATATCTTACCTCCTTACACTGTGCTTAAATACAGTTTATGTCACCTATTAAAACTAATGGCACTACCCCGAGAATAATTTTTTTCATGGAGGTTGGTTGTAGTATCTGTGTTTGAAACACGCCTTTCCCATAAATGCTGCCTCCCTTTTTTTCTGACAGTGAGTCTATATTTCAGTAATTGGGATTATTTCTGGGATTTTGAATTCCTGATTATTTCACTCTGATCTCAGAGGTGATAATCACCAACGTGATAATCTGCCCAAAAGCAAGGTACATGCTGTTTTAGACATGCTGAACCCTTGGTACACTAAGCTTATTTTCTCCCTCTAGTTTCTATGTAGAGGAGTTGGAGACTCATCGAAGAGTCCCAACCCTGGCAGTTGTAAAGAAGCCTTTCTTACAGGCACATGAGAATGGACTTAATAAGGGCTGTATTATGCAGTGCAATGGATTTAAATCTGTGTAAATCCTTTTCCATTCCCCTGAGAACTTCTGAACATAAGTCACCATCAAACAAATCATGCTACAGAATCTAACTTTTTATTGGGTGTTTCAACTGTTAATGCTGTTTATGGTACGATTTCTTCATCTTTATAGTATAGTTTCTTGGTAGCTTCTCCTCATCTGTCTTTTGAGTTGTGTGTAGTAATTTATGTTCAATTTTTAAACATAATCACCATAAATTAACTATCTTTTTTGTGCAAAAATAATAGATTTTCACTATTTCTCT
Organism: Calidris pugnax; assembly: GCF_001431845.1. Classification (NCBI taxonomy): domain Eukaryota; kingdom Metazoa; phylum Chordata; class Aves; order Charadriiformes; family Scolopacidae; genus Calidris; species Calidris pugnax. Next base: position 4,386,321 of record NW_015090812.1, read on the forward strand.
GCCTTTGTATGCTCCCACAAAGGTTATTGCACATAAGTGTGTACTTCTTTTTTCAGTGGTGCCCAGTGACAGGACAAGAGGTAAGGGGCACAAATTTGAACATAAGTTCTATCAAAACATGAGGAGGAACTTCTTTACTTTGAGGGTGGCAGAGCACTGGAACAGGTTGCCCAGAGAGGTGGTGGAGTCTCTGTCTCTGGAGACATTCAAACCCCCCCTGGACACGTTCCTGTGGAATCTGCTCTAGGTGGACCTGCTTTGGCAGGGAGATTGGACTAGATGTTCTACGGAGGTCCTTCCAGCCTCATTTTATTCTGTGATTTTTCACGCTTCACACATTCAAAAATGTAGTATCAGGTGGCAGCATTCCAAGCTCCTAGGTCCTGGGAATCAGTATTGTCAGAATACCTCAGTTCCAGCCTGGACAGACCATCCCATGCTGGCAGATGGACAGCTCAGCTTCCTCTGTCAACAAAGGCATAAACTGTGGTGGTGGTTGGGTCTCGTTCCATGTCTCTGAGTACTGTGATCGTAATTCATTTAAGCCACTAATCATCATAGTATTTTTGGCCTGGGCTGGTTTCAACTGGAAATGTAAAGTTGCCTTTTTGTCAGTTGCCCTGACTTTAGTGGGAGCTGGAAGTCTCCTTAGAGCTTGCTATCTCAGCAGGATGGTGCTCGCACCGCGTTGCTTTACATGACAGAAGGGGACGTTCACTGCAGAATCCTAACCTTTGTGCAAACAATTCTTTGATTAACGTTCTCCATAACATGTTCTGTCTTTGTGTGTTGCTAACACATAGATCCAAGTGCAGGCACCCCATTCTTACAGGCACATGAGAATGGACTTAATAAGGGCTGTATTATGCAGTGCAATGGATTTAAATCTGTGTAAATCCTTTTCCATTCCCCTGAGAACTTCTGAACATAAGTCACCATCAAACAAATCATGCTACAGAATCTAACTTTTTAATGGGTGTTTCAACTGTTAATGCTGTTTATGGTACGATTTCTTCATCTTTATAGTATAGTTTCTTGGTAGCTTCTCCTCATCTGTCTTTTGAGTTGTGTGTAGTAATTTATGTTCAATTTTTAAACATAATCACCATAAATTAACTATCTTTTTTGTGCAAAAATAATAGATTTTCACTATTTCTCTGCCTTTGTATGCTCCCACAAAGGTTATTGCACATAAGTGTGTACTTCTTTTTTCAGTGGTGCCCAGTGACAGGACAAGAGGTAAGGGGCACAAATTTGAACATAAGTTCTATCAAAACATGAGGAGGAACTTCTTTACTTTGAGGGTGGCAGAGCACTGGAACAGGTTGCCCAGAGAGGTGGTGGAGTCTCTGTCTCTGGAGACATTCAAACCCCCCCTGGACACGTTCCTGTGGAATCTGCTCTAGGTGGACCTGCTTTGGCAGGGAGATTGGACTAGATGTTCTACGGAGGTCCTTCCAGCCTCATTTTATTCTGTGATTTTTCACGCTTCACACATTCAAAAATGTAGTATCAGGTGGCAGCATTCCAAGCTCCTAGGTCCTGGGAATCAGTATTGTCAGAATACCTCAGTTCCAGCCTGGACAGACCATCCCATGCTGGCAGATGGACAGCTCAGCTTCCTCTGTCAACAAAGGCATAAACTGTGGTGGTGGTTGGGTCTCGTTCCATGTCTCTGAGTACTGTGATCGTAATTCATTTAAGCCACTAATCATCATAGTATTTTTGGCCTGGGCTGGTTTCAACTGGAAATGTAAAGTTGCCTTTTTGTCAGTTGCCCTGACTTTAGTGGGAGCTGGAAGTCTCCTTAGAGCTTGCTATCTCAGCAGGATGGTGCTCGCACCGCGTTGCTTTACATGACAGAAGGGGACGTTCACTGCAGAATCCTAACCTTTGTGCAAACAATTCTTTGATTAACGTTCTCCATAACATGTTCTGTCTTTGTGTGTTGCTAACACATAGATCCAAGTGCAGGCACCCCACAAAGCTCTGGGTTCAGGAGAGTTCCTGTGCAGTCACAGTGTCTGTGCTCTGTACACCAATGACAAAGAAATTCCTGAGATGCATCCACTGTGATGTTGCTGCCCTCACACAAACACTTCTCACTATAAATGAGGCTTGTTTGATATTGTTTGGTTTGGCACAAGGAGGAGATAAGGAGGATTAACTAAATATAACAAATATGTTTATACAATGCTCTTTAGCAGAAAATCTGATGTTTCTTGCAGGGTTAAGTAAGCAAAGGCAACGGTAACCTGTCCTGAGGAAAGTATCAGATATAAGTCAGTAGTGAGTGTAAACTGGGATATACATTCGTATATATATCTCTATATACATACACACATATATCTAAAAACCAACTATATATGCAAACTTCTGACTGAGATGTTTTTCGGAATCGCAAGCCTCCAGGAATTGGGAACGCTGAGTTCTGAATTTCTATAAGCAATCTCTACCTGCCAGCTCCCTTCTTCTTGTCTGAACAGTTGCTCAGTTAACAATTGTGCTTGTTTTGGCTGGAAACAGAGGTACTAGTCCTGTACGTGGGCAGGTATGAACATCTATTTTGCGCTTTGGTGCATCTCTGAGATAAAACTGCCAGCTTGGACAAAAGAAGATTTAAGGGCAATATTTGAGGAGGGGAGGTCCTTGTTAAAAACCACTCCTTTAAACAAAAATATAAAAAAAGCATTGACAACTAAACCATTGCTGGAGGAAAGAGGGAGGTAGGAATTTTAAGTTCCCTAATAAAGGTAGTAGTTGAAGTTTTGCAGGAACAATTTATTGGTGTGTCAGAAATGAATTAAACAACTTTAGTATGGTGTTTTCTCTGCTGCAGAGTGAAGTTCTGGGTTGGGATTTTTCTTCTGTAGAACCTGGAAGAAACACGGTGGGCAGTCTGGAGAGGATGGGAAGTTATTTCAGCAAATATAGAGAAACTGTTCAGACCTGTAAGATGATGTATTTCCACAAAGGGCCTTCTTTTCAGTCTGCTGATGAAAAGTCTTGTGGGTTTCCCACCAGTAGAAGCTGCTTAATTACATTTTGTGTATGCTCTTAGAGTACCTGTTTGGTGAGAACCTGACAAATGGTCTTCTGAGAGTAAATCAATTCTGTTTTCTTGGGCTTTCTTGAATATACATGATGTCCGGAGCCTGAAAAGCACAGCAGTGGCACAAGAGGAAGCAAACAGTGGGGCGCCAGTTAGGCTCTATGGTTCTCTGAAAGACTTTGTAGCCTCCTGTAAAGAAAAAGAAGAATGTGCCATTGGCTGTAGTGAGTAAATGGAACCTTCTTGTCTTCTTTGCTCTTGTCTCCTTATAAATAAACCATTGTTGTCCATCCTTGGCATTTGCAGTTCATTGTGATAAATTGGTCTTGATGTGTCTGACATTTCAACCAAGTTGTTTAATGGTGCTTTTCTGAAAAGGCAGATCTTGCTATAACTTGCATTGGTCCAGAATATAACCAGGGTAAGAGCACTCACCATCACGTACAGCGCTAACCCTTTCCCTTCTGGGTGGATGGAGAGGAAAGTAGGAAGCAAACATTTTGGTCACATTAAGCCCAAGAGGCCTGGTTTTGTGTAAGCAGTGTGCAGAAACATTAAGTCTGGATTGCAGTTTCTAAAAGCCCGTTTCATAGCGTGGATGGCATCGTTGAGTCCACTTGTGTTGCTGCAGCATCTCTGAGGGAGGAGAAAAAAAAACCCAACTTGCTGAAATAATGCAGAAGTACTTTCATCAAAATTTTGCTTCGAGTTTTATGCGAGATTCTCTATCTGTTACCTGCCAGTGCTTACGAGTTGTGGCTTCCATGCAATGATTGCTTGGGTGCAGAAACCACTGGAACACAGAGATTTGATGAACTGTGACCAACAGCAGCTTCTGTTGCTGCATCTCTGCAAGTTCAAACTTTGATTTACATTTTTAAAGTGTCTGTAATTACTCTCTCAGAAAGATGATTAACACAGAGATTGTCTTCCATAAATAGGAGTCTTCTGTCCATATCTTTCTAAACCTTTCAGCTTCCCAAAGCTATTAAGATTCTGCCCACAGCAGCCAAGCAAAAGTAATAATAAATCCTTTATACCAATAATATCAATAAATAACCTTTCTGCTGTCTAATGATCCCAGTGTGTTATGATACCATTTTGTAATTATATTTCACCTTCAAAATCAGGTATGTGGAAAGTGTTCTCACCTGTCTTGACCCACTTAGTTCTCAGTGGAGTTTTACTACGAGGATGAAAAAGCTGGTCCTCCTTGGCATTAAAACAAAGTTACCTTTCCATCACCATAGCAAGTAGAACTAGAACAATTTTTTGGGGATGTGGACCAATAACCTGATTAACAAATGTGTTCGTGACTTTCTTTAGTCTCCTAGTTTTCCTTGTTCTTGAACGTACTGCACAAATGCAGACACTTTCAAAGTGCGTAAACATGGGAAGCCATTTGGAGTAATAAATCTGGCAAGGAAAGTTGGTTTTATCCTGTGTATTCTAAGCATGTAGAAACTTGTTTGAGAGCATGGGGTGGCCTAGGAGAAAACCTCATCACAGGGCCCAGCCTGGAATTGAATGGAGGGGAGAAGATGGACTCAGCAGGGTACGAGTGCTCTGTCTCGCACAGCCATGTGCAGGGTGAGGGGACTGGGGACCTCTGCCCCAGCAGCAAACCCCATCTGCCTGGTGCTCTGAAGTGGCTCCTCAGCAACCAGGGTTTGATGGTGAAGATGTTTGGGAGGGAGGAGCTGGGTTTTGGTGGCCATAGAGCTGCACACCTCAGATCTGAGAGGATTTGGAGGCTTTGGTGGAGGAATGCAAAGCCCAGGCAGCTGCTGGAGACCACAGTCTGTATGGTATTTGTGGTAAAAAGCTGTTTCCGCTGATAAGGCCTGGCGGGTCCCTCAGAAGAAAAGGCAGACCTGCTGCTGGGGTTGGGGTCCCTTCACTGCAGCCAGACATTGCGTCCCTCTCACCTCCCCGGGCCTCCTGTGCTGCCTGTGGCCATCCTTGTCCCAGAAGCTGCTGTCTTCTCCTCTGAGTTGCCACCTATGCACGTGAGGGCTGGGTAAGGCCAGCAGAAGTGGTACTTTTGAGGTGCGAGCCCTCTGTGCTGAGGGGCTGGGGTGCTTCTAGGCCAAATGGAACACTTCGGCTCCATTTTTTTTTTCTTGTTTGAGGGGGCTGCTGGTTGCCAATCAGCTGTCACAGAATTTGTTTTTCCCTTCTGTATCCATGAATTATTTGGGCATATTTAAGGATGGTGCACCCTAGAATACAGCTCTGGGGACGGTGCCTGGGGCGGCTCTGCCACAGAGGGACATGGCAGCTTCCTCCAGGGTGAGGGCAAGCACCTTGCTTGACGCCATTTTGCACAGTTGGCGAGTGACCTGGTTTTCAGACGTGCTTGTCTGGCTTCTGTGGCAGGACACAAGTGCTCAGCGCCACCGAGTGTCCCTGCAGTCGTACATTATAAACTGGTGGCTTAGAGGGACCAGGGCTGAGCGGCAAATCCAGGCCACAGGGCCCGGCCTGTGGCAGGGCAACCCCCTGAGCTGGCAGCCATGTTGATCCTGGTGGGGTGTTGTCATGAGGCCTTTCCAATGTCAGGTGATTTTTATTTCAGACCTGCTGGTAAATAATCACAAAGTCTAAGTAAGGAGCCCTTTCCCCCTCCTACTCTGTAGACTATGCAACATTCATAAACGTTATTTCGGTATGCAGTGGGCAAATTTCACCAAAAGTGCTGCCTTGCCTCAGGGTTATAAAACTTCATTACATTCATTATTAAGCGTCTGTCTGTGGCAGGACCTAATTTTTCTTAATATATTGGTTGCCCACAGCTTCTAGAAACTGCTTCTTATAGGACGTCAAGGTGCTAAAACAGAGAAATCTTGGGATTAAATGGCACTGCTTTCTAAGTGGCTGATTGATGCTTTGGGGCTGTAAGATGCCCCTCTACAGCCTTCTTGTCCAGGTGGAAAGGGAGAGGTATAATTTTCATCCTCTATTTCTGTGCACTTGGGAAGCTGATTCCTTTGCATAAATACCTTTACCAGGGCAGGGTAATGTAAAAGTTTTAATTCAAAATTTAGGTTCTTCCCCTTTCAGTAGACCTGCAGCCATATATAACGCTATTGTCAGTAATACCAATGGAAGAACTATTTGAAAACATGTAATTTTTTAAAGAGATAAATTGGTCTGTTTAATAAGCAAATCCTGCCAAACTGGCTGATGATTCCAGAATACTAAACAATTGTTTAAACTGTGGAACATTATGCATTCAAGCAGCCTTGTCACAATAAATGTAGATCTGTTGCTCTTTACACTAGTATGAAAAAAAAAAAAGAATTTTGGCAATGCAAAATAGTTATAAGAGAACTAGCTTCACAGTTTACTTTGTTCCAGATAAATTCAGCAGATTTTTTTTCATAACTATGAAATACAACTGTATTCTTGCATGTACTGACTGGGATTTTGCTTCTGTAGGTCTTCCTGTCTCTCCATGTCTTAAATCGCAGTCGCCTTTGATTTAGGCAGTTACAGTTAAGTTTTTTTAACATGTGCGAGTTCATGCTTGTGCTTGCCCCTTTTTCCCCAAGCTTACTGACCATACTTTGCCTAGATCATTAAGTCTAGAAATTGCCTTGCAATACCAAACATATCAGTAAACCCTTATACTAAAATTGGGCAATTCATTTTTCCTGACTTGATTTGAGGTAGTATTTTCAGAGCAGTTTGTTCAGTGCTACTGCTGCTGTATGAAGGGTGCTAGTGTTTTAATAATAGCAAAAGCACAGTTTATTGGGGGTTTGAGGCAGTCGCAAACACGCCATGCTGTGTTGAGCATCACTCAGACTGAGTATCCCAGTCCTTCTACCAGCCCTAGGTTCTTAGTTGAAATCCCTGTTGATCTACTGAAGCAACTCCACCAGTTCATTTTAATTGAATTAAGCTTGAAAATAAGAGTGAGGGATGGTATTTTTTTTATTTGCATATTCCTGTACAGTTGTGTTCCTGGAAGGGGCTGGCTGGGTCAGACACAAGCTGGAAGGACAGGAAGGTCCTTGTTTCTGGGGAAGCCAGTGTGAGGAGACCTGATTGAGGAGGCATCAGCTTGTTGCGGAGAGGAAAGTGGCAGCACAAAGCTGGGCACTCCTAGCCCATGTGCAGGCTGAGATGGCAAGGAGAAGGTGGGAAAGGGCTGCCAGGCCCCGAGGGTGTATAAGGAGCCACACAGCCTATGCACAGTTTATTGCAACTTGGCATCACTGGAGTGGCCAGAAACCAGAGCCTGCGTGCAAGGAAATGCTGGGTAGGGGACAAATGCATACAAATCAAACTTCTGTCTCTCTCCCCTAATTCCTTTGAGTTTAAAGTTAAGCTTCTTGGATTTTGCTAAAATAAACAGTGGCACTTTTTTTTGCACCCCTCTCTTTTTGTTTTTTTCATGTAAAAGTATTGTGATCTCTTTTGGGGAACACATACAGGATATGTAAGCAGCCAGACCTCAAAATCAGTGTTGACTTAAGATTTCATTACAATATGCATCGGGATTGAGTCGTACAAAGTAAAAGTAACTTTAAAAGTGCAAACAATGTTAGCAGTGTCTAGAATTATGTTTAACTTCAAGTTTTTTCCTTTGTTTTTTCAGCCAAGCAAGTATGTCCAGCTGAAAAAATTAGCTGTGGAGACCTAAGCAACAAATGTATCCCGTCGTCCTGGAGATGTGATGGGCAGAAGGACTGTGAAAGTGGTATTGATGAGGCTGGTTGCACTCCTGGTGAGTTAGAGTAATACTTTAATACGTATGCAACATCTCCTGTTAGGACTATAAAAGTCCTAGAGTGACTATTACAAATTGCATGCAAAGGGATGACTTTTCCTGCCAACAGATTCATCCACTCTACATTTGCAATGCTAAATAGTGAATTTTATAAAAAGAGGAAAGAAGGATTCTCCAGTTGGAGCTGCCTGGAGAAAATAAAGTGAGCTCTATGGAGAATTAAGTATTCTTTCACTATTGTTGCAGAACATAGTTAGTCAGTTTGGAACACAATTATCAGGGTTAATACTCAAATGATACGGTATGGACCTAAATAATAATGTTCAAACCTTCCTCCGTGGTAGCTCAGCAGCTTCCTGCCATGTCCTTCCTCCTGCAGAGCATAGCCCTATAGACTAAGGCTATCCTCTGATGGGATATAATAGATAGGCCTGGACGCTTCTTTATTAATGGCTTGTTGGTTTCACTGGACAGAGAGAGAATGATATACTGTTTACTGTAACTGTTTTAAATTCTGTCCCTAAGTGGCCATTGCCTTTTATTAGGCCTTTCTCTGCTGAATGAAAGAGCTCTTTAACAGTGTTTTCCCTCTGTGAAAACTCCTACACTGTGTGATCAAGCCATTTCTCAAACTGTCTTTTTGATAGACTAAACATATTTAGTTCTTCATGCTTCTTGTTGTCGAATTCTTTTTTTTTTTTTTTGAATGAATGCTTGACTCATTTCTGTGGCTCCCTTCGGTATCCCAGCTGATTTTCCAACTTTCTTTTTATACAGACCACCAGAACTTAGGGAACCTCAGTCTTACCAGTCTGTGCAGATGTAAAATCATCTTTTTAATACTGTTCTTATATAACTCTGTTGTTATTAAATTCTTTGTGTGCAAATGATCCCGGGCTATTAAGAAGCTATCTCATGCTCTGTAGTTATTCACCCATACATCAATATTTCTAATGTTGCACGTGATATCAGCAATGTTATTTTTACTTCCAGATTACTGGTGAAAGGGTTGAATGATTACATGCAAGCACATATTGATGTTTCTTCATTTGAAAACCAAATTTTGGGCTCTAACACCTGGCCAGTTCATAATCCACATTATATCTTTTCATTGAAGTTGTGTAATGAAATATGTTTTATATCAACATTTTGTGGTTCTGAGTAAAACACTGGGGGTAAATGTATTTCTTTGCAGTCAGCTTTATCAAACAAAAGCTTACCAAAGATTTTACTGAGCAACCTATTTCCAGTGTTTAGCCACTCAATATAAAAATATTTTTTGAATTGTCCTTTTTCTTTTTTTTCCTTTGTCACGACTTGTGCCCATTGCTGCTTCTCCTTTTGCTGTGCACTTCTGAGAAGACTTGGCTTCCAGCTTTGCTGTATCACCCCTTTAGATACTGGAAAATTGCATTAAGATCTCCCTCTAACCTTCCCCAGATTAACTAAAGCCATTTCCCTCAGCCCTTCCACATATATCATTGCTCCAGCACCATAGCCACCTTGCTGGTTGGACCCTCTCCAGGTTGCAAATGCCTCTCCTGTACAGTTAGGGTGGCATAAAGCAGGACATAGTATTTCAGATACAACCTAACAAGTACCAGCTAGAGGAGAATAACCACTTCTCTCAACCTGATGGCTTCACTCTTGCTAATGAAACCCAGTGTGTGGTTCATTATGTATGAAGCTCGAAATGGATGTTCAGTGAGACTGACTAATTCAATTAACTACAGATTAGACACAAAGTTTTCCAAAGCATCTCCATTCCATATTGTACATGACATGTTGCCTTACGTTGCCTTCTGTTTCATGTGGAATTAAGTGGGGTGCATGGACATTTCCGAAGTAATAATTTTTTTATGATGTGGTAAGTTGCTGATGTGCTTAAACCTCTGCGCCTGTGTCCTTTAAGCTAATGATGTTTTGGCAGTTCTCAAAAGTATTTTATTTGTTTTCTGGATGAAACTCTTGGTGTTCTCTCTGCAGCATATGAGGTTTTTTTCCCTTTGAATGGCAGGCAGGCTTGCATTAGAGACAAGTTCAGAAGCGAGGTTTTTTTCCCTTTGAATGGCAGGCTTGCATTAGAGACAAGTTCAGAAGAGAACTGTAGCTGCTATTGAAAAAATATTCTTTTCCCAATATGAGTTAGTGAAATTAAAACATTTTTTACACTGGAGGCTGCCTCCACTAATTTAACGCTGCTGCTGCCTATACCAGTAGGAGTTGTCTCATGGAGTCTTTTATTTATAATAAAAATCTACTTGAAATTGCTTTGAACTTCTTTTTTTCAAGGCTCTAGGTAAGCATCAGAATAAATGTAAATATGTTCTGAACGCCATATAATTTCAGCATAATGACGCGATTAATGGATTTAGAAATAGCTGAGTGTTTCCCTTCTGGATGTTTCAGCATCTCTAGCCTTGCTTATCTTCCACTCTTTTAGTGCACGTGCAGGTTCTTAAAATGGAAATTTAATCCAAGGACAAATTACCATCTTCTGATGGTTGTTGGGTAACTCATGTGAAATGATTTAGGAACTAAATGAAGGTCACTTATGATTGTGTGTTGTCCCCACACAGGCTGCCACCCAGTCACTGCTGGGTCCAAATGTGGGATGGTTCTTTAGCCAAGGGACCAGGTAGAAAGGCGCTGACAGGCAAACTTGGAGCCTCCTGGGTGGGTGCAAACATCAGAAGCTTTCAGTCCTAAGATCTGTCGACTCAGCACCTTTCAGAGGCATTAAGAATTCACTTGGAGAAGGGAACAGGAGGCACTGCTGAATGGCTGCAGTGGGAGCATTTTCAGTCAAGTTGCTTGTCAAATTATGGTGTTTTCCTCATGGATGAGAACAAATGTGTTAGCCGTTTAAACTCTGAGAGCTTGTGGAGGATTGATAGCTATCCTCTCTTTTATCCAAATCTGATAAACCTCACTAAGCCTATCCACCGATACTCTGGTAACATTCCCATTTCTTCTATGTTCAGAATCCCTTTTTTCTTATCTCAGCAGCACAGCATCCTGACACACACACAAAAAAAAAGTCTGTTCCTAGGTTCAGATTCTCTCACACAAAAAAGTCTGTTCCTAGGTTCAGATTCTCTTTTTTTTTTCTTTTTTAACCTCTGAACTCACATTTTTGTTCTCATTGTAAATGAAGCTTTAGCACGGACTGTCAGCAGCAGCCCCTTGGAGCAGAGCTCTCTGTCATAGCTGAAGTTGTACCTCTCACAGAGCTGACCAACTTGTCTATAAATAACATATCTTTCTGGATAAATGTTTGGAATGGAGTTTATTTGTGGTCAGGATAATTTCTGTGGTGAGAGCTTGCATTTGCAATAAACAAGTGGAAGATGACTTGAAGATATGAGTGAGGGCATCCAGAATAAATACCCTAAGCTCTTTCTAAATCCATGTTAATAAAACCTATTACTTTGAACTAATGTGACACTTTAAAGAAACTTTAACTATGGATACTTGTATTTCTTGATAGGAATAACTGGCTCTTAATATTATAATTCTTCAAAATAACTTAATATGGAGTTATGAGCCTGCGTTTCTGCATTGGTGATTTGTAGCACTAACAAAGCTGTGCTGGTGCCCAGATACATGAGTGGTGCCTGGTTGTGTTAAGACTGTGCAAGTGCCTGTCCCTATGTCAAAATGTTCACAGTCCAAGTTAAGGGAGGAGCTACAGCAGGAGTGTGCAGGAGAGGAAAACAATAATTATGGCGGTAGTATCATTCAAAATTGTAAGAACAGTGGAAGTATAATGTTTTTTTTTTTTCCGCCTGTCTCTGCTTCTGGCCTTCAACGACTTGCTTTTCAGATGCCGTTCTGGATTTGATAATTCTTGATGGATTTTTCTTCTCAGAATTATGCAATTGCTTTTTGAATCAGTGTGAAATTTATCCAGCATAGTCAGTGTAGGCACTGGCAGGGCCAGCTGGAGAGAGAAAGCTGCTGTTTAGAAATTCTGAGACAGAAGTATAAAATACAAATAAGAGAATCTTCTGTTTGAGTTGGGTTCTCCTTTGTGCTTTGTATCAGTCACTGCTTTGGTGCACCTTGCACAAATGGAAACAAACCCGTGCTCTATATCCCTCTCCTTTGCTTTTGGCTGTTGTTGAAGACTTGCTGTTTCAACTGGCACTCGGTGTGATCTGAAAAGGGTTTGTCACAGCAGTGCTCAGAGTATCTTTTCTTCAAGGTAGAGAATTTGCAGGGTTCTTTGCTGTCATCGTGCAACCTCCTTTACACAAAGGGTTCAGCTACAGTCAGGACTTACCTAAGTGCAGGTATGTCTACAGCAGGAGTGTGCAGGAGAGGAAAACAATAATTATGGCGGTAGTATCATTCAAAATTGTAAGAACAGTGCAAGTATGTTTTTTTTTTCCCCGCCTGTCTCTGCTTCTGGCCTTCAACAACTTGCTTTTCAGATGCCGTTCTGGATTTGATAATTCTTGATGGATTTTTCTTCTCAGAATTATGCAATTGCTTTTTGAATCAGTGTGAAATTTATCCAGCATAGTCAGTGTAGGCACTGGCAGGGCCAGCTGGAGAGAGAAAGCTGCTGTTTAGAAATTCCGAGACAGAAGTATAAAATACAAATAAGAGAATCTTCTGTTTGAGTTGGGTTCTCCTTTGTGCTTTGTATCAGTCACTGCTTTGGTGCACCTTGCACAAATGGAAACAAACCCGTGCTCTATATCCCTCTCCTTTGCTTTTGGCTGTTGTTGAAGACTTGCTGTTTCAACTGGCACTCGGTGTGATCTGAAAAGGGTTTGTCACAGCAGTGCTCAGAGTATCTTTTCTTCAAGGTAGAGAATTTGCAGGGTTCTTTGCTGTCATCGTGCAACCTCCTTTACACAAAGGGTTCAGCTACAGTCAGGACTTACCTAAGTGCAGGTATGCTGAAAAAAAATGAAACCATCATCTTAAACAATAGATAAGCCAAATAGTTCTTTTGAGCTCCTCATCTTCCCCTGTACAATCTAGCCCTATAAAAAGCTAGCCTTAGAAGTAAGCAGAGCAGACTGGATTCATCGAAAATAAGGGTCCTGTTTGCCATGTCTGGAGTGAGAAACAACAATTTGATAGGTGAAAGCCATTAAAATAAAAACTTCCACAGAAATTCGTTAAACAGCCTTTGCTGGCCTGTTAGGCCTGGTCTGGTACCAGTATTAGGAAAGCAGTTATTCTCATAAGCAGTGCAGGCACTGACCCCATCGTACAGCTTGGAAGCCATTGTCAGTGGATGGGAAGGCACTACACTGTTTTTCACCCATGAAAAAACAGGAAAAATGGTGTGATTTTCACTCTGTGGAAGAACTTCCCAAGGAAGCAATGGAAGCTGTGAATTACTTAACATGGAGTGGATAAAGCACCAGTGATTAAGGATCCAGATTTGTGTCTGCACAGGCTGTAATTGCACCAGGGATTAATTGCAGGTATTAATCCTTGCACGTAGGTAGGTAAGTGCCTGTCTTCCTAAATAATTTACTTCCAGCAGGTGGGCTTTAAGTCCACTGCTAACTTCCAGTGCACGAACAATTTTTGAAAATGCACATATCTGCCTTTTTAAAACAAAAAGAGTATATTAAAAGAAAAACACCTTATTTTTCAGTTCTTTGGAGCAGAAATAATTTGTGTCTTTACAATACTAAGCGTGTTGTAGTTATAGGTCAGGTTTAGTCCTCTAAAATAGACGTCAACAGTTAATAATGCAAAAGTGGTCTTGAATTTGCTGGCTTGGAGGTGCTGCCTTCCTCTGTCTTATTTCCCTGGTTGAGGTTTTCTGCTCCCAGTGCACCTAACCTCTGTCACAATTGATTGGACAAGCTTAGGAATGCGTTTACTGAGACTAAAAAGAGAAATTAAGTACGAGAGACTGTAATTAAAGCATCACAACTCGGGGTCGGTCTGGACTTTACTAACTACTGCAGAATTTGTTAAATCTCTGCTAAGAGAGATATTAACCAGTGTTTTGTCAGCTATTCAGAAATGCAGAGAGCATTTCAGCGTGGCTTTAGAACAGAGGAGCTCCCATCCTGTAACAGCTGAAATGGGCATTGCACCCCTTTAATGCACACATCGCTTGTTCTTCCTGACAGGACTCTGGGGTGCTCAACAGGGAGAGCAAGGCTCTGGCCCCATCTCTTCTGATTGTGTTACTGGTTCTAATCTGGACCGCTTCTTGCAGCCAGTATGGAAATTGTGTCTTGCAGATGAGGAGTTGGAAGTGTTCAATTTTCCCCTTTCCCAGTTTTCCAGAGAAATGATGTATTTATTGATATATTGATAGTATAATAACCTACTTTCCCATACTGTGATTTATTCTGCTTAACTATGTTACAGAGACAACAATCCCTGGGAGCTCGTGCAGATGACAGACATACTTATGCTGATCTCATAAAGTTATCCAAGGGTGAGAGCCAGGAATTCTTGCAGGAGACTCATTACAGTGACAGCCTCATTACCAACAGCATCTTCTTTTGGACCTTAGTCTTCCAGCTTTCACTGCTGACCCTATATCTCAGAATTAGTTCTAGATTTTCAGCCCTGTGATTTGATATGCCAGATGAAAAATGAACAAACTGGGTAAAGGTTTTAAAATAATAAGGGAAATAACAATAAGCACATTTTTGCTCAGCTGTAGCCCACATGTCCTTGCTGTGGTAGCTCCCAGCCTTCACATTTCCATAGAATATATATCACTTACAAGATCCTCATGGCAGAAACTTTTCACTGACTCTTTTCTGGCAAAGGCCCAGGCACACTTGTGATGCTCTATAAAAAGCAGCAGTGCCTACAAGTGGGGGGTCCTTTTCTTGGAAGATCCAAGTGCAGAAAAGTTTAAGAGTCAATTCTTTCCAGTGCCCTGCTCAATAGCCCTCACATCACCTGAGAGCCATTGGCAGGAGGCAGAATTTAAAGCAAGCTAAAGCTGGTCTGATCCCTCCAGCAGATCCACCTGGTGATGAGCCAGCTGAAGTGGAGAAATTGCAAAGCTGATTTAAAGCCACCTTCCTCCATGCTGCCCCTGCACCTGCACTTACATGAAGTGACCTTTCTGTTGACAATTATATTGCTGTATCTTCTTTTTTCATTGTCCTGTAGTAGTAAGGAGCATCATGTTGTCTCAGTATGATTTTCTTCTTGATGCAGTAAGAGGTACCTGTGTTTTGCATCTGAGTCACAGTTCCAGTGCTATTTATTAGGATGTGAACATACCTACTGATAATGTAGCACTAATTTTATATTCCTTTGCAGTCTGATTAATACATGCCTTCATCAAAGTTAGGAATTCTGTTCGTTACCTTCATTAACAGGCTAGGCGCAGAGTGATGTACTGTTCCTCAGTCAGCTCAGGGGGAAATCAAACCCAAA
Organism: Calidris pugnax; assembly: GCF_001431845.1. Taxonomy (NCBI): domain Eukaryota; kingdom Metazoa; phylum Chordata; class Aves; order Charadriiformes; family Scolopacidae; genus Calidris; species Calidris pugnax. Next base: position 4,401,497 of record NW_015090812.1, read on the forward strand.
GGATGAGACTTTGCCATATATTCTCCCTGAGAAACCCACCAATTTTAATGGGGTTAAAGCCCATAGTATTGCATTTGTGCCTGTAGACAAAATATTTATCTACTGTCACTATTCATGATAATTTCAGCATATGATGAAAAGAGACATGGCTGGCCTGAAATTCTGGTCATTTTATAGAAGGTAACTGTAATTTGGGTATACTTGCTATGGTGAAGGAATCTACAATTACTTCCAAGAATGGAGAGAAAATGACTATAGATTTAACAAATGAAAGTCCTTCATAAATAAGATAAGGTAGCACAGCAATGATATCCTCTGGGCTTTACATGATGTTTAATTACTGGACAGCTGGAGGGATTAGTGCCTGTGCATTATGCCCTGGCTCTCAGAAATTAAACATGTACAGCTGCCACTTTATCACTGCTTAAAGTATTAGAGCTCCTTCGAAAGCAATAGTAATTGCAGAAAAATCCCCATTGTTATTTAGGAAAAATCTCAGCCCACAATCATATTTGTCCTGAGTTCCTTCAGAACAGAACAGCAAGAAAAATGAGATTGGTGGTTACCTTTAATTGCATTCTTACAGGAAAAATGAAGGTGGTTGCATTTTTAATATATTGGATGCTTGTTGTAATTAAATGTAAAATACTGAACTCAGGTTAGAGGTAAGATAGTCAAGAATTAAACCTTAAAGCCATGGCCTAAGCTGTGCCAGGGCTCTACCTGCAGAAGGTTAGGGCAAAACAGCTTTGTTTTCCCTGCTGCTGTCTCTTGAGCTTAGGTTTAGAAAAGAACAGACACATGTAACATCCTGCAAATGGAGTTTCCCAATCCTGAGCGGTGCCTTGCTCACCCCAGCAGGCGCCGGTGGTGGCCTCTGCACATTTGCTCTGTGCTGATCCCTCAGGTACGGATAAATTGTCTGTATCACTATGTTCCATGAATAATTCATTCTTTAAAGTGTAATAGACAAAAACACAATATGAAAACAAGATAAATTAGAATTCGGTACTTTTACAATGTTTTCCCTGAAGGTGCACTAGGAAAAAAAGAATAGAGGCAAAGAACACACTGCAAGCGCACTCACACACAAACACACACACCAGTCTTGAATGCCTGAAATGATGATTTTTCACAGAGTTGTGGAGGAGTGGTATGAAAGAACTGGTTTTATACAAAGATTTGTGGATAATTAAAACAAACCTAATACTGCTGGACTGCGTATGACCTGTGCACAAACACAAAATCTTTGTCCTGCTGCTGTTTCTGTACTTTAGATGGAGAAGTTGTCTGTGATTCTTCTTTCCAGTCTCACGTGTTGTACTGTCATAGGAGCAAAATTGGCCTGTAGTTATGTTTGTCTTCTGGGCAGTCTATCTTTCAACAGTTAGAGCTCTTGGAGTTGAAATAGCCAAGAAATTGCATCTCTTATTGCCAAATATGATTGTGTTTCATGTCCCTGAAGTGCTTTCTTCATAAGAATGGAGCTATAATTTTGAGCCTATTCATCCAAAAAGCAAGAATCTATTAGTTTTATTAAGGGAAAATCTTCTGTAGCTGTCAGTGCCAACGATAGTGCTACAATGGCAGATACGTGGGTAGGAGTTCCATCCTTCAGTGGCCATGAGTACATATGTGTTACGCTAATTAATGAGTGCTTAACAGTTATGCTTCCTGAGCATATGATCTGAAGACTGAATTAAAATCAGTTAGCTTGAACTCAGTACAGTCCTACGCAGGAGAGGACCATGTAATGTTTGATGCAAAACCAAAGAAAAGCTGTTTTATGAGTCATGTTAATGGATAAAACAACATCTGAAAATTATCTTAGTGGCTGAAATAGACTATTTGCATACAGAGGATGATAAAATGGTTGGATTAACTTTGCTTATATCTTGCAAAGAAATCTTTTTATTTGATAAAATAGAACTGGGAAAGTTTAGCTCACAATAAAGTGCACTTCAATACACTTCTTTTCTCCAAAAAGTTGAAAGTAATTGCTCATGTTGTACAATTGATTCTTCATCTCAGCCCAAATCAAACAAAACATTGCCTTCTATTTCAAAGCCATAGAAACTGAAGGGCAAACCCTAATGCCATAGAAATCTCACTACTATTAAAGAGAGTGCAGTTAGCACATGACCCTTACACTTTTAATTGCAGTGAGTGTCACTCAGTGCTTAATTTTCCATTTGAGTAGAAAATCTAAGACTTTTTTTTCTAAAAATGATTGCCGTTCTTTTCTGGGATTGTGGGTATATTATGTATGTACATTGTTTGCATCAAATGTTGCTTTGCCCCCTAATATCACATCACTGAAAAGAATTTGGGCACTGGTTGTTTCCTGCAAAGTCTGTTTATCTCTCCCTCTCCCGAAACCACTGCAGTAGTCTTGTCTTTATAGACTTTGTCAGTACAGTATGTGCTTCATAACCTTGAATCTGGCTCCACTGAATCCTGCCAGTTGTCTCATATCCTCGGTGCTTCTTTTTTAAGGTACTTTTCCCTTCAGATCAGTTGCCTTGCAGACTCTTTTATTTCAAAAGCATCTTTTTAATTGTTATTGCACCTACATTCAAACTCATTTTGGATATCTGTTTCTGGAGAAATGTGAGAGACAGTTGGGTAAACTGGGGGTGTGAGATGTGACAACTCTCAGTGTTTTCCTTGTTTTGTCTGTACTCCAGAAGAGTTAATGGTGCCGTGTTCCACATGCAGTGAATATTTAAGTCTAATAGTGAAGCAAAATGCAATAAGAAGAAATATCTCCTCTTACAGAGAATTCCCATCAAGCAAAGTAAATTAGTGGAAATGGAGATTTTATGGGGCAGTGACCTCATTGCTTGCAACGTGAGCAACTGCTTTGTCCCTCATTACTCAGCTGAGTTAAACCCTGTGAGCCCTCAGCTGCTGTAGCTGCCAGATTATCGTGCTGAAGCCAGGCTCTTCTCTCTGCCTTACCTGTTTGGCCCATTAGTTCAGAAACGTCTCCTGAGGGTGGCCAATATGGCTTTTCTTCGCTCTATTTTTCACAGATAGGCCTGTGCGGCAATTCCATCAACAAAGAATTCTACCTAAGAATTCAGATTTTTTTTATTTCTCTGCGAGTGCTTTTGAGGTGAACACAGTTTTTATGACTCCCTTGTTCCTTATCTGTGTTCAGTAAAATATTGTAGATTGTTACAAACCTCTAGATTTCCCTTCTTAGTTACGGCAGTGTGAAAGATTCAGTTGATTCTGGTGGAACAGTTCAGTTCTCCAGCTGGTTAAACTGGTGCCATCCCTGTGCTTGGGAACATGTGGGTAAGGAGGAAGTGACAGCCCAGTGACATAGCTGGGGACCAACAGACGTGGGTTTGAATTCCTTGCCTTTCCCAGCCAGAAAAAAAAAACAAACAGAGCTTGCCAATTTTCAGAGAATAAAACAAATAGTGCTGTCACTTGCCGATGTGACTGAAGCTTTTAAGATTCTGATGAAGTCTCTCTCCTGAGCTGGACGTAAGAACCCAGAAAGCGATGGAGAGGACAGGCAGGTATATAATAAGGCAGTTTGTGTCTCTATTAGCAGATGAGCACAGGGTGGAAGTCTGCCCAATGCATGGAAGGTAAGATCGATGGAGGAGGCTTTTCCTGGCAAAGCGTCTGTGCTTTAAACTCTGCAATGGCAAAATTAACTCCGGGTCACACAGAAAGGTCTGTGCAGGCAGTTCTCATAACCACAGGGGATCCTGCTGAATCCAAGAGGTCTGTGTACGCAGTGATTTGAGGTTCTTGGGTACTGTCACAGGATCACCACCCTGTCCGGTAACGCTCTGTTCTGATTGCTGAAAGAACGTTTATATATTCCTTAGAATTATGGAGTTTGTGTGATAATATTAGAGCAGCTGTTAGTTTCATGGATATTATCAGCTGTTTCTGAGGGATTTGCCAAATTACTGTAATTTGTAAAATTGCCATTTTAATAAGCAAGTCATGTCTGAGCGAATAGGAGTGAGCATGTCCCGTACAGGTTCCAATTTTCAAAGTGAGAAAAGAAACTCCCAAAACACATCCCCGCATATTTTTTTTCCATTTAAACTTTGGCTAGTACCAAACATCTCCAGTCTGATTCAACAGATTATATTCCAAACAGAATATAAAAGAGTAGTGATAGGTCTTTATTCCCACAAGATCCCAGTGGGGTGTCTTGGATTTTAGCAAAAAGCTGCACAGTGTTACTGTTACCTTAGGCATTCTTTTCTCCCAAGTTGCTTTATTTTACCCCTAAACCCTCTACACTGGACTCACTTGTTTGTATTTTGAGGTCATTTTTAGTTATTTAACCAGAAGAACCTGTGATGAACTTTCCTAGTACAAAGTGAAATTGAGGAGAATGCAAATAGGAGTTTGCCACCTTATTGCACTTAGGTAAGATTAAAGATGGAAGAAATTCAGGGTGTGCAAACCTTTTGTCCATAAGCTGTTTCTCTTCATAAATTGTGGCATCATAATTAATTCTATTTTCAGAAGATTAAACCACTTTGAATTAATATATGATTCTCAGGAAATATATTCTAAGTCAGTAAATACATTTTTGAACCGACTATTATTTATCAGCAGGGGCTTTGGCATCTGGTTGCTCCATTATAATTAAGTAATACTATGCAAATACTGCTGCAGAGAATGGAAAAATAAGTCATTTGTGTTTGAGGGGAGCAGTGTGGCAAAGGCAGGGAGCGCATGCAAATATTAATTTGCAAGAGTGCGTGAAATGGCTCCTTAGCTACATTAGTGGTTTGAACAATATCAGGAATTACTATTCCTGCTGCAGTCTTCGTCTATATGGGCTTTTCGGTATCAATCACCATAGCAACAACCACCGTTGGTAGTGAGACTGCAATTCAGCTGCATTATTCCCTCCATGGGAGGGCTGTCATTTTTTCAGAGCAATGCGCTTCAAGGTCATCTTCATTTACCTCCATCTCTTTGCTGCCCTTCCTGGAGGGCAGCTTTCCGTGGGAAACTTGTCCTTCTAGGCAGGAATCTGTGCTCTAAAGACTGACGTTTGACCGATGAGCTGTATGAAATATTCAGATATTTGGTAAGCACACCAATTGTCTGCAGACAAAACACGTAATTTAGATACAGTTAAGCCTGAAAATAAGTACTAGTTAAACAAAACTGACATGATGACAGCATTGGTAACTGGCCTGGGAGTTCCAACTTAATTTAGCCTATCTGGACTCTGACCTCCTTATCCATAGTCCAGCTCAAAAATTAATTTATGTGGGCTGTGGTGACTGGGTTTGCACTTTGAGCAGAATACCTGGACAGATGGAGCACAGGCATTCTGCTTCTGCAGCCATGTGGAGCTCAGATCCTAAACCTCATAGCTTAGGAGAGTTTCTGAAGTCCATCAGCCAGTGTTGAAGTGACAGCAGATCTCTCCCTCCCCAATGCAAATCATCCTTTGCCTTCTTTAGAAGATCCATTATCAGATTTAAGCAAATAAGAAATTTTGAGTCGCACTATTATAAGTTGCTTTGGGGAGGGTGTCAGAAAAATGCAGTGTAATAATTCATCATATTTTCTTGTCTTCAGCATCAGTAATTGCTGTTATCCACTTTACCAGAAATTTTACCAAATAATTATCTTTCTTTAAGCCATTCATGTAATTTCAAGTGGAACTGACTTTTTTGGAGGAGAGAGATGAATTATATATCTGACTCTTACTGAAAAGCTAGAAAATGTTTAATTAAAGATTAGCGGTGGCAGCAGTTACAGTTCATTGTACATAATTTCCAGCTTCTATTCACAATAGATATCCTGTTTATTTCATATTTTGAGTTCTATCCAGATTTGAGGAGCCATGCTTGATAGAGATATCCATCGTAGGAACATTGTTAGGTACAAGTATATATTTTTTGAAATTACAGATCTCAAAGAGCACTCTATATCTTTAGAGCATTCTGCTTTTCTATATAAGCACTTGAAAGCATGTGGTAGAATTATCTTAATTTTTTGGTGCAGCGCCTGAGCTAAGATTGTCCCTGCTGCACCAGACTACTCACTAAAGCCTCTGGTTAAATCCTGGCTCCAGGCAAAAGAGAAGCAGCCAGTCCTGAAACACTAACTCCACAACTGCTGTCTATCTCTTTCTTTTTTTAAAACTTCCTCTATCCAATAACTGCTGCTGCTCCACTTTCCTCAAAAGATGTGGCAAGATTGCAGCTGGAGGCAGTGAGGCAAAAACTGTCACGGTTGTCCTCTGTGCACTGGTATATACTACAAGGCAGAAATTAATGCAGAACAGCTCTGGTATTTATTGTCTATAGGCCAAAGCACATGTACGCTATCATTTAGATGGGATGTTTTGCTTCCTAAAACTGTGAGGAACCTTAACAGATTACAGTACTCTACAGCACTGCTTTTGTAATTATTCTTGTTTATTGCTTTGAAGCCTGTTGGTTAAATGCTACTTCTTGACAAACATTTCCAAGATTTCTGCTGGGATCACTTCATATTTGGAGTAGGTTTTGCCCCTTAGAGTACGACATTTATTAATTTCTTTGGCACTAAGGAAAGCAAGCTAATATTTGTTTCCTTTGTTTTGCACAAATAAGCTTACAGTAGGACAGGTAGCAAAATGAGAGAATGCAAACAAATTGCTCGAGTCAAAGAAGAAATACCCCAGTGATCATTTAATTACTATTCGCACATTTTCTATTTAAATGCTCTGGAGGCAGTGAAATGCTGTAGTGATGGGACTACCCAGGTACCCTGACAGATTTATGAAAGGAGATGTGAAGTAAACTGTCCCTGGGACTTTACTTCCCCATCCTCATCTCTCCAGGTGCTATGTAAGATAATTTGTAGTGCTGCTTTTTATTAGGTTCTTCAAACCAGCACCGAACAGGCAGCAGGGACCCTGAAGAGCGTGAGCGTGCTGGCTCTTGCCTGGGTACAGAGGGACTGTAAGCAGCTTTTCTCCTCTGTTGCCTGTTTGTGCCAGAGCAAGTCCCCAAGTGGCTGGAAGCTGCAGACTTTGCTTTATCCTGGCATGCCCTGTGGATTTTAGCTGTCAGAGAGGATAACGGAAGGGTGAGAGGAATTGGGACGTTATCTGCCTTCCCATGGCCAGCAGGAGAGCCAGCTGCACACAGGGACGGTGGTCTCTGCTGGAGGCATGTGTGACCCGGAAGGACCTGTCCCGTTTGAGCTGGTCATTGGGTTAGTAAATGAAGAAAAGAGCATTTTTATCTCTTGAGTTCACCAGGAGGTGTGCAGAGCAGCCTTCTATAGCGAGGGACCACGTGCTCCCTTTTGGCAGCGCCACTGGTTGCTGCCACACGCACTGCAGTGTCCCCTGTGACAGCTCTGGTGGCTGTCCAGCGGTCTCCTTGTCATCACGCACTGGTTGCAGCCCATCAGTCTCACTGGTTGTCCCAACAGTGTATGGCTGCTGTAATTGCAGGCAGGAAGACCTGAGCACAAAGAGCTGCTCTTCTGCCTCCTACATCTTGTCCCGCTGCAGGTGATACCATCAGGGCTGATGCCAGTGCCCCTGGCTTTAGTGGCACAAGTGAGCTGCAGAGATTGATCCCCACCTAAGGACTGTGGTGGTGGGAAGGGGGAATTAGCAACAGCCCGACTGCTGCGCTTGTTCAGTGGAGGGAGAACATGCAGTCTCTAGGGCTGTCATCACACTAAATTTAATTTTTAAAAAGAAATAAAATAATCATGACCATGCAACTTTTCTAGCTAGTAATTCACAAGCTTCACTGAGAAAGTCCTCATGAGAGGTTACAAAAGCTGAACTGTTTCTATTTTCTGGCTGCGATTATCCATAATTTTGTATCTGTACTGGGATTTGTAGGTGCAGAGGAGGAGCTTTTGTGCAAACTTTCATTGTGTGTATCCCACACATATGTTTATCAGTTGCTAATTTGCCAATGCAGCAGATTTCTGAAGGGGAAATGCATAGAGACAGAAGGAGGGGTGGAGGTGGGACCAGGAAAACAACGGGGGGAAAAGGATGGGCTTGTTACAGTTGGGGGAAAGGAAATTAATGCACATTTGGAGTGTGCAAATCATTACAACCTTGCCCAAAAATTAGGGATCAAAGGACTGTGCACAATTTGCTCACTGATTAGTTTCTGAGATTCATCAAAATAATGCCAGAAAAGCAATTTCTTCCTCTTAGCCGTGACCTGTTACAGAAACTGTACATAGCCCTAAAAATATTCCTGTTTCTCACTTCCTTTTTTAAATAGATTGGTAAGATTGTAACTGTTACCTTAAATTTCCGCTTGGCAGTTCCATATTATGCATCATCTGAAAAGAGTGTTAGGTTATTCGGCTGTGTACTGATTAGTAGGGTTAATAGATTATTTTATTTCTAGTTATGGGATAAGGATAGAAAAGCACACTCAGTGAAGAAAAAGAGCAGAATTTGGGTGAAACAGTAGGGTTAATAGATTATTTTATTTCTGGTTATGGGATAAGAATAGAAAAGCACACTCAAGTGAAGAAAAAGAGCAGAATTTGGGTGAAAACCAGAGTATTTTAATTCTGCCATGAAGAGGGGGTTTTTAGATGCTTCTCCATCAGACTGTGCTCGTACTTCAGGTCCTTTTGAGAGGTATTCAGCTCCTAGTATTAGTTGTCTCATTTCATTTCCCCCTGTTTGGAGAGGAGCAACATCAGCCCCTCCAAGGGTCGGTTCTTATCCCAAGGTAGGTGGCAGGAGTTGCCTGTTGAGAGCCTGTCTCTATATCCAAAATAGTCTGCTGAGTACAGGAGGAGCCTGAGCAACTGGCCTGGACCAGGTGATACTTTGGTGTCTAACACTGGATGCTCCTTTGGTGACCATGCTCTGTGGCATTTAATTACTGCTATCAAATTGGGCACAGAGCAGAGTGCAGCTGAGATCCTCTTTAACATTTATCCCTGTCGGAGGGAGCTTAGGTCGTAGCCAGTGCATGGTAGTATTGCAGCAAGGCAGGCAAACCTCTTTTTGTTCTGATTAGTCAGCTTGCTACTCTGGTATACACAGTAACATCTGGAAAATCTGGGACTAAATAGGGCAGAGCACTGGGCAGGTAGGGAAGTAGTATATATATATTCACACTGTGATGTAAAACTACAGGCTGCTTAGTTTAACAGATAGAGCCCGGCAAGTTTGCAAGCTAGAGTGCAAATAGATAACTGTGCACAAGTGAACATGTTCTTAATTGCTAGATAAATAGAGTTTCATTCCCAGGTATAAGACAGACATAATATTTCAGTAGAAAACCACGGGGTTCCTGTCGTTGGCTGAAAGCTGGGATATGACAACTCCTTTACAGAGATTCTGCTGCTGTCCAGATGCACTTGCCATCACAGTGTTTGGTGCCATCTGAACTGTGTGGTTTATCATAGGGGCTCTGCAGATATGACAGTAAATAGTTCTGCTTCTGAAAACAAAAAGACACACCTCCCAAGTGCAACGTTTAAATATATATATATAGTAATTTATTTGTATATATTTATTGTGCTTGCAATTTATCAAAGCCATAACTTTCCTGTAGATGACTGATACTGCAGAAGCAGAATTCTTTTTTTAAGTAACTACCTAAAAATACTTCTGGAGAATTTCTTCCAGGGTTTTGGTTTCCCCACACCTTGATGAAATAAAGTGATTGTGAACTGCACGTTGTTGAAGTACCTGAAAGTTTAATTTGATCAGGCTTCTCTGCTTCAGCTGTCCATTAGGCTTGCAGAGGAGAGTGCTCCACTCAGCTTCCTATCTGACAAACGCCTCATTTGTATGTTAATGTTGAGTTGTGATTTCCAGAGAAGGCATTCAGTGTGTTGTAAAGGGCCTTACTGGCAGATTGCAGCTAAATTGATGCTCGACTCACTAAATATTTACCCTACACATCCCACTTAATATGTCCAAAACCAGGCACACTGTGAAATCCTGAAACCTGATTCTGTGTTTGTGAAAGTTGGGAAGCTGGTAATGTCAGCACGGAGCAAAGCGAAGCGCTGTGTGAGTCCACCAGTGCATCCCAGCTCACCTCCAGCCCACCCTGCAGCCTCCCAGCTCCTTCCCTGCTATCACCCCAAAACCGGGGCTCGCCTGGCCGCTCCTGTCTGGACACCAGGGCAGCACTGCAGCTGGTCCCCCACTCTTCCTACCTGCAGTTCTCACAGCCCTGCCGCCCCTTCTTCAGGGCTGCCCATGGCCCATAGAGGATGCATCCTGTGGCAAGTTGGGGAGGTGACCACTGTATCTTCACCTGTTCCTTCCCATGTAGTTTACCATTGGGAAAAATGTTTTGGGATAAGACAGCCAAGATAATGCTTTTGTGCCCTTCCCCTGTCTCTGACATTCCTAATGTGCTAAAGCTGGCACAGTGATGAGGGGTGGGTTGGAGATCTCACAGTTCACCTGTTTGTTTTTATTCCCAAGCCTGTTCTCCCAATGAGTTCCAGTGCAGTAACAAGTCCTGCATCTCCATCATCTTCGTGTGTGACGGTGACAATGACTGCGGGGATGGCAGCGATGAAAGAAAATGCTCCCCTCTGACCTGCAACCCTAACGAGTTCCAGTGCAACAACAGCATGTGCATCCCAGACCTGTGGGTGTGCGATAACCAGCCGGACTGTGAGGATCAGTCGGACGAGTCGGTAGAGAAGTGTGGCTATGATGCCAAGGCCCTCAACACCTGCGCGGCTCACGAGTTCCAGTGCGGCAACGGTGAATGCATCCACCTGAACTGGAAGTGCGACGGGGACGAAGACTGCAAGGACAAGTCTGACGAGCAGGATTGCCGTGAGTGTCTGCAGGGGCCGGGCAGGGATGAGGGCTCTTCTTTGTTGGGGAGAGGGGCCAGAAGGCTGCTGTGGGCTGTGTTTTAAGGCAAGTCTTTGATGTCTATGCAGCAACTGTGTGCCTGACAAGGAATGTTTGTTTCCCAAATGGCATGGCTGGGTGCCCAACCCAGCAGGGTCAGGTATATTCCAGGCTCCTTTTATGCTTTTTCCTTGAGGATTCAGAGAGGAGGTGCAAGAGCTGTTGGCTGGTACCGTATCTCAGAAGAGATCTGTTTCACTAGAAAGACAAGGAATGGAAAATGGGAAAAATGTTCAAAGCCCTGAGGCTGCGTGGTGGGGTCGCAGCCTGGAGGTTAGAAGCCGCAATGCTAAAGGGAATACATGATCAGCAGAAAAAAAATAATTAGTTTTCTGCCTCTGAAGTTAGAGTATACTGAACAAGGCAGTCAAGAGCAGCACCTCTGAAGAATCCAGTTTGAAATGCACTTTGAGCTTGGCTTGATAAAGGCACAGAGCTAATAAATAATGGATTTCTTTTCAGCTGGCTTTATGCATTTAACATGGTGTTGTTGGTGTGTGTGGTGTTTTGAATGTCTCATCCGTTTTTAGCCACTAAACTGTTCAAGCTGGTCACTTACCTGCAGAAGGAGAGAGAGACAGACATGAAAATAAGAGCAAAATGTTTTGCTAAAATATTTATAATCACAAGATTGAAATAAAATAAAATATTTACATAGCTGTATATATTTAGCAGCTCTGACATTGGGCCACCTCTGGGGAGGAAGGCAGCAACCAGCTGCAGAAACTAGACATTTTTGCAAAGGTACCTAAGAAAATCTACCACTTTTACCAGCACCATCTTTTCATAGACGTGACAACACTGATCCCAGGCCAGTGAGCTCAGAGCAGCTGCGTGGGAGAGTCTTTCAAGGAACAGGGCATCAGACTCTCGTAGACAGGGAGAGGCAAATGTAAATTCAGTGGCCTCTTTAGCAAGAGGAGGAGCGTATAGTAAGTCCTGGACACCACTGTTTACACTGCAGGAGAGCAGGGGGATGAGCCACAGGTAACCGTGGAGCTGCTGTGCCTTTGAAAGAACTAGGGACTCTTTTAAAGAAGAGGTGAGAACAGAGTAGGAGAAGCCAAATACGTTTTGTTAGGAAGCGAGCAGCTTTGATTCCTGGGTACAAGGATATCGTCACTGTCAAACCCCTTCTGAGTAGGGATGGAATAGGTGGGATGTCTTTTCCTTCATCTGCAAGAAGGTGATACAGGAGCTGACAGAGCTTTTGGGCAGCAGGTACCCAGGCAGTACTTCCAGAGTCTGACGTGCTGTCAGCACAGCCACTGGCAGGCAGCGTGGCAGGGACAGTGGAATCAGGAGACAAAGGTGGTTCCTGGCATCCATTTCAGTATGAAGTGACAGTAAGAAAGCCGGGCAGGAGCACGTCCACTGGGGACATGCACCACTAGCTGGGGCATCCTGTGTGATTTGGTGGCTGTTTTCACTCTGAGACTTCCTGCAGCCAGTCCTGTATTTGCATCCCTTCTGAATCAGAAAGCAGTGGTTACGCCGGTGTTACAAACACGGGTGAAGAACTGGGTGCTTCCGGCAAGAGAACTTATCTCTGTCCCACAGAGTGCATTCCCTGAAGTGACAACGACCTGGCAGGGTGGCTGAGTTTAGGCAACACAGGAAAGAGAAAAATGAGCTCCCTTCTATTTCCAAGTGGTGAAAAAAAGAGGGGAGCAGCTTACAGATGGTGCTTTCTGATTGTCCCTAAAGTGGGATTTCAAGCCCTGTTGTTCAACTTCAATTTTTTTTAGTCTTTTACATTGCCCATTTACTTTGACTCTTTGCTGAATGAGAGGAGTGGGACTGTGCCCCTGTACCTTGCTGAGGCAGAGGGAGCACTCTGTTCCCCAGATTATTTCCTTGACCTGACAGACACCAGCAATTTCCAGCTGAGCTCGGACTGCCGAGACGTGTGGCCCAAAAGGAGCGTGGCTCTGACAGCATCCCTCGGCTACAGAGCAGCTTCGCCAAGTAGCACCTCCAGATACACCAAGGGCAGGCTCCCTGGGGCAGAGGAGGCAGCTGGACCCCTCTGCAGCGCAGCACAGTGCTGACAACCAGTGGAGGAAGGAGGAAATGTGGCAGAAGTGACTTGAGGCAATTACATCCCTAACTAGAGGAGATTTTTCCCAGTCTCAGTACAGCACGGCGTGCAGCTTATCTGCCCAGGAGAAACGAGCGTGTGAGCGGCTTCTGCTGCCTTCAGTCCTGTGGGGCAGGAAACGGGGGGATTTGAAGCCCCATGTTTTAGCTACTGCAGTGCTCCTCTGTACAGTGCCTGGTTCTCCCCTTTACACCCCTACAAACTGGGAATCGCCCCAGTGCCACAGAGGTGTCTATGCTGCTGCTATTTACACTGTGGGAGGGGAATCTCTAAGGCCACAGCCAGAAGACTTGTGGTGCTGAGTGCTCATGTAGCTGATGGGTCATCTGGGTCAGAATCAAATCTTATGTTGCTTTCCCATCCCAAATACAGCTGTTGCTTGGGTGCTTACGCCTGCAGTAAGACAGGGACATTTGCGAGCTCTGGAAACACAATGTCACTGTTCGTCTGTTGGACTGGAGAGTTTAGGGATTGACCTTTATTATTTTCCTCTCCAGAAAAGCTCATTTTGAAATCAGTATTGCGTGGCATGCAGGGAGTTACAGGTGTGTGACACCACTCCATCCCCTTAGCAACAGGGATGGCACAAGTACCACTAGGTTTGACTTGATTAAAACTGCAGACACCAGCACTATATCTTCTCTTGCAAACGGGAATCATGTAAGGTTTGCATTTTATAAAATAGAGGGATGGGAACTAATGCTTTAAAAAAATGTCACGAGGCCGTCACCAGTCATTCATTATAATCATTTTGGGGGGATAAATGAGTAGAGCAGAAATGAAGGGTGACAATTGGTGAACAGGTTTTGGCAGCGAGACAGCAAATAAATAGGAGGGAATGAATCATTTCAGGAAAGCTGAGTGATAACATTGAGTTGTTGGGGTTTTTTTCCCCTAGCATATATATTCAAATATGTATATATATTTATAAAATGAACATTAGGTTAGATTTATTAGTTTCCAAATCTGGAATGGTTATATTTTAAAATGTCCTTTGCAACTCGCATTAGGGCATCCAGGAGGGAGAATGAATAATGCTTACAACTGATGGATAGAAAACAGGTCCCTTGAGACCTGATCTCCCACTTTTGTGTCTCTGTCTCCCCATCTATAAAATGGGATTGATGCATTTTGCAAATGCTGGGGTTTTCTTGAGATTAAGTTAATTTGGGGGAAGAAAAAACAACAAGCAGAAGAGAGAAGAAGCACAAGCTCTGACTTGGAATCTGAACTGTATCTGCTTAATTTGAGCAGTACAGCTTTGTGCCCAGTATTTGCAAATGGGAAGTGGGTCTGTTTGATGCCTGTTAATTTAGCAGGGCTTTGGTAAATAGTTTCGTATTTGATTTGCAGAGCAGAGGAGATGACTACAAAACTGCTGAGATTTCACTGGTTTAAATCCCCCAAAATAGCACAGCAGTTTTCTGAGTATCTTGTGCAAGTAAAGACCACAGCTCTTCCCTCTCCTTGGGATGTTGTCCTGCTTTGAGAATGGCCCTGATGGTGACCTGCTGTCAAGTCTGCCAGTGGTGCTGAGATGGGTTTGTGCCCTGGCTTCAGGATAACAAATTTCCTGGCCCTTTCCCCTCAAGCTTATGCTCTCCAGGCCAGGTATAAGCATAGCATTCTCTCACCTCCTACTGAAAAACACACCAAGAGAGAAATGCTGTATGAACATCTTAATAACTTAATGATCAACAACAGTAAGAGTTGTTACTGTTTCTCCACTTTTTGGATGTCCATTAAGGGGCTCAGAGGCTATTCCTCAAAGGTCTGAACTTCCACAGCTCTGCTGGAGTGAGAAGTGAGCCAGGAAACCATGCCTGGTCTCCAAACTTCTGTCTCTTCTTGAAGCAAAAGCTTTGTGCAATGATGCTGTACAGTCCCACATCTGTGTTTTGCAGCCCTTGTAGCAACCGAGCTGGGAGCCCTGCTGTCATTTTGCTCAGTCTTGTGGTGCTTTTGCAACAATTGTCTTTGCAGCTCCTGAAAAATTCTCCTTCATTTAAATTTGTTTTAGGATTAGAAACCTTTCTATTCTTAGCCTCTATCTATAACTGCTTTCTAGAAGAGCTTTGAAGATTGCAACTGAGGACAATTAGTAGGTTTTATAACGGCTGCCTTCCAAATCTGTAGCTGTTGCCATGCAGATTTACTTGATAAACTAGGGACCTGTTTCTACTACAGGAAAAGACAAGGCCTCTATTGGCTTTAATTACATGTAGCACATTTTTGAGGGGTTAATCCTTACAGTTAGAAATGGAGCACCATCCCTCCCTGTGTCCACATCTAGAAGTTGCTACAGAAAAGGTGAAGTAACCTGCTTTTCATACTGGGGGTGGTAAGGGCAAGGAAATATGACAAGGGAATTTTTGGCTGGCCGGTAGGAAAAGCTTTGCAATGGCCAAGGTTTAGCTTGGAAGAGGTTGGGATTGCGTGAGGAGAAGGTGGTCTCTTGGGGCTTTCTCCAGGCAAGTGGTTGTACATGGCAGGAACTATTCAAGGAGAAGTGCCTCTGCCTCCCTGCTCAGTGCCCCTTCCAGACCTGTGGTGTGTGATTGTCCCAGACCACGGCTTCAATTCTTCCCCTCCTTCATTTTTCTCCACTTAGAGCAGCAGTTCCCACACGCTTAGTTTGGAGCTGCTGTCCCAGATGTCCCACTGAGGTTTCCCATTTCTGTGCCTGGGTTTATTAGCTGAAATGTGGCGACACAGCTGGTCCCATAACTATGCTTATTGCTTGTGATTTTTTTGTTGCTTTGCAGCTTTTTATGAATATAGTGCATATGGCTTTTCTCTCCAAGGAGCAGTGCTATTTCCAAACTTTTCTCATGTGAATATTGTGTATTTCTGAAGGCAGGAGTTCTCCCTTCCCCCACCAGCCCTGCAGTTGTGGCTTTTCCTGTCTCTTGTGCCCTTCACCAGCTGAAGATGCACTGGAGCTAAGTCCAGTGAAGCAGTCGTGAATCTGGATCCTGTCTCCTGTGGGGTGCAATCACCAATAATGCTGATCCTTTGTGCAATGAATACTTTATGGTATCGATGCAAGCTCACTTCATGTTTATGGCTCTTCCTAGGTTATCTGAAAGTAGTAATTTTTGTATTAGAACCAGTTTGTCAAATTGTCAAGGAAGGTCTGCCATGTAGCTCTCGCCTCCCATGTGGTGACATCAGTGCTGACCTCCTCTCGCTATTCAGAGGCAGTGATTTTCTGCCGTATGATACCAGGATGCAATCAGCAAGATGGAAAGGCTAGAATCAAGAGCTCTCCAGGGTGCGCTGCCTTAATAGGATTTTAAGAAAACATGTGTAAGACGGGCCCCTCAGAAATAAGCTGCATAACGTGTCCCAGGAACAAGGAGCCTGTTTTGGCAGTGAACTACGGGCTGCAGTCCTTGGCTGGCTAGCAAGTGACAGTACCCTTTGGAAGTGTGAGCCTGGTCCCAGCTAGAGAGGTCTCTCAGTGTCACCTTGGGGAGGGAAACATGACTGCTTTTAGTATGGTCATTGCAGCTGTCTGGTTTATGTTTTTCCCCAACTTTGGTGTTCATCAGATCTGTTTTGAGTCTGTAATAATCTGTCCTGAGCAGATAAGCTTCAGGCTTGAAACCTGGTCTGGCACCGTGGAGACATTTTTGGACTGTAACCCCAAGAAACACCAGCCCGCAGTGCAGTGGAGTTCTTCTGCCTTCCAGTGGTCTGTTGGCTCGTGGGCTTTTAGTAACCCAAATGATGATGTCTGTGGTGTTAGCTTTGTCTCTAGTGTGACCACACTGGCTTTGGCAGAGAGAGTCAATACATGTCTCTTGCCCTTAACCTGAACATGTTTTGAAATATATCGTAAATATTATTTTTTCTGAAGGAAGGAGAGCTGAGGAGCAGTGGCATTGCCTCCCCAGTGCCACTCTGCACATCTGGTTGGAAAGCAGCCTGGTCTCTCACATAGACTGAGGACCCCAGCAGGGCTCTGGTGCTGACAGTTTTGCTGCCCACTTGCTTTCTTGTGTCTCACCCAAGAAGCTTCACGGCCTGCACTGATTCTGTTTTGACTAGATCTGCTCATATGGGCTTTGGGGCTTTTTTCCCAAGAACATAGAGGGTGATCTGGGATGGCAGAGGTGCACAGGGGGACAGTGGCTGAGTGGAAGCAGCTGATGCTCTGTGCCACTTGCTGACAGAGGGTGCAAAACTCCAGCAGTGTCAGAGATACATGGCTAAAAGATACCACAGAAAAGGTTCAAGTCCTGTGTGGCTAACGCTTGCATGTGTTGTCTTCAAGCTCTGGTGACCTGCCGGCCGGATGAATTCCAGTGTGGGGATGGGACCTGCATCCACGGAGCAAAGCAGTGCGACAAGGTGCACGACTGTCCTGACGACAGCGACGAGGCAGGCTGCGTCCAAGGTAGGTACAGCCAGCTCTGTGCTCCTCATGCTCTGAGGTGTAAGGCTGCAAGAGCTGCCTGGCCACTGGAAAGGGAAGAGGCCTGTGCTGCTCCTCTGGGCCATGGCAGGCAGCTTTCCTACTGTAGAGAGTTATAAGCCGTTCTTGCAGCGGGGTTGCTTGGGAGAGATGATTGTGCTGACCAGGCAGACTGCATGTCGTGAAAAGTTCCTTGCATGATACTCAGGCTTAATGTTCATTTGCTTAATCTCATCCTATTTCTGCTAATGACACACCCTCTTGTAGCTTTATGTCAGGCTTTTTGTTGTCATGAGCCTCATCTAACTTAGTTGCTTTCCTCTCTTGCCCGACACGACAGAGTCAGCATGTGAAAGTCCCAGCAAGTTTCAGTGTAAGAGTGGAGAGTGCATTGACGGAGGCAAAGTGTGCGATTCACATAGAGACTGCAGGGACTGGTCTGACGAGCCTCTGAAAGAATGTGGTACAGTACTTGCCTTCTACGTGTTGCTCCTGTTGTAACTGCTTCCCCTCTCCTCCATCTGGTGCTCACAGCTTTGAGTGTAACCACATGTAGCTGCTAATGCTATTTCTCACTCTGCTCCTCTTTCCTTGCCTTTATTCTCTCATCACCCTTCATATGAATATAATTAGTAGCCTCGTCTGATCATCTGCAAGTTTGAACTGTGCCCTTCTCAGCTCAGCTTTTATTCTTGGAGAGATGTATGAACTGAGCACGGGACTAGGAACCAGGAATTCCCCCTCTCCCAGATACTGGTGTCTTCCGCAGCACACACCAGTTTATTTAGCCTCATTGCCTAAATCATCTTGGAATTGTAAGATGAAGATAACATCATAAAGATTTAGCAGAAATGTCTCAGCCAGGCATCGCTTTCCATGACATCATGGAGCTCAGTGCCAGCCTCTTCAATAACTCACAGTCAGGAAGAACTGTCAGTCTCTCCTCTATCAGACAGTGTGTGTGCATGCCTAGTGAGGTTGCTCTTACCATGTCCTTTCAGTATGCCCTTGCTTTCTTCCACACTAATCCACATCTCCCTGTCTTTCTGAGTGGATGTTGCAACTTGTCTGCCTGTGGAGGTCTCCCAACAAAGCTGGCAGCCCAGTTTTTGTCTCAGGACACCAGGCAGTGGCACGGCACAGCTGGGCTTGGTGCTCAGCCTTAGGGTGGTGCTGTGGCTGACTCAGTGCAGTTCCAGGCTGGCAGTGAAATGTCATTTGAGTTGGGAAGCTGAGCAGGGAACAGCCCTCAGCGGAAACGTGTTTCTTTAAGAGTGCAGAATGATGTGGATTGCTGTGAATGTAATGTCCACCCACAAGTAATCCACCAAGAAGGCGGGAGGTGCAGGGCATGCTCCTCATCTTGGTGTGTCTCTCTGGCTGTGTGCTAGGCTCTGCAGTGCCCTCGAAGAGACCCAAAAGAAAAGCACAGTGCAAGGCAGAGCATTACTTGTCTGATTTTAGGCAGACTGAATACACCGCTGAGGTTTGGGTAATGGGCAGCAGCTGCCCAGCAGAAAGAGAGCAGGCAAACAGCTCCTATTGAGAAGTGCTGCAAGTGAACCAGCACTCGATTTACGGTGCCTAAACCCATTCCACAAAGCACCTCTGAAAAAGGGCTTCCTTGTTAGTTGGAACAGCCTTTGTAGTATTTTGCAGAGAGCAGTTGTGCATGTTTATGACCCAATTTGCTAGAAGCCTGTGCAGGTGTAGGAATAGGTGATACCATTAATAAACATCATTGAACAGTGACAATAGACAATGTGGACACCTTCTTGGAGCCTAGTGAATGTGCTCTATTAATAATGTATTGACATCTGTATGTGTGTGTCTTTGCTAGGAAGGTGAAAGCATCCCAGAGCTGAGATGAAGTTCCTTCTGGCATGACATTTTCCTAGTCTTACTGACTTAATGGGCTTGTGGTTGTTTTTGTTGTCTTCCAAGCTTGTGGTTGTTTTCGTTGTTTTCTAAGAGCACTGTTTTAATGGCTGTGCTGTACTGCTCACCTGCAGTGTGCGGGGAAGCAAGAAGTAAAAGATAAATGAAAAATTTGCCTTTAAACTGCATTACAGATTGAAGCAAATCAGTTTTGTTTGTTCTAGTGAGCCCTCTATCTCTGAAATCCCACAGCTGCTGTTCAGCAGTCTTACTTAGGTAAGACTTTCTCTTCACCTTGCGTAGGTTAATTACAACAAGAGATGGTATTTCTGACAGGAAACCAGCTTTCCTCAACCTCTCATTCAGTTCTAGTTACAAGGATCTGTTTAGTCTGTTTTTCATTTCAGCACTTGAAAGCAGGATCAGAGAGGTGGCCTTGGATTAGACAGGGACCCAGGAGAGGATGGGGGGCTGTTGCTTCATAAATTGCACACTTGGGCTGATGCAGGCTGCCAGCAGAGACTGTCGTGTGGGAGGTGTTTGTGGGAGGACTGTACCTCAGTGCTAATGGCGTATCTCTGACAGACTGTACTTTGGTGTTTTCTGGAATTTTCACATAGATCATTCCTTGGAGCTAGATGGGAAAATAGTACAGTATTTCAAAATAGCTGGCCCCTGGGAGATGAGACTCCCCCAGCATGAATTATTAAAGCTCAGAGAGACTGTTCAGAAAAGTCAACATGAACCAGCGCACAGGGAAGATGGAGTCTCCTGGAGAGAGCCCTTAGGTCCCTTGGAAGTTTCTCACATGTGGCAGATCATGCTCGAAGCAGGAGCTCTCTGATGGGATGAGATGCAGAGATTTACATACGCTTTATCCCCAGGGCTCCCCGTTCATTTAGCCGCTCCCTTTCAGTCCAAATGATCCTACAGTGTTGGTTTGGAATAATAAAGGGCACCAAAGTGATACGGTGGTGATTTCCTATCTGTGAAATCAGTCGTGTGCTCTATGGGGCCAGCTCCCGGTCTGCCAAAAGCTGATAGATACAGGAAAAATTCTGAGGACCTTGACCTCCCTTGATTTTATTCCATCTTACAACTAAAAGCCCTCCTTTGTCATAGATAATCTGTATATCCCTTCCAGGTATTAATGAATGCTCTATGAACAACGGTGGTTGCTCACACATATGCAAAGACTTGAAGATCGGTTATGAATGCGAATGCCCACCCGGATACAAGCTTCTGGATAAAAAAACGTGTGGAGGTAATTTACATGCAAACAGCAGTCCCTTGTGTTTCACCATACAGAGACGTGATTATATTCACTTCAGCATTGCTCCATCACAGATGGTTTGATTTCAAGTTATTGATGGGTTTCAAACACTCCTTTCAGACATAGATGAATGTGAGAATCCAGACGCTTGTAGCCAGATCTGCATTAATTACAAGGGGGACTACAAATGCGAGTGCTACGAGGGATACGAGATGGACACCCTGTCGAAGAACTGCAAAGCTGTAGGTAAGACAGCCCCACGGGCGCTTAAACTCTGCTTGCTCAACATCACAACTCCGATAAGAAAACACGCTCGCAGGGGCTGAGGCGAGGGGAACGGAAACAAAAGGAAACCAGCAAAGCAAGCAAGCAAAGGCATTTCATTTTGAGCGGCACAGAACTGCTGCAGTGATAGCAGATGCGTCTCTAGGCAAGAACTACTGATCATGCAGATCAGAATATTTTAACAGTGTACAGAGCAAGATTGCAGTCACTAGTTGGCTGTTTGAAGCTGAAACTAGAAAAGAAAGTCTTTTGACAGGTGTTATTGAAAACAGTGCAGTGAAAACATTTAGTGGTAGTAGTATTGAAAGGAAGAAATAATCCCAATTAAAGCATGGCAGGTTAACTACCTCTCCACCCTCCCAGCCTCTTACACAAATACCAAGGTGAACACCAGCAGTTTGCTTGACTTTATTGCAAAAATGAATGTTAACGTCAGAGGGATGGAAAGTTGAATTGTGCAAGACTGAGCATTGGCCACGCTGAAGGTTTCTTTAATGGAAATAGTGGGTTTCTTGGGGAAGGGTGAGTTACCTGCAATGCAAAATTGCTTCTCTAGTGTTATCCTGTGCATCCATGTGGCCTCTTTTCCCCAAGTTCTATATGGTGTGTACAGTGTCCAGCTGTCCTCAGAAAGTCTGTTAGTGCCACACCTGCAGTGAGTTAGGACTGACCCAAATCCTGGGACACTGATCTGCTTGTTGGTTGAAAAATACTGTTGTGTCTGAGAGTCTGTACTTGGAACCCTGCAGTACCACATATTCCAGCACTAGAACCTTGTCCCACCACTTCTCTTTCAGTATCATGTTCCTCAATTCCTTTTTGTCCTTCCCAGTGCAAAGACACTCTTTGTTAGACTCTTCTACTGGCCACTGCTGGAAACAAACTAGTCTAACCCACTAAAGTTTGTTCTGAGCCTCCCATCCTGTCCCTACCTCAAACAGGGAGGTGGACAAAGAGCAAACTAAAGCTTTAGCTGTTTGACTCGTGGCTTATTTTAGTGAGGCTTAAGAACACAGAGAATCCCATGCTGTGCTACTTGCAGAGGGCAGGGGTGTGCATCTCTTGATCTCAGCCTAGAGACATAGGTGTTTGCCTCCTCCAGTAGGAAACTGGCCTCCATGGGGCCCACTGTGAATAACCATGGAGTCTAAGGTGCCTGCTATGGTCTTCTAAGCAAAATAACTATTGGCTTTCTATGTGTCCTGCTCTCCCATCAACTTCATGCTCCATGAGAGGGTCTGGCCTGGGCTGGCCTGAGATCACAAGTGCAGTAGCGGTGCCACCAGCACCCAGGCTGTAGGCTCTGGCTTCACAAAAAGGAGATGTGAACTGCCTGAGTGCTGGTGCTCAGGTGGACTGTGTGAGTTCTGCGTATACGTCATGGTCAAAAATTCCTCCCTGGCAACCAGTCCTGGCTCTATCATGCCTCAAGTCTGGCCACATCCCTTCCCTCCAGCCAGCCCAGAGGGTTCTCTCTTCCTTGTCCTGGCTGTGGGGCACCAAAATGTGGCCCATGTATTTTGTATCTAAAATGTGTAATTGAAGGTGAGAACGTTCCCCAGAGTTTTGCTTGTGGCTTAGCAGAATGGGCAGACCAAGAGCCAGTGTGCATCTAGGAGTGACCACAGAGGTGCTGTGGTCCTCTGTGTCCCTGTGTGATAGCTCTGCCTCTGTGTAAAGCTCCCTTACCAAGCAGAGCCATCGGGAACTGATAGTTCTGTTGTTGTTTGAGAAAAGAAAGCTGAATCCAGCCCTTGGGTCAGCTGCTAAAATGATGAATGTGCTTATTTTCTGTGGTAGGCAAGAGCCCGTACCTGATCTTCACCAATCGCCATGAGGTCCGTAAGATAGACCTGGTGAAAAGGGACTACTCTCGCATCATTCCCATGTTGAAGAATGTTGTGGCACTGGACGTGGAGGTGGCAACAAACAGAATATATTGGTGTGATTTGTTCTACCGAAAAATCTACAGGTAAGGAGCAAGAGAAGGATGTGTGTTTTGGTACCTTTCCAAAGCTAAGGTTCAACCTGTACCCCTTAAGGACAGTCAGCAGAGAACAGTGCAGGGTACAGTCATCCTGAGAGCCTTTCTTCCTTTACTGAGTTATCTGTTGTGGCCCAGAATTCATAAGCTTTTTCCGGAATTGATAATGAATTCAGAGGCTTGTGCAGTTACTGGATTTGATAATACAGGAAGGCTTTTTATCAATAATAGACCCCGCTGTATTTGTGCAATTACAGGTAGACTCTTGTTTACTGAATGATAATATTGCGAAGCAGCGCTGCGTGAGAGTGCTGCCCTGTGTGCTTGCTACACGTGGAGCCACAAAGGACTCAGCATCTGAAAGCACAAAGGAGGCAAATGGCAGGAGCAGGGAGGTGGCAACACAGATACTCACTGCCCGCTGTGGTCTCTGGTAGACTGGATTTCAAATTCACAGCATTTGACCACAGCACACATTCTGTAATTCTCATTCTCCCTCCTCCTCCAGCTGTTTTTATGGCGTCCATCACTGTATTATGTGCTGGGGCTTGTGAGTGGGCCCAGTCAAAAATGCATTTAATTTATGCGCTGAAAATCCCCCATGTATATTGTGATTTACATAGCTATTGCACCCTATTGCAGCTTCTACAGTGATTTGTTCTGGATTTTAGCTAATGATCAAGCAAAGGTTGATTGGTTTCAGTGCGTGGGAGTCCAGCCAGGGTTTCTGCAGGCTGTGGGAGCTCCCTGGCATTGGCAGGGAGATTTGCCCAGGCTGTGCTGAGTATTGAGCACTGAGTAGGTGGCAGGTACCCTGCGTGGCCCTGAGGGGGCTCTGAGAGTGGGGAGGTGGCTCAGAAGCAAGCTGGCTGCTTTCACTGTGACTGGTTCTGCAGGCACAGAAGATGGGTAAGGGCTTCATGTTCATGCCCAGAGAATTATTCAAGACACACTGGTCCTACCACAGCTCTCTGACAGGGAATGCCCTGGGGTGCTGGGGCCCCCTGATGGTATAAACTCTTTTTCTTCTTCCAAACAGCACAATTTTTCTCTTTGTTGCTCCTGCTTGCATTAGCTATTTTGTAGGTCCCACCTTTTCTGCAGACCAGCCTGTGACATCATAACTTCATAAAAATTAATGTTCCTGTTTAAGATACTGCTGCTATCACCAATATCAAACCCTTCTAAACAAAAGCTCACCATGTCCCTCCAGCAGAGAAACCGGACTCCGCCTGCAGGAGACCCGTGGGGGAAAAGCCATCTAGAGTTGTTAGAGGCTATTACCAGGGGAAAACTATTGTACAGGAAGTAATCGCTAGCAAGAGATCCCATCTCTCTTAATATTCACCTCACTTGCCTTTCCAGTCCCTCTCCTATTGAGGTGATGTCCTCATTGGGGTGTCAGAAGATATTCTACAGTATTTAGTTACTGGAAGGATTGAAATGTCACCTCTGTATTTCAACCCTCCCATTCTGAAAGCCGCAGGAGCCTGTTCGCTTGGTGTTGGGTCAGAGGGAAACCAAACCATTCCTTGTAGAGAAGATGCAGCAGCTTTTGCTGTTAATCCAGGCTGACTCTGACCAGCCATTCCATTCTGAGCCACGGACCATAAAATGGTGTTAACAATTCCTGGGTTTAGATGTTTGTTTCCAAGTCTCTGATCAGATACTTGAGAGCTCAGCTCCCATATGACTTACCTTCTCATTCCATGCCCAAAGGCAGGATGGCCAGTGAACAGAAGTTGTAAATCATCTTGGTGTTTCAAATGTTCAGAGGAGGGCAAAATAACCCTTTCTGCAGTTGGTAACTTCTTTAAGAGGTACCAAATTATTCTAAGAGCCAGACTAAACTCTTAGAACCACTGATGCAAACTCAGAATAACTCCATTTCAGTTCACTCAGTACAATTGATGCTGGTGCAGGGGCAACGGAGCAGAACCAGCCTGTCTGCTTGTAGGAGCAACACTGAGTTACTTATGAAACATCCATGTGGAGTTTGCTGCCTTTTGTTAACATTTTGAGAGATTTCGAGGCTGCCACTGATATTTACTGAACATTTTCTTTGTATCCAGCAAGAGATCTCTTGCCAAATTAATACAGGTTCATGAATTCCTTTGATGACTCATAATTAGTTACACAGGTCCTAATTCTGCAATACATTTAATCACGTTTATTTGCATGCCAAGTTCAACTCTGTTCAGCAGAGCACTGGAGATTATCTTTCTAACATCCATAAATCCCATGAATTGATGCTATTGACGTTAATGTGCCTGAAGTCAAATGTTTTGCTGAGTTGTGCAGTTATAGCAGGAGGCAGGTAGAAAAATAAAATGACAATTCCCATCCTGCAAACGCCTGCCATCCAGACGCAGGGAAATAAGAAGAATTTGTGGGAGAAAGTGGAGGGATGCAGCTGTAATGGTTTCTGTGTCAATGAAGTTGCTCCATGTGCACTGTCTTTCCGTGGGGACGGAGCGGTGCTACCTGGCTTTCAGCTGTCTGAGGTCCAACCCACACACATCTGCACAGCCCTCCTGTGCTGTGTGTCCCAGTCCAGTGACCAGTCCTGTCTTTGCAGCGCCTACATAGACAAAGCCAGCGACACCGCGGAGCAGGTGATTTTGATAGACAGCCAGCTGAACTCTCCCGAAGGACTGGCAATAGACTGGGTTCATAAGAATATCTACTGGACAGATTCCGGAAACAAGACCATCTCAGTGGCCACTGCAGATGGAAGCAAGAGGAGGACACTTTTCAACAGCGACCTCAGTGAGCCAAGAGCCATTGCTGTTGATCCTACAAGGAGGTAGGTGTAAAGATCACTAACACTCCCTTCACTAACAGGGATGATCTAGTCTTCTTTCTGCCTCTCTTACAAACTTGTGGGTGATTCTTATCAAGACTTATACGTGCCCTTTAAGATAGATCCATTGAACTTAAATGGGACTGCTGAGGTGGTTCAACTAACCCTTTGGAAGGCCACTGCTGTTAAAGAGAGTTCTGAAAATAATAGGTCATGTGTTCGATGTGTCCAGGCACACGGGTCGTGTTGGGAAATTCAGTAGTCTGTCTGACATGTATGGGCTGCTTGGATAAGTGCAGTCCATGTACCTGGTAGACACACCAGGAGACAGTTTGCATGGGGTTACTAAGGTGACATTTTTCATTCTGGTGCAAGTTTTGTGGCAGAGGACCCTGTGAGAGAGTGTGTGGCTCCACTGGGTGCGTATCAGAATTAAGTGAGGTGGCTGAGGGGCTTTGCTATATTAAAGAAAGAGCAGTGCACCTCCTACTCTCATCAGCAGTGCAGATTTCTGGACTATGGGGGTCCAGTTGCCTGTTTCCTTGCATCTGTCTCTTTCAGGTTCATGTACTGGTCTGACTGGGGAGACAAAGCTAAGATCGAGAAAGCTGGCCTGAACGGCGTGGGGCGGCAGGTGCTGGTGACTGACAACATTGAGTGGCCAAATGGCATCACGCTTGGTAAGTGCCCAGGTTAGAGCTACAGCATCTGCTGTGGCTGACAGAAACCTATTTTTATTGTTAAGTAGGAAAAAAAATTATAAACATGCAAAGGCACCTGCACACAAAAATCCTGGGGAAAAAGAAGGAAAGGAGACATGGCCTGCAGAGCCTGTTCCCATCTGCCTGCCCAACCACCTGGGTGGAGGGAGAGAGATGGAATCCATCTTGGCTCATATCCTGCATCCTGCCGGCACACGAAGGGCTGTGGTCGTTCTTGCTGCCACACCGAGTTCCAGAAGTGAAAGGGAGGTTTCCTGTCCTCATGGGACAGCAGGGACAGCCTCCTCTGGAGTCACAGCCGGATGCATTTAACACCATGCAGATGTGAGGTTCTCTGCTGGGCTTTGGCTACTTGGAAAATTCTGGCCATGACGGGGATGCAGGAGCAAATGCTGCTGTCATTGCATAGTGCTGAAGTGTTACTGCTGTGAACAAATAATGTTGTCCTTTAGTAATTAAGAAATTAATTAATGACTTGTTTAATTACAGAACTTGTTTTGTGTTGGCACTCATCCATGCGCGTTCTGTTTAGTGAATCTCATCCAAAACGAGTGAATTTGCTCCAGGAAGAGCAGTAGAGTGCTTAGCATCCTAAAGAACGCTGGATCCTTCCCTCCCCCTCTTACCTGCACCCTCCCTGGACCCTTGCTGGTTGTGGCAGGAGTGTCCCCACCACCAGCACTCCCCCAGCCTGCAGCACAACAAGGGGTTCTGGACCCAGGGTTCTTCTTCACCAAAAAATGAGCAAATCACACATCTCTTTGGGGAGGAGTTTTATTAGAATCATGGTGGTTGTTCTCCAGCGAGAGGCCGAGGACTGAACAGCCTCAAGAGGGACGAAGGCTCTCGCTCAGGCGCTCCTGGGGTGACTCTGGGAAGCCCCAGCTGCTGCTGGCCGGCTCCTCCTGGTAACTAAAGAACCTCCTTCCCCACACACACAACAGAATGTTCCTCCTTTTTAATCTTATTTATAGGGCCTTATCCCAGCATATCTGGGCACTGATTCAAAATCAGAACTTGTGTTAAAAAAAAAAAAAAAGCCAATAATAAAGAGATTAGTCATGCTGCCAGCAGGAAAAACATGCTGGGCAAGAGAAAAAGAGTTGCAGGAGCTCTGTGTAATTTTGCTTCATTGTGTTTCACTTTCCAGATTTGCTGAATCAGCGTCTCTACTGGGTAGACTCCAAATTGCATTCACTGTCCTGCATTGATTTCAACGGCAGCAACAGAAAAGTTCTCATCTCTTCTGTCGACAATCTGAGCCACCCTTTTGGCTTAGCAGTGTTTGAGGTAAGAGTGGAAAACGGATGCAGAACAGACTGGAGACTGCAAGAGGTCTCAAAGCTCTTCTTGATTAAAAGCTCTGCCTTTTGCATAGCACAGAGAGCTCAGCGAGGGCGTTTGCTGCTATAGAAACCGATTAACCTGGTGTGGGTTCAGCGGGGAAAATTGTTTTCTAAAGCCCTTAATGAGGAGCGATGCGTTGTCTCGTGCTCCTGCTCTCACCTCATGCAGTAGCGGTGCGTCCCCGAGGGGCTGGTGGTGCCCAGTGTAACACCCCCCACAGAACTGGAAAATGGGTAGGGGGTTTTCCTTGATCTGAATTAGGCAACTGCCCGTGCAAAGGCCAAAACTATCAGGAAGGGAAGGGAGAAGCCACTTACTGTGATCACAGGTGGGACAAGCATTCACTGAGTGATGCTGCAACGTGTCTCATCTCTTGTAAGCTGGACTGTGAGGGGAGCTGTGTGGGCTCAGAGCAGCCCCTCAGCCTGCAGTGCAGCACTGCTGCTCTCACCAGCTTTGCTTCACGCCATCCTGACGTACCTGCGTTGCATTCTCTGCTCCCCACAGAACCCTCAGGGGAGGACAGCCCCTTAAATTTTGCAGCGTTGGCTGTTTGTTTCTGTTGCCCATCCCGGCATCTGCAGAAGTACCCTCAGCGAGGGTTTCACCTGCCTTGGGAGTCTCCAGGCTGGAGCTGGCAGTCTCGGTGCCAGCGAGGCACTCACTGGGCTCCAGTGCCTTCCTGAGGCTGGGGACTCGGCATCAAAAAGGTGCTTGTTCACCTGGTTCTTGAAAGGAGCAGATAATTCTCTTTCAGGCTGAGCTGCTCCAGTTGTGACACACAAACCCTGCCACACATCAGATAAACTTCCCTTTCCCCCAGAATTATAGCTCTGATCTGACAAAGATATAAGCCTATTTTCACAAAAGCTTCCAATTCCTTGAGTATGTTCCATTGAAAACCCAATTAGTCCTGTAGGTTCAATACTCTTGTACAATTCCGTGTCACGGTGTAGCCTTACTAAGAGCAGTGCAGTAATTGATTAAATAGTACAGTCAAGGAAGAACTAAGACCTGCCAAGAGCTGCAAAAATTACTGCACAAATGGGCTCCATGTTTGTGCCATTAGTTCATACACAGGTACCCAGTGGCAGTGCCCAGGGCTAACGGCTTCCTTGCAGTTTGTATCTCATGCTAAGTGTGTGTTTGAAACTCTGCCTTCCCCATCCTGTCCCAGCACTTTATAACACAAGTGCACACTAAGCACTTTATAAACACGTAGGAATGCTGGGCTTTTCCCCATTAGAAATGACAGTGTCCCAAAAAAAAAAAAAAAAAGGAAGAAAGCAGATAGAAGTAGCACAAACCGAAGTGCCCCAAGGCAGGAAGACAGAGCAATGACTTTGTGATTACTGGAGTTTAATCCAACTCGAGCTGGATTTGAGCAGGGCCGGGTCAGAAATCCTGTGCCTTTCCTGCAGGACAGAGTGTTCTGGACTGACCTGGAGAATGAAGCAATCTTCAGCGCAAACAGGCTGAACGGCTTGGACGTCTCCGTTTTGGCAGAAAACCTCAATAATCCTCATGACATCGTGGTATTTCATGAACTGAAGCAACCCAAAGGTAAGGCATGTCCTCAGGGTGTCATGGCCCTAAGTCAGGTTTATTTGAGCTAGTAAATGAGGTGTTTCCTGATGGCTCTTGATGAGAGAGAAAGCACAGGTAATAACATGAAATCAATGCCTAATGTTTGAAGTTCCTGCGTAATTAATTCAGCAGCAGCATTTATTGGAAAGTCTGCAATTTGTTAATAGCTGTTTAATTAGCATCTTTGATAGCAGCGAGTTACTCTCAGCAGTGTGATGTTTGACATTCATTATATATTTGGGCAGTTTTTATATTAGTGTGTAAAGTTTGACTCTGCTCCAAACTGTAAAGGTGCTTAAGCAGCCCAATTAATTGAGGTAGGGAGTGGAAGGGAGTCATCTTAGAGATATTTCTTTGCCAAGAACAAGAAATAAGTAATTAGAAAAATAACTTGCTTTTTCTTCCATCCTTGAACAGCTCCAGATTCCTGTGAGCTCAGCCCCCAGCCCAACGGAGGCTGTGAGTATTTGTGTCTTCCTGCGCCTCAGATCTCTCCCCACTCCCCCAAGTACACCTGTGCCTGTCCTGACAACATGTGGCTGGGGCCTGACATGAAAAAATGCTACAAAGGTAACTGCAGTAACGTCACTCTTTCACTATTCCAACAAAATTATACTTAAGAGTGAATATGTTTCCTGATGGTGGAACACACACACTCATTTTTATATTCAGTCTTCTGAACACAGCGTCGTTGTGTCTGTTACTGAAAAATATACAGCAGGAAGAAGAAAAAAGGGGTAAGGCCCGGCACTAAATGTGTGAATGGTCAATAAATCACTAGAATTTGCCATGTTATTGCCCTGTAGATGCTGCATCTGGAGAGGCCACAGTCATTGCTGATAATATCCTGGAGAGACAGGTGGTTTCAGTGTAGTTTTCCCTAACGTGCAAATAGTTCCTGGTACAAATCCAGTGTCTTCCGAAATACTGAAAAAAACCCTAAGTTTTTTATCTTCTGAACTGCCTTCCACCTAGAGTGCTTTATTACTCTTAATAAATTAAGCTTGACTTCAGGAAATGATTTCTGTAGCTTTAGGCGGAGAATTATTGATAGTCTGACTATCTGGTAAATAGAACTGGAATTTGGTTTCTGCTTCTAATCAGTAAATGTAACGATCCTCCCCGGATTCACATCACCATTTGTGATGTGCTTTGTGTACTTACTTTAACCAAATTTTGTTATTGCTCTTGCTTTTCAGATCTTCCAGCTACTTCAACTACTGTGCTGGTTTCTACAACGGCAGCATCCCGTGCTGCCAGTACCACGACCACCGCGACTGTGCTCGGCAGTGCCAGTGACACCACTGACGTCGTCCCCAAAGCTGTATCAGAAGCTACAATGACCACCCCAAGTTTTCATTTACTTTCCACCACATCCATCCTGGTAGATTCCGAAATGACCACTGGAAACAGCAATTTATCGCAGCACTGTAAGTTCCTCTTTTCTATTTCTATATAAGCCGTGACACAAACACTCATGCAGTGGTGGGAGACCTGACCCAACATCTCAGTTATAAACAGGTCAGATGGAGGCACATCCTGTTGCACAGCAGGAGACAGCAGGTTTTCTCTCCGCAGACCCCTCTATTATGCTGGCTGATGTGATTCCAGCCACTCAGGGGAACTTTTTGAGGGACTTATATGTCAAGTTTTCATCCAACACACATGAAAACTAGAGACAAGGCCCTCAAAGTTCATACTAGTCCTTGCCTTGGGCCTGGTACTAGCTCATCCCAGCACCAGTGCTGGTTTTAGTGCCGTACACCCTAATATGGATGATTCTATAGGTGCTTCACCTGTTTTAATTGTTGCATTATTAGTGTGATCCAGCACAAGTTGTGAGTGAGAAATGCCTCCTGCCCAGCCTTAGCCCTGCTGTGGACGTTTGGAATTACTGCAGCCCAAGATGAGCTGCATGTTTTGCATGTCTGTGCTTTGCATATTGATGCGGCCAGATCATGACACACGTTTGAAGTTTTGCATTACAATATCAGAAGAGTATCCCAGAGGAGAGCACTAAAAGGCTCTCCTCGAGTTCCTGTTACTTAATGAGTGAGTAATGAACCACCATCCTCCCAGCTCCCCACTAACGGGTAATCCCACTACATCCTGCTGCCCAGGTAAAGCAGAAAAGCTGAACTGCCTTTCCCAAAAATAAAAAAAAATATTGTCCAGGGAGAAGAAATTTACTCTTCAGGACTGTCATTCCAGACCTCAAACACATCTAGATTGCTTTAAAAATAGTGAAATACTTTTTTTCCCTCTAAACATTTCACTGAGCAGAGCCGGCAGTTTGTGTTGTATCAGGAAAGCAAAGCTGAGCCATCCCTGCCCGAGGAGCTCTGTGCTGCACGGGGGAAAGCAGAGCCCCATTTCTAAAATTCTTTAAGTTCTTTTTGTGCAAATTTCTTTCAGATGCTATAATTAACTTTTTAATAAGCCATGGAAGCAAGGTGCTTTAATTATCCACATTTGAAATAATCTGGGTTATTATTAAGTAAATAACTATGTCATAGAACAACCTGCCACAGGGAAGTATCTCACAGGATAAATTGCCTTTTAAGTTCATGCATCAGTGTATCAAAAGACAAACTACAATTAGTTCCTTCTCTCTAAATTCCTGGTATTTTAGCAAAAATAAATTTTCTGTGCTGATCTCCTATTATAAGAGCCCAGAGCAAACATTTTTAAGTATAAAACTTGAAGATCACATTGATATTTATTTTTTTTTATCATTTTTTCCCAATAATTGTTTTTTTCTCATTTTTTAAATCATTTTTTCCCAATAATTGTTTTTTTCTCTTGTAAGTACAGTATTGAGTTTTGGGGTCATTCTTGCATGCTGAGGCAGACAGCACCAGTGGGTGATGTATGTGTTGACTAACTCCTTAGCTGTCAATAAAAAAAAAAAAATGATTAAAAAGAAAAGCTGTGCAGACGGCTTTGAACTACATTCTTCCTCTGACAGCTCAATAAATCATTAATTGTGTCAGTACCAGAAAGCATCCTGTGGATTTTGCAGAGCACTGTTCACCATCCCCGATCCATGGGTGGAATTTCCATTAAATGTCACGATTTTTAGAACTGGCCTCCCTTTTTTGTGCTTGAAAATTAAGAGGCACAAGTACAGTCACTCCCTCTTCTCTGGTTAGAGCTTCTCTACCCAGTAACATTGCACTGAGCAGGGCCCCTCACTGGCCACGCTCTCCCAGTGTGTTGTTTCCAGTCCTGGCCAGGCTCCTTATGGTTCCTAAGAGAGAGCTCAGCTCAGCCCAGATCTGTGTGTTCGGGCTTTTTATCTTCTCCGTAGTAATTTTATCACAAAACTTTCTGTAAGTTCTTTGATTGCAAAAGCTTTCTGATGGGCAGAACAGCACGGTTACTGACATAATACATTCTTCAGACATGGCTTTAAAAACCAGCAAATGAGTTAAATAATGATCAGAATGATTTATAATTACAGATGCAAATAATGACCAAGGCTTTGATTCAACTGTGACAGCGGCTGTGATTGGAATCGTCATTCCTGTCGGTAAGCTGATTTGGTTTAACCTCATACCAAAATGCTGCTGTAAATAATCTCTTCTGATTTCAGGGCTGGGGTAGGAAAGGGAACTGTTGAAATGGGGAAAAAAGCCTGACTTTGAGAAAATTGTACGAATTGTGCATAACTACATGGGACCATCCCAGCGGATTCACGGCCGGCTAACAGCCCTGTCTTTCCCCTTCCCTCAGTGGTCATCGGCCTGCTGTGCATGGGGGGATACCTCATCTGGAGAAACTGGAAACGGAAGAACACTAAAAGCATGAATTTTGATAATCCGGTGTATAGGAAAACAACAGAAGAGGAAGATGAAGATGAAATCCACATTGGGCGGACTGCCCAAATCGGCCACGTCTACCCAGCGGTGAGTACCCGAGGAAGCTGCTGACGGAACAGACTAATTTTGTTTAGAATTTAGATCCCCAACACTGCTGGAGATAACTGTGTTATTTGCCATATAATGACAAAAACCAGTACTTCTTTAATAGTCATTGCTAAACTTCTAGGCAGCTCATGAAGTTATCTTAGAATATAGTGGTCTATATAATGAGATGTTCTATTCAAATGAAGAATAATTGTCCTAATCAATCTCCCCAGGCAGCTAGCCAGTGTAAAGCCAACTGTCACTATGTGACACCCAGTTACTGATCCTCTTCTGGATTCCATTATATCTCTTTTTAGACTTCTACCAAGTGTCTAAATATCCTAAGGATAACTTGAGTTTCTCTACAAGCCAGGGAGAATATTTTCTGTGTAATGTAACAGTGTAAAAAAGAGTCAGATCCCTCACAAGGAGGAGCAAATGAGGTTCTGTTAGAAGTTTAAGGAAATTTGCCATGGCAAGATTGAGCTCTACAAAAAGCAGAGACTCACTTTGACAGTAAGCCCTGTGTGTGCAGGGGAGAGAGAACCTGTTCTGTGCAGCAGTTTGTCTGCAGAGGGGCCTCCCTCAAAGCAGCAGCTCTGGGGAGACGAAGCATTGGTTGTTTTAACAGCATTGTATTGTTAGAAGAGAGCATAAAGACCCGTAACTAATGAGTGAAGGCAGCAGAGCTCCTGCAGGCGGGTAGGTAATGCCCTGAATTATCTAGAGATCCTGCTAAAGACCACACTAGAGAAGGTCCATCCCTTACACTCAATACACAAATGAAGTGAACTTCCCAACACCTCCTTAGTAACACTTGAGCAAGCGACTCCATTTGGGAGGAAAAAAAATCAGAGCATAAAATAGATGTTAGCAATACATTAGGCATGAAAATGAGATTTTTAACACGAAATAACAAGTCTCAATTTTTCTCAAGTGCGGGTTGTTTTTTTGTTTTTTCCCCTCACAGCGTGTAGCATTAAGCTTAGAAGATGACGGGTTGCCATGAGGATGAAGTTGCTGCTCCAGACAAGACACTGAACAAATTTGCTTTGGATCACAGAACCTGCTTTTTCTTTTTGATGGTTATTTATGTTGCAGAAGGGTAACCACAAAGTTATAATGAACTGCAAACATCCAAAGGATGTGAGAGTTTTGTATGTATAATCTTTTATACACATTTTAACTTGTTGCACTACCCATTTGTGATAGTGAATAAGCGACAGCTGAGCTACTAACTCAATGTACATAACCAGCCAGGCTGAAGGTTCAGTAGCTATTGCTTTATTTTAAGACTATATTTATAGATATTTTGTAAATACGTTGAATATGCTTTGTGGCTATCCATCAACATAAGTAAAACAAATTCTGTACAGGCGGTTTAGAAATATTTATTAACAAAATCTGGATTATAAGGTCTGTTCTGTAAATATAGTAGAGGGGTGAGAGTATTTATTTTTTGTATGTTTGGCTTGCTGTGCATAGATTATCTGTGTATATATCTATCTAGACTAGATAGATATATAGGCATATAAATATATACATATATATAAAAATATATACATATATTTTAAAACTACTAGCCTACGTTTATGAAAATTAGGAATAATTGAATTTTTACAGGATGTTTGAGAGGTTTGCTTTGACATCTAAAGACATGAAGTAAGCAAGAGCTGTAGGGTGGGACAGCTGACAAATGAAGCGCTCCCATAACAGAGCTCCAGTTTCCAAACTGGCTCAGAAGGGTTGTTTTTACAGTTTCCAGTCTATCCAGCAAGATTCTCTGCAGAGCTTTTCACTGAAGCGCTGACAGCACTTCAGTCAGGAAAAACCCCTACAGCGCCCAATTTTTTTGTGTTGTTGCTTTTTACAGTATGGTACAAATTTGATCTAGGGGTTTTTTTTGTTTCAAAACACAAATCTGAACGCTTTTCCCCCACTGGGAATCTTGCACCTCTCAAATTAGCTTAGAATGAGTAGAAACAAAAGATTTAGCCATATGCTTCCATACGCCCAAAGTGAGCGCTCTCACCTGGCTCGTCAGGAAAAAAACCCCAGCACAATGACAAAAGGTAATTCCTTCCCTCCTTGCTCTTTTCCCTTACTCTGACTAAGAGCCCAAATTTAAGAGATGCTGTGGGGCAGTGTCTTAATTCAGCATGTGTAGAATTCTTTGAAGTGCAGCAATTATATTCCAAATTAGTGCCCATGGAACCACCTGCACTGTGGTAGCTCTCCCACACCACACAGCACAAGGCAAGAAGATTAAAGCAGGTTAAAAATTCAGAACCTTATCAATATTTTTGGCTGGGTCATCCTGCACCTTGCAGAAAAAAACCCCACTGTTTTTTCTCATTTTATTCTGCAACATTCCCAGGAAATTCTGTGTGAAGTGACTACACTTACCTGCCACGGCAAACCCACTGTTTTTTCTCATGTTATTCTGCAACATTTCCAGGAAATTCTATGTGAAGTGACTACACTTACCTGCCACGGCATAACGGACTAGCACCTCCCTGAACTTTACCAAAACCTAGGGAAATTTCCTAGCGTTCTTACAGCAGTCCAAGCTTTGGTATTTAAGTGAGTAGAAGAGACTCAGCCTGAACAGGTTTGGAGTTTTTTTTCCTTTTGTTTTACTTCCTTTTAGAATAAATTCAGAGTCTAATGTGAGCTGGAAGTTGGAAGGAAGACAGTATCTAAAGACCTAGTACACATTACAAACATAGTATATATTCTCAAAAGACTTCATGGCCTGCATAGACAATACATAAATAATCAAGCATCCTTCTATTCAAATTTTAGATTTTAAGGCAGTGAAAAAAATGATTGAGATGTCTTGTTATTGTTCTAAGGTATGAAGCTCTGTTTCTACAAATCCATGCACTGTGTGCATGAAGAAAAAAACTGAGAAAAGGCTGTATGTGATAACACTGTAACTAACAGACGAATGTAAATATATTTGAAAGTTCTACAGTTTTGATACTTTTTTAAGAACACATGCACACAAACGAACCTGTATAAACCGTGTATAAAAGGCTGCAGTTTTTTTCAAACCAGTGTAAATGAACTCAATGTGCAGTGCTGATTTCAGCCTTTACAGATTTATAACTACTACTGAAAAGTCAAACACCAAATTTGTTTTTTAAGAAATTAATTATTTTAAATAATGGTTCAGATTGTTAGGATGATATTTAACATTGTAATCATTTCTGATCTCTGTCTTGTCATATTGAAGTTCTGTTAGAGTAAGTTCTTGCTTGGTGCCTTTTGTGTTTCAGATTTTATGTTCCGGACAAAAGGACCAGGGAGGGGCGGGGGAGGGATCTGCTCTGTGTAACACGCTGTACCGGCATCGATAAGGATTACTGAAAACCAAATGAACACATTTGTAAAACAGTGCACTGTTTCTATAGAAAGATTAAATTTTTTTATCTGGGACTACTGAGCTCATTACTTTTGGTGTGTCTAAAATGCTGGGACTGGCATATTTTGGTCTGAGTTTTCCTTAACTCTTAATTGTCCAAACCCAGCTGTGTAATCCAGCTGTTGGCAACAGCAACACTGACAGAGTTCACATCCTACATGTCAACGAACAGACCATTTTGCTCTGAATTATCTTTCTCTGCTACTTTGGTTTTGGTCATCTTCAAATCACATGGAAAGCAGTACCAGGTTCATTATTCCCTTGAGCTGAACAATTATATCAGTGATGTAGCTAAAATAAGTGAGCAAAGCTTAAAACTACACTAATCCGTAACATTTTTTTCTCACAATGGGTATCTCAAAAGTGAATGGTGCTCACAACAAAACTGGTGTCAGTTTTTAAGCCGCACTATTACATGTTAGACTGTTTAACAACTAGTTCCAGATTACTCAGTATCTTCATACAGCTTTTGGTAACACATACGTTTTTAAGCCACACTATTACACATTAGACTGTTTAACGACTAGTTCCAGACTACTCAATATCTTCATACAGCTTTTGGTAACACATACGTACAGAAGCTGAAAACCCTGTTACAGCCAAATATGCACTCTTTTGCCATCCTGAGAGAGACAGACAGAAATACCGCTACTCATGGAATCACAACAGGCAGTCTTAACTTTTTTTTTTTTAATAAACATACAAACAATCTTTTCTATGGAAGTAAAGCCAAGATGAGATCCACTGCACTAGAAGTACAACAGGAGCATTTGTTGGAGACACGAGTGAGTGAGAACTAAGCGTGCAGTCAGCGCGATCTCTCTTCCCCTTCTCTTCTGAAAATGAAATCCTGGACGAGAACCAAAGATACTGTGAACAAGGAGGGACAACTGGAGGCATTTTCTGAAACAGAAGGGTAGTTTGGATCTTATGTGCAACATTTCCTTGTGCAGAGAGAAGCTTCAGCAGGTAGTCAATACTTGAAAGACTTTTCTCCTTCTGGGTATTGCTGTGCGTCCCCTTTGGTCTGTTTGTGTGGGAAATCTACTGCATAACTTAAATTAAAATCCAATTTATCAGCCAGGGGAACTAAGTCCTCATAAACACTAATATCCATTGATGTGTACCTCCCGAAACCCAAGACAACCAGACTGTGCATCAAACGACCATTCTTCTTCCCACCCCTTGTGTGGGAAATCTACTGCATAACTTAAATTAAAATCCAATTTATCAGCCAGGGGAACTAAGTCCTCATAAACACTAATATCCATTGATGTGTACCTCCCGAAACCCAAGACAACCAGACTGTGCATCAAACGACCATTCTTCTTCCCACCCCAGGTGATTTGCAGGATACACTCAAAGCACTAGAAATCAGAGCACTGCAGACAATACCACCTTTCAGCATCACACACTGTTATAAAGTTTTTGGCAGTAGTGGTTTTACTGAAAGTAACTTTCAGTCACTTTTTGTCCCCAAAGGAACGCTGCCAAGTGGCTAACACTTTTCAGACATAAATAGTTATAATAGTTATTACCAAACTAATTGGATTTACACACTGGTAAATACTGGTGGTTTACTTTCTGTTTAACTGAAGCTAGAATTTCATTACTTTAAAATATTTCTCCATTTCAGCCAAATATTTTAGCAGAGTAATATGTCAGGAAATAGAAGAACTGACAACAACAACCACCAAAAAAAAAAAATCTCTCCAGGTCACATCCTTTTTTGTTTGTTTGAATTAACATGATTTTTAAAATAATAAATCAGAGCACTGCAGACAATACCACCTTTCAGCATCACACACTGTTATAAAGTTTTTGGCAGTAGTGGTTTTACTGAAAGTAACTTTCAGTTACTTTTTGTCCCCAAAGGAACACTGCC
This sequence comes from Calidris pugnax, assembly GCF_001431845.1. Taxonomy (NCBI): domain Eukaryota; kingdom Metazoa; phylum Chordata; class Aves; order Charadriiformes; family Scolopacidae; genus Calidris; species Calidris pugnax. The sequence goes on from NW_015090812.1 coordinate 4,439,996, forward strand.
AAGTGGCTAACACTTTTCAGACATAAATAGTTATAATAGTTATTACCAAACTGATTGGATTTACACACTGGTAAATATTGGTGGTTTACTTTTCTGTTTAACTGAAGCTAGGATTTGGTAACTTTAAAGTTTTTCTCCATTTCAGTCAAATATTTTAGCAGAGTAATATGGCAGGAAATAGAAGAACTGACAACAACAACCACCAACAAAAAAAAAAATCTCTCCAGGTCACATCTTTTTTTTGTTTGTTTGAATTAACATGATTTTTAAAATAATAATCTTTTTTCAAATTGTTTGCAGCATTCAAATTTCACTATGCACCTCAGTGGGAGAATATTTTCTTAAGGGATTAGCCCAATCTGCCTGCTAAATTCTACCCCATTATTAAGGAAACTACTGTAATCTCGCCAGTCATGGTAAAGCAGGGACCTTAGCAGGGAGTTAGAAGTGTAACAAGCAAATCTCCCTGACACTTTGATAGCCCCAACCTGGTTACACGGACAGTTTACGCAGGATTCCAGCAAAGAGAAGGGTGAATGGATACTTTTTTTTTTGTCTTATCAGTTCAGTCCTTCAGTCCTTGCCTACAGGCCACAAAGTCAGGTGGAAGAGCTGTAACTACAGTCCCTGGCCAGGTACAACTGAGACCAAATAACAAAGACATCTCGCATTACCCTATTCAGGGTTTTAGCTGCTGAGACTGCCAAACAAGGAATTAATTAGTTCCAACCGTTGTAATTTATTTTCAGGCATATATTCCCCCACTCAGACTTAGCTGAAAGCACATACAATCATTTAATTCAAGCCATTACACATTAACAGATAACGGAAAGCCTTATGACCAAACGTTCAAGAAAAATCCCAGAATCTACATATTTTGCTAATAAGACACAGACCTAAGTAAGACCTAAGCACAGAGAATACCTTGCAATAACGCTTAGAAGACAAACGTTACTTGTGCCTGCCTTTCTGTTCCTCTCAGCTGCCTCCTGTGGCGAGTGCCTTTTTCCAATAAATACCTAATATCCCTTGTTTAAAAGGCAATATTCAGTAGAGTCACTTTGACCACAAAGTAATGTTAATTATACCCCTATGAGCTGAATGAGAGTGATACTCTGGCTGGGAGGCTTCACGTCCGCTCTTCCTGCGAGACTTCAAAACTCAGTTCTGAAATAGCAGCAGTCCTCAAAACAGAAGCATCATCACCCAAAGAGACATATGAAGAGTTGCTCAGGCACTAAAACTGACGGTGCTTAACAAACAAAATCAATGGTAATAATTTCAAAATAGAGATTTTAGGAGTTTTTGTTGTTCACACAGGCCTCTTTATTATTAATATTACAATTTTAACAGAGCAAAGAGGAACAGCAAAATTTTAAGGGCAATGGTCTTGAGAAAAAAAAGAACATGTATTTACTGAAAGGAATAAAAAAGACGACACTCACAGTCTGTGCAATCTCAAGATTACAAAACACAGTTGCATGGTTGAGTGTGCACAGCAGAGATTCTAGACAACTGTGTAAAATTATTTTCATTTCCAAAACCAACAGATAAACACAAGCTTCCATGATCTGTAGCACTGTACCATAGATGCAAGCATTGTATCAACAAGAGATTTTAAATAGCTCAGCCAGCTGGGTAAATTAATTCTGAGAATAAGTAAGTTCATTCTCTCAACCGTATGTCTTTTTGCAGGAAAGACCAAATTTCAAACCCTTTGGGTCCAAACCCTTCTTGGTTAAGCACGTGTGAGCTCCATCCCAATGTGGTGAGGCATGAACTCTGCAAACTACATCTCCCTTTGGTTCTTCCAGTTTTAGGGCTTTTTTTTTGGTGACTTAAGAACTACCAGTACAGGCTCTGATCATGAATAACTACTTTGTCTCTTGTAGACTAAGAGAGAACACAGAGCCTTGGCACACAGTCCCAAATTACAGCTCAAGTTGTTCCTTTGCCTCAGCTATCACTCTTTGCCCAGGACACAACTACACATGAACAGTGATGTGGACAACCACCAAATACAGAACATTTTGGTTTTTTCTTCAGTCATGTTGTCAGTTTACAGCAGCTCACATAACTTCAATATACAGGGCATCAAAACAATTAAATTAGAGCAGGTATGATATTCCAAGTATGGTCACTGGCCTAGATTCAGACTCTAAGAAATACAAATGTACACAGATAGGGATGCACCCCAAAGCCTGATTTACATGCAATGAAAGGTAAGACATGAGCCCATCTGGAGACCCAGATAAATAATTAAGAAGCTGAGACAGAAGCATCTAGTGATGAGACTGCATTTGTTCGTAGTACACGTAGTACTCTGGAGTTTCAGCTACAGTATTCCAGGAATTAGCTACAGTTATGGTTTCCCATAGCAACAAGGTATATAGGACTAATTGTTCAGGAAAAATTGGGAGCTACACCTCCCCACAAGTGTTGCCTTGGTTTGCAGGAAACTGAAACAAGGCTCCTCTGTGTGTATCTGAAATACAGCTTGAATTTAGTGAAAATGTACTGCTGTTCACAGTTCTCCTGTTTGACTGTACCCACACTGGTTCAGACCCTGCAGACAAGGCTGGTTAAATCAAGAAAGAATGGCCTAGACCCACTAAATTTTCCCCCAGATTCCCACATCCTCCCTGAAGAAATAAACACAAATAAAACTATTTCTCTGTAACAGGATAAGGCAGATTAGCCTTCACAAGTACTTATATTTTATAATAAAAATGGTGATTTGTTAATTCTTAAGTGAAACAATGAAACAATGCATTGTTTGAAGTAAAGTCCCAGGACAGTCCCAGGTACATACACCATTAAAGTGCTAGGAGGCTCTAACAAGCGTACATGTCATCAGAGTTATGACCTATCTTCTTATTAACCATTATTTTTCCAAGTACCAAGCATTGCATACTATGTAAATGAAGCCTATACACACACTAGAAAGCATTCACGATTTGTTAGGAATGGTCAAAATTTATCACAAGCAACCCCATAAGAACATAGTCTCTTAAATTCCTCACCCCAGCCCACAACGAACAAACCCAGGCTGAATGGACTACATCACAAACTGCTCAGTATGTTATCATTCAAAACAAACTATTTCTGGTTTCCCATCATACCTTCAAAGCAGAAAGCAAATGGTTTCATTTGGGATCCACTGCATGAGTGGGAAGACTACCTTGGATTAAACTGAAGTGGAAAAAAAAGCATCAACTGGCAAGAAAGGTAAGGTGACAAAAGGTGGCTGGCATATGGGAAAGCAAAAAAATACATATCCAAAATAACTACGCACAAAATAATATAAACTGTAATTTCATCAAAGATTTTAGCGAGTCTTGAGCACAGGAACTGTACTTACAAAATCACCATCAATCAGTTCACTTTCCCCACACAGTGATGATGCAGACTCATTCTGCATTGATTACACTTCAAATTGCAACTGCACAGCGAACGACTACAGGTGATATGAATGACTACGTGCAAATCTCTAGTACCTGACCCGGTAACACACCGTCACTGCACAGCTGCCATTACATTTGTTACGAGTTTTCACCTTAGAGAGCAGACCTGTATTTGGCAAATCCACCACCCGGTGTCGCGGACGGAGTGATTAACTTCACTAGTTAGAGTGAAGCAGAGAAATATTTATTAAGGTGAAACAGTGATTTAACAAAACCAGTAGTAAGTGCGATAAAACCAGTGGTAAATGCGATAGTGTTTTACGAGATCCGATGTCAGGGTACACTCTATTATTTACTGCACAGAGGACAGGGTCAGACAGAACTGTCAGGGAGACCCTCCCGTTGAGTCACGAGGTTCAGAAAGGACCCCCTTGCTTTCTAAACTCCTTCTCAGAGAGGAGTCTGGGTGCGGCTGGATCCAATCCTAGTCCCAGACTTGGTCAACGGTTTATGTCTAAAGGATTATATATGCACAATTAATCCTTTACATTACTTAGATAAAATTTCAAAGTTTAGCATGCTATTAGTCACTTACCGAAACTCTGTTGCGGCAAGGATTCCCTCAACCTCGAGGAGTAGAACCGGAAACTCTGTTGCGGCAAGAAATCTCTCAACCTCGAGGAGTAGAACCTTCAGTGAGCATCCTCACCAAAGGGGAGATCCTGGCGTGCAGCCCGCTGCCATACAGGAGAGCTCAAAGGGCTCTTGGGCTGTCCACTATTTATACAGTAAGATAATTGACCTATAGTCATATTTTCATGGCAACAAAATTTCTAAGTCCCCTCTCCAGACAGTATTTTGACTATGCTGCCAGCCATCCCCCAGAGACCGGGTGCAAGTTATCACAGCTGCTGTTGTGATGGCCGTGGTGGCCAAGGCCGGGCAGGAGCCGAGAGGGAGAGGGGGGGGCAAACCAGGGAGAGCACACCACCACACCCGGAACAGAACAGAGCAGGGATTGGGCAGGGGAGGGAACGGGAGCTTTCTGAAGGGAGCACAGGCAGCAAAGCCTCAAACACCCGCACATATCTTACCCAGAACACAAATATATATATTTATTTGAGACACAGTTATCTCCCTCTTTCCTGAGGGACCTACACACTTTTGTGCTACCTACACAGCAGCCTACAAAAGGCTCAATTGAATCCTAAATACTGGAGCAGCACCTTCTAATCTGCAGGTTTACAGAAGCATTTTAATTTCAGTTAGTCAATTCAAGGCAAAATCCTAATGAAGACAACATAATTTGTAGTGTCAACAGCTATTAGTGCTATGAAGGCTATAAAATACCCTAAGTTTTGATTTAGTATCTCCTTTTTAGAGTGCACTCTACCTTCATAACAAGCATAAGGCCAACAAGGAATAACCTGCAGCTGCTCCTGCAGATCAGGAGTCTACAGCCATATATTATTTCGATTAACATTTTCTCCTTCAATAAAAATGAACACACAGCGCTCTCAGAATATTTATGTCACCAGAATTAATGAATACCAAGTAAGATGCCAGTTTCTAGTCAAACAGTACCAGCTACTGCCTTTACTCAAGAGACTTAGAAATGTGGTTTCCCTCAGTTGGTTGAGGAAGATTCTAGGTCTCTCTTGCTCCGTTGGGCTACAGAAAAGCTCTGACCCCAGTAAGCTCTCCTTTCTGCACCGCACAGAAATTCAGCTGGTTGACAATGATCCTAAGCAACATCAGTTTTGCCTACTTACCTCAACCTCTGCAGCAGCAGGCCTCAGGTAGCTCCTCTTCTCTACCAAAATTTAAAAAAGAAAAAGAAAATAAATACAAAAACTGTCTAAATTATACTCAAAGTACAAACAAAGCTTGCTTCCAGAGAGGATGGGAGGATCTGGTAAGGAAAGAGCATAAAATGTGAGTGATCTGGGACCAATGGCAATTAGAACAAAGCAAGGGGCAGCTGGGCTGGCACTCTGGGAGGGGACTGAACCCAGCTGATACTTATTGAGAAGATTTGATAATCACAGAATTTTAACCTCCAAGTGCATAAACACACAGGTGCTGCTAACAGAAATGCAAGCAACTATAAGAAAAAAACACGGAGGATAACTTTTTATATGTGAATTCATGTCAGCTTTTGGCACCTGATCATTAGTACTAGTACTTCGTATAAAGCAAAAATATTTGGCAGATTGAAAATTGTGCTCACATATAATTATTGTGCTGGCATTCACTATATTCAACAAGAGCATGCGAAGAACTGCATGGTAATTTCTGATAAAAAGACAGGCAACTCCTCAAGCCACTACTTTACACTACTACGACAACACAGGAAGAACAAAGATGATTGCTTTCTTTTCTGCCACTACCCTAAAATTAAGCCTTTCCCCACTGACGCCCATTTGGCTAACACCTCTGATTTGATGAGCATACTGAAGTAAGCCTTTCTTAATTCCTCTTTAATCACCTCAAAGACTGCTGGAGCAAAACTGAAGTCAGACATGGTCAGCAATGAGCTGGCTGTAAAGGAAATGCTATTTCCTTTGTAGAAGAGTCACATTATAAATTTCATATCAGACCTCAGTATTTTTAAACATTTTCATTTTATTTTCTTTCTTACTCCACGCAAAAAACCACTGCCTTAGTCAAAGACCAATTGCTTCGTATTTAGCCTTCTTTACTCCACACTCATTCTGTTTATAATTCATGTCATAAACTCTCCACCCTAAACTGTAAGTCTTCACTACCCTTACAATTTTGAGACAGTTGGCAAAAAATGGACCTGGGTCTTTATTATATGCAAATCCTTCTGTAGTCTTTAAAACCATGCAAAACTATGAATTAATGAGTAGCAATGCAAACCAAAGCATTTCAGGCCTCTGACTAAAGCAGAAAATAACACTCCACACACAATTTGTTGAGCTCTGTTAATGACAAGGTGCTGTTAGTACTTACAGGCATCTTACGATTCAATCTGTTCACTCCAACAACCAAACTGTGCTCTCCAGCCACCAGTTCGTACTCCATCTTAGCAGTATCAGCTCCATGGGCTGGTCCTGACAGGTTCAGAGAGAGGATGCTCACAAAACTGTCTAGAAGCAACCCCACTACGTGAATGCAAACGGGCATTAGAATGGGAATCAACACAGAAAAGAAACAAACATTCAAGACAATACTTCTAAGAACAAGAAGCCCTTTATGCTAAGACCTTGAAACACCTACTTAGGTATAGCTTTTTTTATTCAGAGGATACACAAGGATGTCTTGTTTTCTGGCACAGACAGAAATTTTATATGCCAGAGGAAGAGATAAAAAAAAAAAAGGTTTAAGTATATGATTCCCTGCAGCATTCTCAAGAGTATACAAGGATAACACCTACCTTTGATAAAGAATTAATTTTCAAGGACTACATTAATGCTTAGTAAAATGTGTTTGCTGTATATTAACAATGCTAAAAAATGTGTTAGAGGTAACTGCAGAGAAGACATTTGGAAGATTCATAACTTTATCTGAAAGGGAAGCGGCTGTGATAGTCAAAATAGGTATAAATGCATTTTATCACTTTAAGGAATCTTTCATGATGGTTAAAAAGCATGAAATGCCCCAGAGTATTAAAATCAAGCATTTCTATTAAAAATTCAAAACCTATACTGTTAAGGCCTGGTGAAATTCAGGCTTTTTAAGATATTTCAAATAAATGATTCTCCCTTTCATGAAGCACTTTAGTGATCTTACAAACCAATTTTTTACAACAGTCTGGATCAAAGGTGAGCGGGCATGCTCCTTGGGGGGAGATGCAATATATTCATAGAGTTACAATAGAAAACTAGGTAATACACACATACTCTGTTGCTGCTCTGCATCAGTCTCTTCCACAGCTACACTAGAGATGTCTCAGTTTGTTGAATGTGCTGCCCACAGCTGATGGCCCATTCCAGCTGAGGCTTTGATACCTTTCTGTTTGAGCAGATTATTCTTGTTACCCTTAGGGTTATAAGTTACTTCTATATTGAGCCAGCTGCACTAACACCTTGTACGTGTTTTCCTTCTCCTGCAAAAATTTGCTAACACCTACCTCCTCAAAAGATAACTACCAACACGGAAAATTAAATGAAAGAAGGGAAGTCTTTATTTTAACCTGAAGTGGACATTTTAATTGTATTACTTTATCACAGGTTTAATTTTCTGTCTTGGTTCACAAGGCAGATTACAGAGAGATATTCTTACCTCTCTGCAGACCTTGAAGAAATCAGGTGGAAATGTACACAAGCTGGGGGGGGGAGGAGGGGGGAGAGAGAACAACTGCAGAAACACTGTCAGCCTCGATTTCAGTATGTAAATACCTTTCCTCTAGACTGTTGGGTTTTTTTCACAAACTTGCATTCTTTGAACTACATTTAAAACTAAAGAGAATTTGGAATTGTAGTCACTTTGCATTAAGAACAGAAAAAGCCACCCTTCTGGTGAAAGAAGATTTAATGCTTATTCAGTTTCCAAATTGCTCAAGACTGGCATAATGTCTTTATCTGTTTCCATTATCTTTATAGATGCTACTATTACCTCCCTATGTCAAAAGCAATAGAAAGGCCTCTAAATAACAAAAATCCTCTTACAGGATATAAATGCTACATCAAAAAGCTTCCCAATAAGAACTAAATTGTCATCCTACTGAATATCATTATACTAATAATGAAAATATAGTTTTATTTTGTATTGTATCTCTCTGATTCCAGAGATTTCTGACTGTACAGAGAAAATATGAAGGTTTGATGAGACAGAAGGGTTGCAAGGTTTTGGGTTGGGTTTCTGACTTTTTTGGTTTGGTTTTGTTTAACTGCTACCAGTCTTGCAAGCCCCAGACTGGTTCCTTCTTCCCAGATGTTTTCACTCTTGAGATGCCTTCATATTTTCTTACTTAAATCTCTAATAGAAACCAGGGGGTAAATACTGGGGAGAAAAAAAAAAAAAAAAAGAAATAGAGGGAGTTGTTAGAAAGGCTTTCAGTTCTTGGAGCAGCTTCATGTTGAGAAGTTAGAGGTCAACAAAACAATAAGAAAGCAATTCTCAGTCACTGTCTTCTACTGACACTTCATTTTGAGACAGATAATGCAAATCGCCCCTAAAGAAAGACACCAGAGTGGGAATCTCTTCGAGCTCTTGCACAGTGAAAAAATCATTAAGAAAATCTACGTGAATCTAAATGGCATACCAGGCTTACTCAGCCAAGACCTCTGAGTTTCTATTTTCTTTCAAATAAAGCAAAGATATAATCATACCAGGCCCCTCTGATACGCTAGCCCGCATGACAAAGCACCCAGTTGGAGCTGGGTTGACTCGAGGCAGATGAAGGTGGGGGGGGAGTGGGGAAGAAAAGAGAAAACAATGCAAGAAAAAAGGACTTCAGCTTCAGCAGAAATAATGCAGTTTTAATGGACCATGGAATATCAGGTACCCACTAAGAAGATGACCTTTTCTCCAGTACTGAAATAACAAAGCCATAGAACACAAATGGTGATAAACCAACTTCAACTTTACAAAATCAATTTATGTGAGAATAAAAGAACAAAAGACATGACCTTTTCTTTACTATTAAATAAACCAAATCCATTCTACTGAAGTCTTCTTTTTGAACATAAGTTATTGCCTGACCTTTCTTATTCCACTGCAGGATGCAAAGTGATTGGGGAAGCATTCAAGCTCTTCTGGTCCTCCTAAATCAGAGTTTTGTGCCACCATAGAGGGGAAAACACACACACCTTCCCTAACCTCACCACAGGAACTTTTGGAGGTACCACCAGAGATCTTTAACATCTCTCTCAAATTGGGTCAAAGACCACACAGGCTTGGAGTGCATTTTTGGGCTGGAGTCCCAGAGGCCAAAGGCAAGGAAGGCTGGGATACGACTGGCCCATCCAAATGAGCCCTGTAGCTCCTCAGGATCCTACAACACACCAGTATCAACTCATGGCCTGTGCAATGAAGATCATTAAAAGTGAGTTATGTCTATGGGATATTATAGCTATTATGTCAACATTGAGATACTATACCTAAAACTGATACTATTTTGTACGCTATTTTCAAAGAACCAGAGCACAAAATATATTTTCTGAAATCATCCTTTTCTGTGGTATTACCACAACATGAGGTCTTGTTCATCTACTGGATTCTCTACACAAACTATAATTAGCATGAAATCAAAATATATCATAAATTAAAGATAATTAAATAATTAATGTTATAATAGTCTAAACATCATTTTACCTGAAATTTTTCTCTTGTGGGGGCAGTGCCCATGTAATGTTCAACAGATAGATGTTGCGGACTGGGAAAACTGCAAAATAGGTTTATTCATTTAAAAGAGAAGTGTGTTATTATTTCCAATCCTTTTAATCCCAAGAGCCTTCTGTAGGCAAGATATTTTATTTGATGTGGAAAAAACCATATGCACATGCACTTGCTTATGTGAAAATATATAAAAAATATACATTAATTCATTAATCTGCCATCCGCCAGTCTGTTAAATCGTTGTCAATAAGATACTGCTTATGCACCATCCCCATGGTTTAACGGGATAGATTTATAGTCCCAGTAATCCTGACTGACTGGAAATGAAGAATAATTTTCTGAGAGAGAGTCAAATCACTTTATTATGAGATCTACATGTAGAGAAATAAGTCCTTCGCTTCTGGAAGGGAGTTAGTTTATTATAGCCCCTATCATCATTTTCATCTCAGTTTGGGTTTCCATCCTCCTGTTTTCTTTCTTATTACTGAAAAAATTGCCAGTGACATGAAACAGACCAAATCTGATGGCTCCTAGGGGCAGGAGAGCAGTTATACACAGCAAAGTAGACTGTTGGAAAAGATGAGCAAGATCTCTTTGAGATCAAGGGAAATGGACAGGAGAACAGCAGGACTGAGAATTGTATCACCTAGCTATAAAATAATAGTGCTCAAAACTCAGAATAGGAAATTATATGCCCCCATGTAGTATGGAAGGGACAGCCTTTTGCCAAAAAAATAGAGAGAGAAGCTGGAGAGAATAAATCTGGTACACCTGCAAATGAAGGATAAAGAGCATTAGGGAGCAAAGATGTCCAAGAGGCCCTGTGACATTGCTAATTTCAGGGCCCGCCTATCTATTGCTTCTAATAGCTATGAGACCCCTGAACAAAAGTCACGGGGTACTGTGAAAGGGTACATTTGCTGATAAAGCAGTCTTTTTCTGGATAAAGAAAAAAAGGTTGCCACGGCAACCCTGAATGAACTCAGCACATCACCTGCACATCAACTCTATGTGCAAGGGCTGTCTTGAAAGTTGAGGGTTTGCCTGCTTCTTGCTAGGGATCCCTGAAAATTATACAGAGGTCGTACAAATAAGGATTGTGCAGGAAATGGATGGTACTTCTGCATCCACCAGATCAAAGACTGCTCAAAGGTACCATGATCTATGTAAAAGGAAAGCAATGTATTTTTCTTAACATAAGTTTTCAAGTGGCTGAGGAGATTGGAAAATCTAATTCATGCAGGGGAGAAATAAGGCCTGGCAGTTTTCTGTGAGAAGACAGGACATGCCAGAGGTCTCTACCTTTTTGCTAATGAAGCCTTTATGTTTGGATCTCCTGATCTACTAGACTAGTTTCCTTCTTCATAGAATAAAGGAAAAACAAAGAACCAAATATTGGAATCAAAGATGTTGGAAAAACATGACTTGTTTAGAGGAGATGGCAAGCACGAGAAAAAAATGAAATGCAAAACCAATTAAAAAGTATGCAGAAACAGCTAAAAATGTTAAAAAGAAATAAAACTCAATTCAGCTTCATGTCAAAGGATAACACAGAACATAAGGTCCATTCACAGCAGCATAAGCATGTCTCTAAAGGCAAAAAATAAAAGTTTCTGTTACATACCCACTACCCCAGGTCTCTCATCTCTGTAAAGTCTGTGAAATTCTGTTGTGTCAAAAGGCTCTTTCAGATGATCAAAACTTGGATCTGGCAAACCACTTCAAATAGAAGAAAAAAACAGGACAATGTTTATTGAACAAAGCAAGGCCACACGGAAGCAAGCAACAGCTGCTGAAGTAGCCCAGGTCTGAAGTATCATCTTGAGCAGCTCAACACAAGTAAGTCATTGTTTCAAGGGACATGGACCATAACCTGGACATTCCAACTACAGGGATAAAATGTCCAACACCCTTTTGATTATTTCCACAGCCATACAGCCCTTTTGTAAACGTAACTCAGCCCTATAGGAAGGTCATGGGCTAAAGGTTAAATAAATACCTTTGCTCCCTGGGGAGCCTTCAAGCACTTTGGCACATTTGTTTAAACAAAATCAGCTTCCACAGACCACTTGGGGAACCTTCAAACACTTTGGCACATTTGTTTAAACAAAATCAGCTTCCACAGAAATACCTGAATAGAATAGAGCACTTGGCTAATTTCTAAATGAAGAGCTTGAAAAATGCAGTGATGTAAGATACCTCTTTCTTAGGTGACACCAACATTTTGGGGGAACTACTTAGCAGACAATTCACAAAGGCTAACTTCAGTCAAGATGTGCCAGATTCTTCCTGCATCTCAGAAGAAACCACTGGAGAAAAGCTTCCCCATGTTACCCCTCGTAATTATCTCTGTGAAATTTTGAAGTGACAATTGACACAAATAAGTAATTTTTTTAAAATTATTTCTGGAAATAAACTATAATGAGGCTGCTTCATCTCTACCACACCCCTGTTACTCTGCTGTTCTAGTACACCAACTTCTAGCATTGCCAAACCAAACAGGTTAGAACCAAACAGATTCATATGGGAGCTGACTTTTTAAATGAAAAAGTAAATTACATGATAAACTTGTATTTACTACAAAAACAATCTATAGAAATAAAGCAGAGACTCAAAATCAATCAAAATCAAAAAGCTTCATTAAAATTCACAAAACGATTCACATTAGAGAGAGCTGATCTTGTCTGAGGACAGAGGGAGGAACGTGGCAACAGTGACAGTCCTTTCAGTCCTGTTTATCTATTAATATCCATTATTCTTTCTCCTTCTCAGACACTCATTTATATATCTAAGTCCCTACTAGGCTTGGGATATTTTTTCTTCTAATACAGATGTCAATACACTGCATTTTTGTTTACTTAGTCATCTTTAGCGAGTATTGTCTTGTAAGCAAGGATGGGCCTTTGCAAAGCAAGTCTTTCAGTCAATAGCTGGCAACAGCAGCATTAGCACTGCAGGAAACTCAGAGAGTAATAAGATCATTTCATTTGGCACCAAAACAGAAGATGTTACTTCCTACAGAGCTATATTTTTAAATAAGTAGATAAAACTTATCCATATCGCAATTTCAAGACACAAAAAAGGATAGTTTTTCTAAATAGCGTATTACAATGCATGGTTTAATATTAGCATAGAAACCCACAGTCAGTTTGTCTCTAACGGCCACAGCAGACTGCCAACTCAGCTATATTTTGATACTAATTATTTTTCACACAATGCAAAGGCATACAAATTAACATTCTTCAAAAACCAGAATATAATGCTCTTCCCAGCAACTAAAGTAACACAGGTGTAACCGGGATATATATATATAAAGTCAATATCCACATCATGGAACACACTAAATGCCATGACATACATTTTAAAGAAACATTTTATCAATTTATTAATTTCTAAAGATTATATTGTCTTAACTTAGTCACGGAAAGTAGTTTCTTTTCTAAGAGAATCAATAAGAATTCAACCTTCTGTAGATAGAAGGAAAAGCGATTGCATAAAATTCTGCATGTTTAGAACAGTTTCACAACTTACAGACATGAAACATATCAGAAAAGGACCTGACTTAATTGGAATCTGCGGAAAAACATCTGTCACCCCATTCTTGAAAGTGTTCAACATTTCTAATAAAGAGGAAAAAAATTAGCAGAAATACAACTATTTCAACAGCATGTGCAGGTTTTCAGGAAAGTACAAACAATTCATAAATCTTGCAACCTTAAAACTAAGTTAAATTAGGGATCCAAAGTAGTTTGCTTTATTAGAGCTTTCTGCCAGCTTTTACTGACATGAGGAAAAAAAACCAAACCTACAAATACAAATATTCAGAACATGTTTATGTGATTTCTCCTGTTTCGGCAAGTCCCATCATAATGTGAGAAGTGAAAATCATGTAAATTTTGCTTTTCTTAAAACAACAAAAAAAACCCCCAAAAAACTGTAAACCAGTATCAGTATCAAGATTTCATCTCTTATATTACAGTCCTATCGTATCTAAAATAATAGTGCTAAAAATGTGTATGTATAGAGATATCGTCTTCAGAGAGAGAACAATTACTGCTTGTATATGCTTTTAAGCAGAATGAAAAGAACTAAAATCCACACATTTCTGTCTTTCACAAATACAACCTTAAGCCAATGCATTCAAGCACAGCATGTCTGGATTATAAATGTGTCAAGATAACCCAAACAGCACTGTGGCAGCAATACAGTGTCTATTGTAATACCATCAAAACATGACATTTATTTTAAGAAGACAAAAAATGTAATGCACACACAGAAAAAAACAATTTCTATCTCACCCATCATATGCATTCATCATAAAATATGTTAGAATTAGTATACAAAACTCAAAGACAGTTTCCACCTCCCAGATTAATTTAAATGCAGATTTTCAAGGTAACTCACATTCCAATTTGATCTTCCTTCCAACACAGTAATTTAAACAACAATGCATTAACACTGATATTTCTGAAAAGGCTCATAAAACAATTTAGACAATTACTGTAGAGTCATTTTCCCACTAAAAAAAAACTTCTGAATTGGAAGTCAAACCAGACTTGAGGAACATACAAAGTTTATACTTGCTATTAACTTTAGATTGTACAACCAAGTTCATGTAATGAGCAGGGTAATAGTTCTGCTAAAAATCCTTCAACCTGGTATAAATATGAATGTTAACTTTTTTAGGCTCATGTTTTAATTTCTTTGCTCTACATGTATATGTTAAGAAAACAAATCAGTTAGCTATTTCTGTATCAGTTGGACTCTTCTACTGAAGGGCCAACTTTGAGATATTTATGGAACCATAGAATCATCTAGGTTGGAAGGGACCTTCAAGATCATCTAGTCCAACCATCAACCCAACTCTGACAAAAAAAACATCACCAACCCACGTCCCCCAGCACCATGTCAAGCCGTCTTTTGAACATCTTCAGGGATGGTGCCTCAACCACTTCCCTGGGCAGCCCATTCCAATGCTTGGTAACCCTTTTTGTAGAATAGAACCCTTTTTGTAGAATGGAAATTTATAAAGAATGCAGAATGCAACTGTGAATATTCAAGCCCAAAGATATGAAAAATAATGAATCCTTTTTCACAATTACACAGCTACTACCAAGAGTCTGCCTAAACCCATGATATTATGGCCAAGAAATCAGTAATTTTTAACCACCTATTTCAATTATAAACAGCCCTTTGAGGTTCCAAAAGAATGCACTTACCTTGAATGAATGCACTTTGGATGTTAACTATAGCCAGCTAAATTGTGGAGAAAAACTCAAAAATTTTACCAGAAATGTGTCATAAGTGACAGAACGATACACAGGTGGGTTTATTGTGATGGGAAAAATACAGAGACCTTTGATTCAATAGCCCAAGCTACTGAGCCCAGCAGGACAGGTGTGACTTTGTCCCAGTCATTTAGACAGAACTCACCCCAGAAAAATATTCTCATGAGACACCCAGGCAAGACTTCCATCTGTTTGCATCAGAGGGCTTTTCTCGCTGGTGCTCTGTCAGTTTTAAAGAATTAGAACTGTATTAAGTGATCAGTTTCTAGACAACATTCCTAGAAAAGGACAACAGTATTTAAACAAAGACTCACACCATAGATGGAGTAGCCTTGAAAGTACTTCTTACTGGACAGACGGAACAGCAGTGAACCACATCAACTTCCAGTCAGTGCTAGGAGTGGACAGACAGTAACAGAATAAGGTGATATAACCACATAAGATCTTTTTTACATGGAAAAACTCAGGAAGATGAAATGGAATAAAAAGACATTAAATGTTTGATCTTTAAATGCTGTAAGAGAGTGCAACTCCAATTTAGTTTTACCAGGAATAAAGGACTCCCGATATTTCCTGCAAAACACTGAGCCTCTTCTTATGCATACACTTAGGACAAATATGCAGAACAGGCTAAGTACTTTTATTTATTCACAGAAGTTCAGGTCTTTCTTACCATAACTCCTCTAGTGGGAATAAGGCACCCAAAGAGACTGAACGTTAGGAAACTGTAAAACACAGGAGTCTATGAAGCTTAAGAAAGTCATTTAATTGGATTAGTCCAATGTCAGTCTTCATTAAATAGGAGTGAGTATAGTATGTCAACTATCTTTCATATGTGCCAGTCACTTAACCACAAGAAGCTAAACTGAAGTAAACCAGACATAAATTCAGGTAAAGTGCATATACTAACTTCCTCAGGCGGATCAGCTTTCCGTTGCATTGCCTCCTAGTATCGCTGCTGTGAAAAGACTCATGCACGTTCTGAAGTCAAATATCTTCCAGTCAAACCCAGCCAGACTTGATATTTCCATTATTCCTAACCATAATGTAAAATGCAAGAAGGAAAGTGATTTAACATTTATATTCAAATGTACACTTTCAAACCTCTCTTCATATATTGTGAAACTTCAAAAAAACCAAAACATAACAAAAACCCTTTACAGTTTCTTTAGTGAATATCTCTGACCTAATGTTACACCAAACTTCTGTCTTGTTTCATTAACACCTTCTGAGCTGCTTCTGTGGAGTTTACTTCAAAAATGAATCATAACTCTGATTTTCTAATAGGAAAAAAAATCTCTACTTTCAAAAGATGTTTTCACTTTTGTGATGACATCTGGCAGAACCCTGAAGATGTCATTCCATTAACTTCTAACTACAGGTAAGGCTTAAATTTACTCTGAGTAAACATAGTAATCTTTATTCATAAACAGTAGTCTAGATTTCTCTAGACTACTAATCGTTGTCCTTCAATATCCTCCAATTCCCTTTGGAAAAAACACAAGAAAAGCTGTCTAGCCTAGGCAGAGGAGAAGGAGCTTGACCTATCACCACAGAGGGGATGACACTGGGAATCCATTATCTGTTCAAGAGGGAGCCTTAAATATTTCACGTCCCTCTACCCATCTTTTTATTTTCTCCTCTCACTCTTGGTGAGTTTATAATAAATTGTTCTTTATTTTGTGTGTGCCAAGTGAATAGTAATCCTTAGGTTTGAGCAAATAATAATTTAAGTTAAATGAGACAGATGGAAATTCTTTGCTCCATTATTTTAATCCATTGAAGTCCTTTAATATATCCAAAGTAGCTACTTAACTCTAATTTATGAGTTCCTAGATTTAAACATTCATAGTTTTCCAGAAAAATACTGTATTGCCTCTCACTGTAATAATTCACCTTAAATCACACACCAAACCAAGTATTTTTTGGTTTTGACTGTACTAGTGAAAGCTTAGAGCTCCTATATAGTCAGAAGAGGAAGCTAGATCACAAAACATACTGGGCTCCTGAAAAACAAATTACAGCCAAATCTGACCTATCAATGGGGGGGTTTAGTCGGTTTACATATGAATGATGCCCAGATGTGGACACCTAGGGCTTTCCTCCACGCAGAATTAACCAAGATCAAAAGGTTTATTTGATTATTTACACAATACCATGCCAAAGACTATGTTATTTCCATGGACAGATTAGATCTGGAAGCAGTTCAGCTATTTCCACTCAGTTCATAGTAGTAAATATTGCCAGAGTTAACCTTGCTGGAACTCTAAACTAAGCAGAGCGAGCTTCATTAGCCTGCACTAACTGCTTACACCTGGGACAGGACACAGCACCACCTAAATGAAATCAAGTTCATCTGTGTAGTAAGCAGAGCGAGCTTCATTAGCCCTGCACTAACTGCCTACACCTGGGACAGGACACAGCCCCACCTAAATGAAATCAAGTTCATCTGTGTAAAATCCATTTTCAACACTACCACAGCACAAAATGCTCCCCCTCCCCCTTTCAGTGTCCTCAATACAAAGCGTCCCTTCTAGTGATCAGCACAAGCAATACCCTATTTCTAAACTTTTCTTTCAGAAGGGAATATTTTAGAAAAGGACACATCTCCAGCTATTTCCTTTCTCTCAGCCATTCCCCAAAGAGCAAAAAGGCAAATATTGCCACCAGTCCATTCACTGTCAAAGTTCAGGCCACCTGTGATGGGGCTTACCCAACCAACCCAAACCCCTGAGGAGGAGGCACAGGGGTGCACTACCCACATGGGGCCAAACCCAGCCCAGAACAGCTCAGCTGAGGGGGGCACAAACCGCTTCAGACTCTAACGCAGCAACACTAGATCTTAACATCTGGATTCTTAATAAAAGGCTAGCTGCACCTCATTTTTATTTTGTTAATATGCCTAAATATTTCAAGAAAGCCCTTATTAGTAGCAAGTGAATAATTTTCGTTTCACATGTAGAAATAAAGTTTCACCAACTGAATTGAGTGGCCGTGTGTCCTGGTCTGCCCAAACCAGGACACCCTGACTGACAGACCAGTACTTGTGGGAGGACTTTGGTCCAGTCTGCGTTTCAGTGACAGCACCAAGACATCACCGCCACCACCACAGCTGCGGTGTGAGGAAAGGGGATGCCATAATCAAGCACCACGATGACTTTTTTCTGTCAAACACTGCTAATATTACCACGAGGAAACAGCCCTGTGTCGGCTGCCCGGGTTCCAGGTACCACGGGGGTGGGGGGGCACCTGCCGAAGGCCCAAGCCTTTGCTCTGGCGAGGCGGTCGGCCGGGAGGAGGGGGGAAAGGCAGCGCCCCTCACCTCTACCGCTTCGTCTCGCAATGAAACCCAGCCATGCCTGGGCCGCCTCGGTGGAGTTTCGGCCGAGGAACCATCTCCCACCGCCTCACGACGACGACTGAGGGAGCGCGAGCGCGAGCCGAGCCGAGCCGAGCCGAGCCGAGCCGAGCCGAGCCCCTCACTCGCCCGGCCGCAGCCACCGGCGCCCACCAGGGGGCAGCCGCAACCAATGGGAACGGGGAGCGCTCCTCCGCCCCTCCCCC
>NW_015090812.1:4458705-4478207 GCF_001431845.1 Calidris pugnax
CCCCCCCCCCGCTCCGTGACGCGCTTGGTCCGCGCCGCCGCGGTGCATGCCGGGGAGGTGGCGGGACCATGGCGAGCGACTTCTACCTCCGCTACTACGTGGGGCATAAGGGCAAGTTCGGCCACGAGTTCCTCGAGTTCGAGTTTCGGCCCGATGGTGAGGGGATGGGGACGGGGACGGGGACGGGCAGGCGGGAGGGAGGGAGGAAAGGGCGGAGGAGGTGGCGGTGGGGCCCTCCGGTGCCAGGAGGACGCGGGGCCGGGCCGCGGCTCGCCCGCCTGGTGCTGCCCCGTCGAGGGGGGGTTTAACGTCCGCCGTGTCTCCGCCAGGGAAGCTGCGTTACGCCAACAACAGCAACTACAAGAACGACGTCATGATCCGAAAGGAGGTACGGGAGAGGCGGCGGGGGAGGGGGCGGGCGGCCCCGGCAGGCTTTGGCCGGAGCGGCGCTGGGGGCCACGGTCGGTGGCCGCGGCGGCCCGGGGCGGGTGTTGAGGCTGGAGTGTCGTTCGTAGGCTTATGTGCATAAGAGCGTGATGGAGGAGCTGAAGAGAATCATCGACGACAGCGAGATCACGAAAGAGGACGATGCCCTCTGGCCGCCTCCTGACAGAGTTGGCCGACAGGTCGGTGTACGGTGTCTTCTCTAATTGCTGCTCTAATCTGTGCTGTTTGGCTCATTAGGAACACAACTGGGCTTTTTCTTCACATCAGTATTGTTTCTAGCCAAGAAGAGGGAAACAAATACTACTTTAAAACCTGAGCGTGGCAATTTAGTTGTGAGACTTGATGTGATTCACAGACCTGCTGCATTCAACACCTCCGCAAGAAAAACAGAAAAGCCCATCATCTCAGCACTTAACTATTTCTACCATAAAGCAGCAGTTTGACTTCCTCTAATCTTTTCTTTTCCAGGAGCTTGAAATAGTAATCGGTGATGAGCACATCTCCTTCACCACGTCAAAAATCGGTTCACTCATTGATGTAAATCAATCCAAGTACGTACTCTGTGGTCTTATGTTGCTGTTGGTTTTATGTAACAATTTATGTTCCAACTTGCTGATTAGTAGGTACTTGTATTTTATGTTGTTTCAAACTACAGATCAGTTGCTGGGGGCACAAGTGCTCTGTGTTCCCATGTAATCTGCCAAACACTTCTAGGCTGTGTCATTAGTGCTATTTTTTCAAACCCACTGAGCCACTAATCCTTCTGCAGGAACCCCTGTTGGCACATTCAGGGGCTGAGCTGAGCTCTCATTGTGACACTAATGTCTCTGGGAGAAACAAGACTTCTGGACTGAAGAGCTGAAAAGACTTAGTATCTTGTTTTGTAAATCCAAAGTGGTGTTGCTACTTGCTTTCATGATAAAAATGCACATTTTGTCAGAGACTTACAACTTGCAAGCTTGGACTGTAGGCTGTTCTATCAATCCATGCAGGATGAACAAATCTATTAATGTGTAAGATGACCTTTGAAAAGTCTCCCTGTGGGCATGGGTTGGTTTTGGTTTTTTAATAGGTGACAAAAACTGCTGGTTTAGAACATCAATCTAACTGGTCGGTCTTCTTCCTTCCTTCCTTCTGTTGTGCGCTGCAGGGATCCAGAAGGCTTGAGAGTGTTCTACTACCTGGTCCAGGACCTTAAGTGTCTAGTCTTCAGTCTTATTGGACTACACTTCAAGATCAAGCCAATTTAAATCAAACCAACTGAAGTTTGTATTGCAGAGTCTGTACGGATGGGGGGGGGGGGCAGGATTGCTGTTTCAATTTTTCACTATTTCTGGCCTGAACTTTTTATGTATGTTAGATTTCTTTTTTTTTTCTTTTTTTTTTTTTTTTTTTACAAAACGTCAGTGACTGTTTTAATAAAATGGTGAGATCTGTATTTTTAATTTATAACTTCTGGTGAGAAACTGACTTCTCTACACTTCCTCTATCATGGTACACTCAGGGACTGTTACCCCAGTTGTATCACACAAAGCGATAGTTCATTTCTCTATCTGTGCGGTGGTAGCAAATGGAATTAAGTCTGGCTCTGGGAAATGGCACTTTTGCCAGCTGTCAAGATAAACTTTTGCTACTGTCCCGAGTCAGATCTTCTGCTGGGCAGATCAAAGGTGCAAAACAACCAAGAAAGGTTGAACCAGATGATTCTTCTGACCTGGGAACCCGAAGCTCTGACTCTGCACGTGGTGACCGGTTACAGCAAAGATGTGTGTCAGCTGCTGAACATCCTGCTGCTGTGATCGCCTGTTTCCCTTCAGAGCAGAAGTGGACACCAGCCCACCCGGGAGCCATCCAGGCTGTTCCCTGATACTCCATCCAGCTTCAGAAAACCTGAAATTAAAAGCAACGTAGAATGTAGTTAGTTCAGTTCTAGGCTAGCAGATCTGTTGTGCAGGATTGATTAAGAGACGTAGAGGACCAAATATGTCTTAACTTCACGGAATCACAGAATTGTTGGAGTTGGAAGGGACCTCTAGAGATCATCTAGTCCAACCCCCTGCCAAAGCAGGGTTGCCTAGAGCACATCACTCAGGGCTACATCCAGGGCTTGAAGATCTCCAGAGAAGGGGACTCCACACCCTCCCTGGGCAGCCCGTTCCAGTGCTCTGTCACCCTCACTGGAAAGAAGTTCTTCCTCCTATTTGAATGGAACTTCCCAGGTTCCAGCTTGTGCCCCTTGCCCCTTGTCCTGTCACTGGGAACCACTGGAAAGAGTCCAGCTCCATCCTCAAAGTGGTGGTTTTTGTACAGTGCCATAGGGCTCCCCCACAAGGGGTCCAGGGCTCCCCACAGGCTCTGAGGGTGCTTCCTCACCCCAGTGCTGCCCACCTGCTCCCTTGCCTTCTTTAGCGCCTCTTTCTGTTCCTCCTAGATCAGTAGCCACTGCTATTAAAAAAAAGATTGTGGCTAAATGACTTTATAAAAACACCCCCATTGCCTGTGGGAGCACCTCCTGCTCCCCTTCTCCCGCCACAGACACCCCCTGCTTCCCCCACAGCCCCCTTCTCCCATGGCCCCGCTTTCCCACCGCCTCCCCGTTCCCCTTCCCCGCCCTGCACCGCCCGTCCCGGGGCCGGGCCCGCCGCGCCTCCCGCCCGGTGCCGCTCCGGCGGAGGGCTGGGCGGTGACTAGGCCGCGCCGCCGGGCGCCATCTTGGCTGAGGGCAGCCCCGGCTTCCCGGCGGCTTCAGCGCGGCCGAGAGCACCGGGAGGCGGCCGCCAGCTTGGCTGAGGGCACCGGCGCAGCGCGGTGGAGGGTGGGGGAGAAAATAAACCAACCGAACCCAGCGCTAAAAACACGCAGGAGCGGGTTGAAGCCCGCAGCTGCTCCCGCCGGGGTTGAGGGGGGGCGGTGAAGAGAGAGCCCCGGCAGCGCGGCGGCCCCGTGAGGTGCCGGGCACCCTGCGAGGCCATGGGGGTAGGTAGGAGCCGCCAAGCGAGGGGGGCTGAGGTGAGGGGAGCCGAGCTGAGGGTCTCTCTCGCTGCCTCTTCTCTTGCAGAGGATCGGGCTGCAGCTGCGCGCCACGCTGGAGAACATCACGGGACTGCGGGCCGCGGGGGAGGACTTCCGATGGTACCTCAAGGTGCGGGACCGGAGCGGGGACGGGGTGTGGGGAGCCTGGGGTCAGCTACAGGAGCAACGAATTTGATGGTAGAAATCAAAATAGGTGTGTGTACGTCAATTACATGTGTGACGTGGTCAAGGGAGGTCATTCTTCACCTCTGCTCTGCACTGCTGAGGCCACAACTGGAATACTGTGTCCAGTTCTGGGCTCCCCAGTCCAAGAGGGACAGGGAACTGCTGGAGAGAATCCAGGGTAGGGCAACAACGATGATGGAGGGATTGGAGCATCTCCCTGATGAGGAAAGGCTGAGAGAGCTGGGGCTCCATCTCTCTCTCAGCAGAGAAGGCTGAGGGGAGACCTTATCAATGGTTATAAGTATATAAAGGGTGGGTTGAAGGAGGATGGAGCCAGACTCTTTTCAGTGGTTCCCAGTGACAGGTCAAGGGGCAACGGGCACAAGCTGGAAGGTGGGAAGTTCTATTCAAACAGCAGGAAGAACTTCTTTCTGGTGAGGGTGCCAGAGTCCTGGAACAGGCTGCCCAGGGAGGGTGTGGAGTCCCCTTCTCTGGAGATCTTCAAGCCCCACCTGGATGCAGCCCTGAGTGATGTGCTCTGGGCATCCCTGCTTTGGCAGGGGAGTTGGACTAGATGATCTCTAGAAGGTCCCTTCCAACTCCAACAATTCCGTGATTCCATGATTCCATGACATTATACATTAGTTTGGAATAATGAAAAGTCCTTAGTTCAAGCATTGATCGGTGTCTGCATTGGTGCGGTGGTTGGCAATCCAGTACCCACTGGCAGGTGACCCAGGTAAATGGTGAGGTGTGCTATTCCCATCTTCTATTTCCTGACTGCGCTTCGTACCACATTTTCCACCCAGCGCACCAAAGGGCAGACCCTCTGCGGCAGCCATACCTGCCACGAAACACTGGGCATGGTGGGTCTGGAGGGCTCACGTCAGCTCCTGCAGCTTCTTAATCTCTGGTTACTGACAGCTTTAAATGCTCTGGTTTATTTTTCAGCTGAAATGTGGAAACTGTGGTGAAGTTTCTGAAAAATGGCAGTATCTGCGATTGATGGTACGTTTCCCTGTTGCAACCTGCATCAGAACAAAAATGAGAACACAAACCTGCCCTCTTAACGCAAGGGATATTGGTGACACCTTGCACTTTAGATGAGATAGTATTTTAATAGCTGATAACATTCAGGAAATGCTGTCATATTCCCTACTAAAAAAAAAACCCAAATATTATTTGTAGACTATTAATTGAAATATGCCATTGGAATGGTGACTGCTGGGGACAAAGTATTTACACATCTGCTTTGAAAAGCTGCCTCTCTGTAAAAATATCATTTGAAAACAAACTTTGAAGTGATAGCAGAATAAGTTTGTGCCTGTAGCCTATTTCTCTGATGCTGGTGGAATCTTTTTGGAGAAGTTGAGGTAATTCAAGGTGAGTTAAGCATACAAAATTAGCATTTGGAAACTGAGAAAGCTGGATAAAATTCGTCATGGTTAAGAGAAGTTTCTGTTCTTAGGAATAATCATCCCTTTTTGTTGATACTAGCGAATGGTAAGAGTGTATTTTGAGGAATTAATGGAACATGCCTACATGGACAAGACATAACCATCCATTACTCAAGTCTGGAAGAAAATTATTCTTTGATAATTACAGCTTTCTGAATTATGGATCTCTCTAAAAAAAAACCTTCTCGTTGCAATATCTTTAAAAAGTTAAAGTTGTAAAAAACTACTTTACCTTTGCAGAAGTGGTTCAGTTGGAGTGCAGTTAAAAATGATGTCTCTGTTGTTGTTATTTTTAGGACAGTGCTCCCCTGAAAGGAGGCAGAGGAAGCGCCACGATGGTGCAGAAATGCAAGCTGTGCTCCAGGGAGAACTCCATTGGTACGTGCTTAGAAATTTAAGAGGCATCATCCATTTTATACCTTTTCTCCTGGGCTTATTTTTTTAGTCCCCATTTTTGCTTGGCACTGTTGATCAAGAGCATTCACCAGGGATTTTTTTCCTTGTTTCCTCCACTGGTGCTTGAGTTCACAACAGATACATACTTGTCATCATGCTCATGAAGGAGACAGCAAGGCCTCCCGGGGAGTTCAGGTTTCTGCATGAACAAAACTCATATCCCTTAATGTCATTTTACAAAAGCACGTAATTCATTTTGCATTAGGGTAACAAAATGGCGTAACGTAAACTGCTCAGGAGAAGTGAGAAAAACTGAATTATGCTTTTTGAGGGCCAGCTGCAGGAACTGCTTGGTTACTTTGTTTCTTTTACTTTGTATAAGGAAATTTCTTCGAAAGAAGAAGCTGGAGCTTGGTTTGTGCTGAATAAATCTGAAGACATAATGCCACTTACTTTCACACTTCTGATTTTTTTTTTTTAGATATCATAAGTCAGACAATCAAACCTTACAACGTAAGTTTGCTTTCTCTTCTATATAATAAGTGAAAGATAATAAGCTTTAACGATATCTTGAGGTTTTATCATCACATTCCTCTTTCAAGAACACAAAAAGCTGGTATTCTCCTCTGAAGAAAACTGTGCTACATTTCATAAGCAAAACACAAAACTCTATCACTCAAATTAGAGGCAATTATATAATGCCCATATTAGTTTCCTTTTGAAGGCTTCCTTGTGGCAGATTAAGAAATCGTAGTTAATGACCACCTATTAAACGAGCCCTAGGTTGGGACATCAGAGTTGATAGTACTGCCAGCTGTTCATTCCTATGCTAATGCTTGTCACTGTCGTTAAAGCAGTTCATTCCTATGCTAATGCTTGTCACTGTCTGTCTCTATTAGATGAAAACTAATGGTTTTCCAACTCAATTATAGGCCGAAGACAGTGAGAAATTCAAAACAATAGTGGAGTTTGAATGCCGAGGTCTGGAACCAGTTGATTTTCAGCCACAGGTGAGTTTTTATTTGTGATTTGTTTCTCAGTTTTTAGGAGCGCTTCTTATAAAGTGATAAAACATATACTATTGGAAATGGTATTGCTCTGCCTGGAACATCCTACACATTCAGTTTTACATCCTCTCCATAGTTTGTTCTTCATTTTACTCAAAAAAACCCTTACCAAACCTGCAAGCAGCAAACACTAACAACTCTTGTATTCTTTGTGCCAGTAAAATCTAAAATGAATTGTGCCTTGGAGTTGTGTTCAAATTGCCATACAGGTGGCTCAGCACCGCTCATCCGAACTCATCTGAAAGGTCGTTACAAAAGGGCATCTTTCCCTGGGTGGGAATTGCAGGAGCACAGCATTAGGTAGCCACATTCAGGAGAGGGACACTGTGCTTCTCGGTATGCCACAGAGAATAAGTGAAGTTCAGGTTATGAACAGTTTTCATTATATGGCCTCTGAGAAAAAATAAAATTCCCTTTGAGATTTGACATCACCAAAGCCATAGGAAGGGAATACTTGGCCATTTTTCCATTTGAAACTTGGTCAGACCAAGACTAAAGATCACCGGCAGTTGAAGAGTGTTGCAAAGCACTCCTCGAGGTTCAGAGTTAAAGGATTTCCTCGGTGCCCAGCCACTCTCCAGTGATTCATTTGCTTGTGCACGGTCATGCTGTATGCCAGCTAACTCCCTACTATATTTAACCTATTATTCCAGTCGGATTAGGTGTAAATAGACTGATAAATATAAACCTGCCTTATCCTTCCCTCAGACTGTGACACTGTGCTAAGAAACAGACCAAAAAAGCTGATCCTACAAGGAATTCAGTATAAATAAAATCACCACTGCAGCGTGCTCCAGGAGGTCTTATCTAATTATTTATTTAGGTGAAGCCCATCTTTTTGAGGAACAGAATGGTTATTAGTTTATTCCTGTTTGAAAGTTTTGCAGTCAGACCTAGGAATTTGCACTTTAAGAAAAATCTAAGAGAAGACTACAAATTGTAGGAGATGTTTATAGCTCTGCATCCTCGCTGTCAATTTTATTTTTATCTGCAGAACAAAGACTTCACACCTGTTACAAAGCTAAATTTAATATCCTCCTTCTGTGCACTCTATTGGAGAGTACCCTCGAATCCTGAGCAGGTATTTCAGTGAATTTGTGATTCCTAAATGAGTAAATATATGGACTTATGCAGTTCTGAATAATTCTGTAACTTGCTTTCTGTTTGATGTGATCCAAGCCAGCCTGGTGTCTCTACAACCTTGGATCTGGCTTTTGATTAGCAGCAAACAGGATAGGCCACAGCATTCATGTATTTTCTTTGTATTTTTTAATAGATATAGTACAGCCATACCTGAAGTCAATTTAGATTGGTTTAATGCTTGTATGCCATATTTAAATTATAGTAGTTTCCTCAAAAAAAATCATGTAAGTCTGAAAGAGGAGAAGGCATCCTTTGATTGTCTGATATAAACCCTCTTTTCCTACCTAGTACCAGCAACAAATTCAAAGTTGGTACTTGTGTGTTCTAATAATAGGTGTCCTATTCCTCGGAAGGCCAGTGAATATCTCCAGGTGGCAAAAGCAAAGCTTCTTTTAGTTTCCTAGCATCTCTTCTGTACTGGAGCCCTGCATTTTTGTCCCATGATGCTGATCTTCCCCTCCACCCTTGGCAGTGCCCATGAGAAGGGCTTCTGACAATTATGTAAAGGTCATATTCACACCGTGCCTCGCAGATAGCTCTCCTGTTGCTACATCTGCCACGCTCCATGGTTTATTTAACTCCCAAGTGCTTAACCTTCCATTCAAATCCCAAAATATTTTAAAATCCCGTGGCTTACATCACATGTTCTTACACAGTTAAATGCCTGACTGGCGCTAGTGGGGATTTCTCTATCAAAAATGCAAATGTAGATCCCTTGCAGAAAACCAGGAAGACGCTGCATTTGTTTTTTAAATAAAATTCCATAGTTAGAAATGGCAATGTAAGAATCCTTCCTGTGTGCTACAGAGGTAGCTGAGACTTTTTAAGCTTAACTAATAAAACTTAATTTACAGCTTGATAACTGTGAGGCCTAAAATGAGAGAGCAGTTCCTAAAGAAGATAAAAAAGAACACCTCCTTCTTGTGCTATACCCCACTGATACACTGTTTCCTTCCTAGTGCTATCCTTTCCTTCTCCTCTTTAAAAACAGCAACAGTAACAACAGTGAAGAACTCTTCCCTTTGAAATGATTGTTTGGGTATACTAATTGTTCCTTCACCCAGCTGATCCTCCTTGCAGGTAAAGCTTGCCAGCAACTTCTGCACCTAAATCCAATCCAGGCTGCTCCATCTCTCCAGTGTCTTGGATTCTGACAATATTTAAACCAAAATTATTAACTTTCTTCCACATTTTCTTTCTATTGTTTTCTTGCAGTATAATTAAGTTTGTTCTGAAGCTATCTTATACGTAATGCCTGTATGGATTCTAAACACAAATTAAAGCTATTACTAGTTGGATGTTGCTACATAAACATAGAAACTCAGGTTTAACATTATCTAGAATTCTTGGAAATACCTTTTTGGAAGGAAAAGAGGAGAAGCATTCCCTTGTTTGACACTGTGGTTGCTTAGACTGAATTTTCCCAATTCATGAACAGGGTCACAACCTTATGCTGACTTTTAACCACTCTTTCTACCTAATGTAAAAGAAATACAATAAAATTATGCTGAGTTTCTTTCTTTAAACAGAAACTTTACTTTCAGTGATCATTTTTTTTTTATTTTCTTTGTACAACTTATTCTTAAAAACTTACTGCAACTGTGTTTGCAGGCAGGGTTTGTCGCTGAAGGCGCAGAATCTGGCACACCTTTCAATGACATAAACTTGTTAGAAAAGGTATGTTCTCTCAGTTTTGTTAGTAAATCTAATTATCTAGCTTTCTTTCCCTAAGTCACTAGCCCAAAATACACACCCTGCATGTGCAGGAGACATGTTTTGCTCTTTCATGCAGGAAGGTCATAGCTGAGCAAGAAACTAAATCAACTATGAACAACTAGCATTACTAACAGTGTCATTTTAGAAGTACACCCTTTATATATAGCTTAGCAGCTGACAAAGGTAGAAATGCAACTTCTAAGTCACTCAGGAATTCCAGAGAGCAAACACCTGGAACACTAAATGGCTGGGGTTATTCAGAGTGTTGAACTCATTTTTCTAGGAAGGTGCCTGCACTGTTTCCTGTGAGCAGAGATATTAAAAAGTAACAGAAAGACACTGTCCTTCAAAGCTCAGGGCAACGACTCCGGCATTGCAAATCTTCCTTGGCTGTGAGCAAGAAACCTCAAGGTCAAATCCGTTCCCTGGTATCCTACTTGGCAGGGATCTGCTTGTCTGCTTACCCACCTGACCAGGGTATTGTAAATGATAGATAATCCTTTCATCTGCCGTGGTGGTTGTCCACTACAGGCTGTGGACTACATATGAAAAAAAAAAAATTGTTAAAATAAAAACACTGAAGCTTATCTAATTTCAGGTAAATGCTCTTGCTTCTCTCAGATATCAGAACGCAGCTTAGTGACTGCACGGTGCTTTCCACAGAAATCTAAGACCCAAACTTTGAGTAAGGTTTAGTTTCAGTTTGAACTCCAGTCTGTGATTTAGACATTATTGCCTTCTGTCTTCTGTGTCTAATACTGTGAAATCTTATTTCCTATAGGATTGGAATGACTATGATGAAAAAACAAAGGAATCTGTTGGAATCTATGAAGTTACCCATAAATTTGTAAAATGCTGAAGTTCATACCCTTAACAAATCTTGACACGCTCATTGAAGACGGAGCTGTAACTATTGGAGACTCAGCTTCCTTGGAGTTCCTTTTCACACGGCTGTACTGCAGAAATGGAAACTTCAGTTGTACTCAGTCCCCAGGAACTCCTAATAAAGTATTTTCCACAGAGCACTTTGAGATGGCCTCAGTACAAACTGAAAATTGTATATACTGAACTGTGCCATTTGCTTGATGTTGTCTTTTGGGGGAATATATATGGTTGTGATGGACGGTAGCTTAACTACTCTATCAACAGCAACTACTTAGACAACTTATTAAGTTTTTAATAGCCTACCACCAAGAAGTGCCCACATTTGATTCTCTCACATAAGTCAGTAAGGTCTTTTCACTCACCACTCCTACCATCAGGAAATGGCTATGAGCATTAGTGAAGGACAGCATCAACTGTTCAATTGAAAAGGCACCTCTTTGAGAGCTTTTGGCCAGTTCAAGTAAAGACCCTGAGGTGGGTTTACTGAGAACACTCATTAAGCTTGACTACTACTGACATTTACACATAGCTCTTACAATCTTCAGAAAATTAAGTTATCTTTTCAAGTGTGTCGTAAACCTCACTCATGTCTAGTTGAAGACAGATCTACTTCTTGGCAACTGTGCCAGCTATTCTTATGTTTTTAAAAAAATAATAAACAACCAAAAACACAAACCCAAAAAACTAGTGAACTTAATTCAAAGACTCTTGGTCTGATTATTTCCTTCATCCCCTTCAAATGATCACCTTCCTTTAGTTGTTTAAAAGAGCAAGAACAATCATGGTAAGTTTTAAAGTAAGTTTTAAAATAATCCTTTTCAACTGGAAACTGGAACAGCCCATTACAGGCTGCAGAGGAAAAAGCCCTGACTAGGAAAAGCCTTTGCACTTACATATTTTAAGCAAATCTCTTCCCTTCCCAGCATTTGCAGTTCATAGTTCAAGATATGGTACTGCTTATGCTTACTGTGATAAAGGAAAAAGAACCTGGAAGTTGAGATACCCAAAGGAAGAGAAAGACACGGGCTGCCTTAGCACTACACCGAGCTGCAGAGGCAAGTGCTACCGTGCTCCAGAGAAAGACTGAAGTCAAGAGGGTTTAAAAGGCAGAGGGGAACAAGTTATACACACCATAGTGAATTTTGTGCAAAAAGGCCCCTTCCCTTTTTGTTACCATCCACTTTGTAGCTGGCCGAGTCCCAGCTGTGAAGAGCACGCAAGGAACTCGTCTGCATCAGCTTCATCTCGCATTCGCAGCATCGCTTAGTTTTACTGGTGTCTGTGCTCAAGCTCCTGTGATCCTTCAGAGAGTTCTGACAAGTCTTAGTCTTTAGAATTTCTCCTACAAGCCCCGTGCATTGAAGACACAGCTCTAGGCACTATGGCACTTGCTACAATAAATAATGTCAAAAGTTCTAGCTGACAGAACAAGGAGGAAACAGGAAAGTGTTCTGTTGAGGTTACTTTTCCACAGGAAGTTTGGAAAGGGAGAACCCCAAAAGATAAAGTTCAGTGTTTGTTTTTTTTTAAGGCACAAGAGCAGAGGTTTATGTAGCATAACAAAAGCAAGTTATTGGACAGACTTCACCTACAGAAGGGGAGAGCCACCGCTGCTTTCAGTGGTTGTCTTTTCAACCATAGTAAGAAACATGAGCTATTCATAAAGGGCCTACCCATACTGTCTCATTTTGATATGGCAATAAAAGAACTTTGTGATTATTGATAGCTTTATTAAAATACAGTCTTTTCCAGTCAATTTAACACCACAGTTGGTGACTGCAGGTTACTTAAAGCCTCTGTTAGAGTGGAAAGGCTTCAAGTGGTTGAGGCACAATCAGTTTCGGTATCAATTCAAGTTTAAAGAGAGAAGTAAGTGTGACAAGTTAGTAAGCAAGCCTACTGTAAGAGTGCAAATGTAACCACTCTTTCGTATTTAAAATTATTGCATGTATTTTTTTAAACTCTAAGAGTGGTATCACAGTGCTGTTGTCTGTCTGAGCATTCATGGAACAGAGATGTTCCAAGTTCCTAAACTTGGTAACAATGCCTTTAAGTAATGTGTTTTAAGAACACACGGATCTGTTGGAACAGATCGATCTGTTACTTAATTTTGACATCGTGAATGTTTGTATTTCCTGAAACATGCATTCAAGGTCAGTACTAGATTTCTTTAAAATAGATACAAATTTCATAGTCAATCTAAGAGTATTCAAGTTCAACGAAGACAATGAAGCCAGTCTCAGCCACATTGAACACTGATTAGTGTACCAATTAGACAGTCTGCATTTTGTACTGTGTTCCAAAGCTTTTATGTCTAACTACCAATTTTCTTGCCCTTCAAAACATTAAAGATATCTTCTAGTGACTTGTATATACACTGAAGGTATTCTTTACCATTCCTCGTCGGGTAAGAGGAAACATTACAACCTATCCAATCATCGTGTACCTGATATCCAACTCCAAAGCCATCAGCCACCACGGGACCGAACCCCCCTAACTGCACAGCTGGGCTAACCAACGTGCTCGTGGAAATGATGTTGTGATTAATCCGAGCATAGGCTTGGTCTTGATAGAAATCAGGCAGTGGGATACCTTTGGATGAGGCTAAATAGCGCAAGCCAAAGAGATGCCGGTCAAATCCCTGACCTGTTAAAATAAAATAACAAGTATTAGAGAGATGATTAATTTTTGTGGGAAGCAAACTCGCTTATTTTGACATCGCATCATTTTTCAGCCACAAAAGAGGACATTTATAGAACTGGGATTTATTTTCGTATTTCAGGAATTATTTTTCAGAACCCAGACGTTCTGCACATGCGATACACGTATCCCAGGGAATGAGGGCTGGCTGTTTCACTGCTAGCCTCAACCAGGAATCATGAGAGTAAACAAAAGTGCCATGTTAACAGACAATTTTAATAATACATCGCATTCTTTGATTAACTATTTATGTGAACATATCTCCGTTGTTTAGAACGGAGAAAGGCTTTCCTAAAATTTGTAAATCTAAAGAGGAAAAGGATCTTGTATCAACAAAAGGAAACAAATTTTAGGCTCCATGGGGTAATGTTCAACAGTCAATTTTACTGAAACAATACACCAAGTTACACTTCTGGGACAGACAATTCAAAAGAAAGCATTTAGAAAAATACCAGGAGTACCACAGCCAAAGGATCAGTTTGATTTTGAAGTTTTTAAAGCCTTTATCCCCTGCAGGGATAGAACAGTAACTGCTTAGACATAAAGCCAAAATTCTTGGTTGCCTCAGGGACACACACTGAAGAATAAAAGTTTTTCAGCACTTTACCGGTGAAGCAGGAAGCACAGAGGCACCAAGACAGGCTGAAAGAGTTGGGGTTGTTCAGCCTGGAGAAGAAACGGCTCCAGGGAGACCTTAGAGCCCCTTCCAGTACTTAAAGGGGGCTACAGGAGAGATGGGAAGGGACTCTTTACCAGGGACTGGAGCAATAGGACAAGGGGCAATGGTTTTAAACTGAAAAGAGGTGAGATTTAGATTAGATATTAGGAAGAAATTTTTTACTGAGGATGGCAAGATATTGGAACACGTTGCCCAGAGAAGCTGTGGCTGCCCCATCCCTGGACGTGTTCAAGGCCAGGCTGGATGGGGCTTCGAGCAACCTGATCTAGTGGGAGGTGTCCCTGCCCGTGGCAGGGGGTCGGAAGTCAATGATTTTTAAGGTCCCTTCTAACCCAAACCATTCTATGATTCCACAATTCCTCCATCAAGAATTGAGCCTTAGAGAATGCGTTTGACTCTGTAGCCTTCTGCTACTGTTTTTGTCAAGTTTATATTAACGTTGGACCTCCATCAAAATTAAATTATTTAGTTGTGAAATAATGTTTCCAGCAACCTTGACAGACATTCTAGTGCAAAAGCAAGAGCGTTTGATATATTCCTACTCACCCATGGCAGCTTCTTTTGTCAAACGGCCGTGGTATTGTCAATGATTTTTAAGGTCCCTTCTAACCCAAACCATTCTATGATTCCACAATTCCTCCATCAAGAATTGAGCCTTAGAGAATGCGTTTGACTCTGTAGCCTTCTGCTACTGTTTTTGTCAAGTTTATATTAACGTTGGACCTCCATCAAAATTAAATTATTTAGTTGTGAAATAATGTTTCCAGCAACCTTGATAGACATTCTAGTGCAAAAGCATTTGATATATTCCTACTCACCCATAGCAGCTTCTTTTGTCAAACGGCCGTGGTATTCCTCCATCAAGAATTGAGCCTTAGAGAATGCGTTTGACTCTGTAGCCTTCTGCTACTGTTTTTGTCAAGTTTATATTAACGTTGGACCTCCATCAAAATTAAATTATTTAGTTGTGAAATAATGTTTCCAGCAACCTTGATAGACATTCTAGTGCAAAAGCATTTGATATATTCCTACTCACCCATAGCAGCTTCTTTTGTCAAACGGCCGTGGTATTTTGAGCACTCCACTACCAACTTCTGAAGATCTTCGGTGCTATGTTTGGAGAGTTCCCTGACAAAAGCTTCCGAACATTTCTTTGTATGGATAGAGGCAGGACGTATGGTCTCTGTACGACCATGTTTGAAAGCTGCAGTACTGCAAGACTCATATGTAGCAACAGTCTGATTGTACTGTCGGAGGAAAGCCATCTGGAAGGCAAGCTGAGCCACAGCATCTGGGCTTACCTTCTTCTGCTTTAGAAGGTCCTTTCCCCCTTCATTGAACTGAATCATATTAACAGACAGTCCTTCTACACTGGCATCAAATTTCTGTTTGGCTTTGGTAATTCCTGCTTTTAAGGCATCGTTCAGCTTAAAGTCAAGTTTCCGCACTGCTGCAGAAGAGTCTACAGAAGCAGGCTGGGACTGGGGGCTGATGGCTGGTGCCTTGGTGCTATCTTTAAAAACCTCATTCTGGAACCTGAGCACAGCCACACCATCTCCCCAGGAATGTTCAAAATTAATTCCTGCGGTGCCATCCTTAGTTATGATAAGATTAAAGGATTTGTCGTACCAGCGGTTAGCACCATCTCCATGCAACATAGTGTGGGACAAGTGCACAAAGTCTTTAATGGGAAAATCATCTAAACTTAAACAAAACACAGCAGAGTCTACTTTTTGAAGAGCTTCTTCATTGCCACTCTCCAGCAGATTCTTCCTCAGCAATGCCCACGTATCTCGGTTTTCACTGGAGAGGTAGCCAAGAGGAAAGGCCGGGGCTGGACTGTTGTCACTAAGGATGTATTTCAAGTGTGCTTGTATTTCTGAAGGTTTCAACATATTTCCATCTCTATCAAGAACGTCAAATATATAAAAATTCCCATTTCTCAGTACCAGTAAATGTTTTGCCTTTTCATCTGTATAAAGCTCATCTCTGTTGGGTTTAGGCAGCCGCGTAGAGTTGAAAAGCCTGAAGTACTGAGACATGTCTAGGGGGTACGCGTTGACCATGTAGGCACCAAACCAAGAAAGTGAAGAAGGCACAAATCGGATAATTTTTTTAAAGATCTCAGTGTCACTTTTTTCTGGATTGAGGTGAAAAACCTCTGGCTCAAGATAACCAGCCCTGAAGGTCTTCATAAAACGTATAGCAGAGACTGTCATGTTCGTAGCTCGTATGAGCTGATCGTTATATTCAGATTTTGGATCAGGATTAAAAGACATAAATGCATTAAAATTCAAAACAACGGGTTCACGTGATTTTAGGTACATGTCAAACCAGGGACCTGAAAATGGAGAGTTGAAAAATAGGTCAGAACATAAAAGCAGCTTACTGAGTCAGATCAGAGGTTCATGTAGTCCATATCCTGCCAGACAATTCCCCCAGGGATTCTCCCAACCTCCAATTATGAAGAAAGGTATTGTTGCCTAACTGTAAAAATACCGTATTTGGAGCAATCTGTACCAAGACTGTCAACATCAGCAGCAACGAGGGCCAATTTCCATGTTTTCTGTATGGCTCAGTGATAAACCATAACACCCACCACGTACAATGCAGCTCCCCAACACCGTATTTTGGTGCACATCTCACATCTGGAGTGGAATATGCCTTTACCTACTCTGAAGCTATTAATTTCTGCAACCCTCTGTTATGGAGGGCATGCCTCTCTTTAGAGCCACCTTTACTTCTGATCCAGTGTTTCCCTTCATTCCTGGCAGCATTCTTCCACCTACATTTACTGTCTTACGTTTCCATCTCCTTCCTCTTTCTGTCCACTACCACGATCAGCACAGGGCAAAACTCTTGGTACTGATGCACTGCCATTGGTCTCTCAAGCTGGCAAAAAGATGAAGTTAGATGGGACCTCACAGTTATTCTTCCAGGCCCAGAACTGACTTTGGAAAGCAGAATTACATTTGATAACCACAGGTCTTTCAAACAGTCTGTCAGCATAACAAGCAGCATGAATGTGACCCAAAGGTTTTGTGCTTGCCAAAACCAAGGGAATCAATCATAGTTCTAGAAGTAGTTACACCTTTACACCTGCCTATGAATAAAAAAAAAATAATCCAGGGTCACAGGCAGAGAAGGCATTTTTTAAGTAGGTTCTATTTCATCATCTTTAACAAATTGCACTCAGCAAGTTCCAGTATTGCACACTGCCTGGATACAGACCAAGGAAGCAAGTGCACACCAACTTCCCCTCAAGGGAGCCGATGTATTAAAAATTATTATTATTATTATTCCAAGCCTGGATCAGTCCCAAGTAGAACCTTCTAGCTGGGCTGTACGAAGGACAATGGGTAACTCAAGGACCTAACGTACAATTTTAATTCCAAGTCCTCATGGGTGAGTAACTAGCATTCATCTACAGTTTTAAAACCACATCCATCATCATCACGTAGCCCATCATATATTTTCAGAAACCAATTTCAAGTGGAACAGGTCTTTTATGAGGCCTAAGAAAGAATAATAACTAAACAAAAAGGAATCCAAACACCCCACAGTTCACAGACACAAAGCTGCATACTGGTTAACATTGACAAACATCATAAAATCACCAGTTAAAACCCCAGATGTTGTTCAAAGTGAATGGAAAGTAAAAGCTAAGAAATCAAAGAGCAGCTTTTGTGAAATAATTTGGTATTCTCTACAGAATCTGCGGTAGCTAACACCGCTACAGGTAGTCTCAACAGACAGCAAGGACAGAAGCGTATTCCCTGGGCAACATGCAAATTTCTACTTCCATAAGTATTTGAATACTTCCACCTCTGTTGCTACCCACCCAATACTTTCATACGCAGACACTTGCATGTGGAAGTCAGTGGAAGCAATAATAAGGAAGAATAATAAAAAGCTATATGCATATTCTCGCTCTCTTAATGTGTTTTTCTTTATTTTCATCTTCCCTCTTTCTGCTGCTCCTTTTGTTTTGCTCTTTAAAAGAATATTTTGTAGTTTTGTGGGGCTTTAAGTATGGACCACTGGCCACTTTTGCCTCCCACATCTTATTCTGTGAACCCACCTCAGAGTTTAGTTTTCTTTCTAAATAACTTGGAATTATTTGAAAATGATAGCTTTCTTTTCCTTAAGGGAATTACCAGTTAAGCTCCTCTATATAAACAAAAATAGACAGCAATGAAAAAAGAAATAAATAAACCCTGTAAACTCAAATTTAAATACAGTTTCCTTAAGGGAATTACCAGATAAGCTCCTCTATGTAAACATAAACAGACAGCAATGAAAAAAGAAAAAAAATAAACCCTGTAAACTCAAATTTAAATACAGAAACTCATGAAAAAGTACCATTTCTCCAACAGCCATCTACCCAGAATTCTGGTGTATACAAGATGATGGGCATTCTTCTTTCCACCAGAGACTCAGAATTTGCTCAAATACAGTCACAGTATGTTATTCCAAGTTTATGGAGTAGATAACTTATGCTTCAGCTTATTTCATTTGTAGCATTAGGAGCTACATACGCAGTAGACCAACATACCTGTGATGTAACTGGTATGCTTGTTCTGATTGTCTTGAGCAACCAGTTGCTCGTGCAGCTCTCTTCCAATTCCCTTTTCAAACTGTCGAGCAAGTTCTTCAGTTTTCCTACAGCAATCAACAAGAGTCAAAATGCTGTCAGAAGTCATATTCTTTATATGTAACACTTGGCTTTGAAGCAGCACATGATACTGCAATACACTTATCTTGTTTGTCCATACCTGAACTGATCATCATTTAAAAGCGGTTTCTGGGCATTCAGGTACCTTGTAATGGTATCTTCTAGTTTGGGAACCGGCAGTCTGAAAAAAGGGGAGCACAGAGACATGCACTTTATGAGCAATGGTACTAACAAAGCCCGTTTCTAACACAGCGGTCTCTCTTTGCCTCCCCTCTTCCCTATCCTTCCTTATACCCTCATATTATCCAAATGGCTCAAAAGCATCCTGCAGAAGATGAGAAGAAAGGGAATAGACAGGCATACATCACCAAAGTATAAAGTTCTTGGCAAAGAAAGCAGAAAACCAACTTGCCTGTCTTGGTACAAAGGTATTGCAGTGGAGGGTCCCAACACCTCACAGGGAATATGACATGAACTGTGGCAAGAAGCAGCTACATAGAAGGAAGGTTTAGTTTGGAAGCCCCCCCTCTGCCTCGGGACCTCCTCTCGCTGCTGGTGCCCAGAATCTACTCCTTCTTGCAGATTTCCTAACCAGTATCTCTGTCTATCTCTGTCATCTTCCTCTCAGCCTGAAGATGAAAACTGGATTTCACCGAACTTCACTGAATTTTTTAGAGTTGGAAGGGACCATAGAGATCTTCTTGCTATAAAATACCCCCCTTACACTCGCGGAGGTTACTTTGCAACCTGAAAGAATGTTTCAGTAATAGGCTTATCGTCATATTCACGCTTTAAAAAACGAAATCATTCCCCTCCGCTGTGATTTAGGCAGAGCACTTACACCAAGAGGCGAGCAGCACCCCCCGAGCGCGGGCGTGCAGAACCGGGGGCGTTTTCCCCCCCTTTCCCTCTCCTCACAGGGGACCCCCCGGGGCCGCCGGCCCCACACGGCCACCTGCCGCCACCGACCTCTGCCCGCGTCCCCCCGGAGCCCCGGGCGGCCGCCCCGGGGCTGGCCCGCTCCCCGGAGGGCGCTGACTGCAGGCCCTGCCCCGGCCCCCGATCGGCGGCGCCTCAGGAGGCCGCGGGACGGGCGGTCCGGGAGGGCAGGGGAACCGGCGGGGCGCAGCAGGGAGGGG
>NW_015090812.1:4478320-4487364 GCF_001431845.1 Calidris pugnax
GCGGGGGGGGAGGCGGGCAAATGGCGGGCGGGCGCCGGGGGGGTCCCTGCTCGGGCTCTGGGGCCGTCCCGGGGACCAGTCCCAGCTGCTAAATTGAGGGTCGCGGCGAACGATGAGATTTCACGAAGCATTTTTAAATTATCATTTAGTTTGGAGTGTGTATTTGATGCACACGCTTGAGGTAGTGAAGTCATCTGGTGTCTGCAGTGGGACGGTGAAGCGTTAGTTCAGTCCTCTTCTGCATATACATTAATAACATTTTCTATGATCCTCTTGTTCTGACAGTATTTTTGTTCAGTCTATAGACTCCACATTATTCCTTTTTTTTCTTTTTTTTTTTTTTTGGTGTGTGTCCATACTTCCTACTGACCACGCATCACTCAGGTCCTGCCCCCGAAGAAAACTCTTCAATCTTTCAGTGAGCTTTTTACTCATATGTGAGAGCAAATACTGTATTACAGCATCAAATAAAATACTGTAAACACAGCTCTGTTGTACTGTATGGACTACTTTCCATAAAAACACTTAATAATTTTAGGATAACCCATAAGCCGCCGGAGTGTTTGGGTGAGGAAGCGTGGCGCGGCGAGCAGTTACAGAGGTGTATTTTTATCAGATACTCGCTAGCATAAAAATCAGCGTTGGGATTGAATGCGGAGGAAAGGAAAGCAATCCCTGTGGCTTAGTCCGGTAATCCTCTGAAAGTAAATTGGCCCTACTCTAATCAACAGAGTGGTTGGAGAAAAAGTGAAATTGTTTCACTTCCAAGATAATAAATGACAAATGCCGGAAGGTGTCCTTGCGTGTTTGAGTATAACGGCTATGTTCTGATGGATGTGTGGCTCTTAGGCTACTCTT
This sequence comes from Calidris pugnax, assembly GCF_001431845.1. Classification (NCBI taxonomy): domain Eukaryota; kingdom Metazoa; phylum Chordata; class Aves; order Charadriiformes; family Scolopacidae; genus Calidris; species Calidris pugnax. The sequence goes on from NW_015090812.1 coordinate 4,479,179, forward strand.
TCAGCCTTTTTTGGCTAAGAAAACAAAAACCCCCAAGCCTGCTTTAGTTAATGAAGTTCAGTTTCACCCGGCTTGCCCTGTTGTGATAGTCCAGTTCAAAACGTTACCTGCTCTGCCCTTTAGAAAAATCTCCCGTAACTTTACTTTTACCCATTCGAATGCGTGACTCGCCCTGTTCCCTTCCCAGGTTTGGGTGTCCCGATCCCGGCCCGGGGAGCCCGAGGAATGCACTCAAACACCGTCCTTCTCCCAGGAGTGTCACTTTGTTTTGAACCGGTCTTGTTTTAGAAATACTACTGCATTCTGTTCTAATTTTCCAGAGCCCCCTAATCTTCTTCCAGGGTCTTAATGATGTAGTCGATAATAGGATTGTCGGTATTAATTTGGAACAATAATGCCAGCTGCTTGCTTGGTGGCTATTGGCAGAGGGGTGACCTTGCAGGTCAGTTAAGCAGAACTGGAAGTGCTTTGATCTGATCTATACAGAGCTAGATCTGTCCACCCGAACGAGGAGGAGCGAGCGAATTCTCTCTCCATGGGATGCTGATTCTTCTCCAGCGAGCAGGGGGGACAGCATGGCAGTGGGTTTTGAGGCGATCCTCGCTCGGATCAAGGATGTCTGTAAGAGAAACGGTTTGCTCATTCTCTCGGTGTTGTCGGTCACCATCGGGTGTCTGCTGGGCTTCTTCCTGAGGACGAGGCGGCTCTCCCAGCAGGTACGTGTGCCGCGGCAGTCGCTCACGACACGGAAAATACCGTACTTACGTAACAAAAGGCATAACAACTTGTGGAACTGCAGGATTGGACTGTGGACGATAAAAAGCACCTATGTGCGTTTGTTAAATTTGTTTAATTTCATTTGTTTGTTAACCTACGCTTGTTCTTTGGGTCTTTTCACGCGTTCTCAAACAATACGTTTGCAAAGGGTTCTGGTCTTTAAGACACCTAGTAAGTCTAGCATAAGCATATTATAATGTTCCAAGTGTGGATGATAATAATAGTGGGTGTTTAAGTGAGATGAAATGTAGCATCTATTATAGTCCTCTTAGAAACTGGTAGTGCAATATATTCATTGGATTATATTTTACTCTGGAACATGTCCTTCTAAAGAAAACACTGGGAGCATTTTTCATCATCAGATGTACAGAGGTACAGATGATTATGTTACACCAATGGTGGTTTTATAATGGTAAATTTGAGATTTGCCATCATTAGCAGACCATGTTATTAAAGTCACTTGGGGATTTCTCCTCCAGCACACTTCAGCTAAGCTCTTTGCAGGAACTCTTATCTTTCTGCTGTGTTGCTCAGACAGAACAGAGAGGCCAACTTGCATTGCTGAATGCATTGTTTGTGCACAAAATATAAATCTTAATTAAAAAATATGGCACTTAGTAAGTGGGACTAAACTAAAACAATTCTTCATTCTGCTACTGCTAACTGCAGTCTAGACTTCTTTTATGTCCAAGCAGTAGCTTCATACACATCTTCATACACATCTACAAACACATCTTCGTACACATCTACATATACATCATACACACACAAAACGCAGAATCAAGAGATTATTCAGGGCAACCTATTAACAGTAGTTCCCAAGAGACAGCATATTCCATTTTTGTCTTCCTTTATAAAGGAACAAATGATGTAGTGTGTTTTTGTTGAATTACAAGAGAATATGTATTTTAAAGACGTAATTTTACAATGATCTTTCAAAGCCTACTATCTTTGCCACCTTATATACCAAAGCTGCAGATTTTATTAATGTTTTCTGATCCACAGCTGTAGCAGGACTTATGAAGACAGATAGTCTTTATCTCAAAACAATAAGCATCTCTCCATGTATTTCTAGGAAATTAGTTATTTCCAGTTTCCTGGTGAGTTACTGATGAGGATGCTGAAAATGTTGATTCTCCCACTGGTTGTCTCAAGGTAAGCGAGGACAATGATTGTTCCAGTAACTTTTGAAGTTTCCTAAATGATACATGGCATCACTGCTGTTTTGGTTTTAACTGAATTAATATCAAAGTGGCAGGGCAATTACTGACGGCTGTATATTCATATTTATAGTGGAGCTACATATTTTTTAATCAATAGGAACATTTATGTAATACCTTATATAGGTATTATTTTCATTAAAACTCATGTGGGTTTTTTTTAAGGGATGTTTTCTTCTTTCCTTATAATGGGAGGACTTTTTCCTTCAAGCTAACTAGAAGTTAAATATATGGAATAAATAATGCACCTTATCAAAAAGCCTACCTTAAATCTAAACAATTGAAATAATACACCATTCAAATAAGATGAAAAAGCACCATTAATTTATAGTCTTCTACAGTATTTTGAGAGATGTGTTGTATTATGATGAATATAGAAAAAAAAGACGTGTCTGCAGCGAAGTAGTAATATGTGCCTGGCTTCAGGTGGAAGTGAAAGTGATTGCTTAGTACATTAAAGGCAGAACCTTTAGTGGTGCACTTTATTGGTGGCAGGATTAATGATCTAGATCCTGGTGCTGAGGGCTGGTGCATGGCAGCTGCCTTTGCATAATTTAGGATAGCTTTTTCTCTCCTCTCAATTCGTCTTGTCTTCCAACTGACTGCAATCACAACTACCAGTGGGATGTCCAAAAGCTCTCAGCCCAATGCTAAGAGAAGAAGTAAGGAGAGATGGAGAGTAACAAAGCTAACTTAGACCTAACCAGATCTGAGTAAAATATCTTGTGCTCTTTGGTGCCTTTCCTTGTAGCCTCGTTTCTAGGCTTCAGATCACTGAGAGTTGCTGAAAATAAACACAACCCAGCACTAATTTTATTTTTAAATCATCTACCTTCTCGTGGTTTTTTACAGCATGAAGCTGATTCATGGCACTTGCATGAACTGGCCATAGTAAGACCATAGATTCACACTTGGTTCTGTCCCACGCAGATATAGAACATCAAGATAAAATATGTTGGATTTTTTTTTTGAGAGGTGAAAAGAGAGTTTTCCAGGGACAATAAGAATGTCACGTGAGCAAGTGTCATAATAAGAACAGAAAAGGGTAGGAGTGTCACATCCCCATCCCTAAAATGTATAGTTCTTTAAATCCCCTTGGTTTTTAGAGATGCCAGGAGGAGAAGGAGCACAGTGGGGAAGAGCTGCTCTGACACAGCCTGTGATAGCTCTGGGTTACCTACAGATGTGTCAGGAGTGAACCTCTGAGCCTCACTGTTGGAACTGATGGACACTATCCCCTGGGGAAGAAAGAGAAGAAACTTTATAGATCTTCAAAGGGATTAGCTCTCATTGTAAGACAGCATGAGTCTATCTCCCTGTATAACAAAGTAACCATCACTGGCTATTGCATACTAAAACATCAGGGTTTTGCAAACAAAAAATACTCCAGATACAATTACATTCTTGTACAGTTCTTTTTTGTTGTTTCACAAAAAGCACAGTATTTCTCGCACATATTTTTCATAAAACAAGTAAACCAGTGCTCTCTGTTTTTACCAGTCTGCATGAACATTTAAAAATAAATTTCTTTGTGGATTTGGAGTATTTTCAGACTGTCCTGTGGGAGCAACAACAGTTAAATTATCTTCTAAATTACTGTATTATTGTTTACAAAAGCCAGGGGTACGGCACCATTTTACTCTTAATCGAAATTCATGTAAGTTTTTTCTTGAACTTTTCTTGAACAAGTAAAACCAAATACTTGTAAAGAGAAGTGAAGGTGAGAAAGCGGGGTTGAAAGAGGCACTCAGTGCAAAATACACTGTCTCCAAGTCCAGACTTTATCTTGAAGGGTTGTGGCAGAAGTAAAAGATGGCAAGTGTGTCGCTCAGAAGGCTGATTATAGGCTAGAAAATCTTGCACTTATAGATCGCTGGCACAAATCCAGCCTTGAACAGAAGTGGCCGAAAATTTGTAGTATCCCTCTTTTGACCTGATAGTTAGAGAATTAAAACAGGAGCTCTGCAGATTGTATCCATTAGGAAGGAGAAACTGATGATATAGTCAGGTATCTCTGGTTGAACTGTGTTTATTTTAAAAGATCCTGAACGCAAAAGAAATCAGTCATTCTGAAACAGTCTCTCTTCAATGTACAGTTCCTTGTCTTACCCAGCTCTGCCCCTGCACTTGGAGGTGCTGTATCCAGCGCTCCTGTGCAAAAGAAATCAGTCATTCTGAAACAGTTCAGTTCCTTGTCTTACCCAGCTCTGCCCCTGCACTTGGAAGTGCTGTATCCAGTGCTCCTGTACCTGTTCCCAACACCTCCTCTCACCTGGGGCCTTACTTTTTGTTTTCCCACAGACAGAAAGGTCTTGAGAAAGCAACCACCAGTAAAGCTAGCTTTCCAGTTTGAGCCCTTCATGAGCTTTTGTTTTTTGTTGTGACATGGACCTTCATTAAGGGTGAGGGTTGATACTGTTTGGGTTATCTGGTTACATAAACAAGCTTCATAGCATCATGCAATGACTCAAAAAGAACTATGTAACATTTTTCCTTATCCTCTGCCTGAGTTTTAGCCCTGTTCACACCTATTAGTATCCATCAAGTGTCTCATGTATAGAGTTTGCTCTTCTTAGTGATGAGAACAGGTACTTGCATAACAGAGGATGCTGCTTCTATTAGCAACATAAAGAAAGAAATGCTAACAAATAGTCTGACAGTTTGTATCTGCCCTTCATAGCATCATGCAATGACTCAAAAAGAACTATGTAACATTTTTCCTTATCCTCTGCCTGAGTTTTAGCCCTGTTCACACCTATTAGTATCCATCAAGTGTCTCATGTATAGAGTTTGCTCTTCTTAGTGATGAGAACAGGTACTTGCATAACAGAGGATGCTGCTTCTATTAGCAACATAAAGAAAGAAATGCTAACAAATAGTCTGACAGTTTGTATCTGCCCTAGGAATGCTCAGGAAAGGAGTGTTACAAGACCAAATTTTAGACCTCGCAGTTACCAGATGTATAGTACTTATTGCATGTATAAACATAGGATACTACTTTTAAACCTGGGAAGGGGAATATTGAGAGAACTCGGAAAGAATAGGAGCCAAATCTGAATTCACAGCTACACACTTACACCCTGCCTGAGCTCTTACTGCAGTTGGATAAGGGAATGTCCTCAAGAAGCCTGAAAGATTGACTGCAGAAGACATGAAGTTCCCCGATTCTCTTTGAAACAGAGGCCTCGATCCTCATTTGACAACTGAGGGAACAGGTACTCGCATAACAAAGGATGCTGCTTCTATTAGCAACGTGAAGAAAGAAATACTAACAAATAGTCTGACAGTTTGTATCTGCCCTAGGAACGCGTAGGAAAGGAGTGTTACAAGACCAAATTTTAGACCTCGCAGTTACCAGATGTATAGTACTTATTGTATGTATAAACATAGGATACTACTTTTAAACCTGGGAAGGGGAATATTGAGAGAACTCGGAAAGAATAGGAGCCAAATCTGAATTCACAGCTACACACTTACACCCTGCCTGAGCTCTTACTGCAGTTGGATAAGGGGATGTCCTCAAGAAACCTGAAAGATTGACTGCAGAAGATATGAAGTTCCCTGATTCTCTTTGGAACAGAGGCCTCGATCCTCATTTGACAACTGCAATGCAAATAATACATTTTCTCTCTTACACGCAAAAGCTGTCAGCAAATATCCTAGGTTCTCAAACAGGCACACACATACGTGGCAGTGACAGAGTGCATCCTGCCCTGAGTCCTCTGAGATGCTTAAGAACCATGGGGCCAGGTCTTCAGCCAGACATCTGCTGATCAGCTGGCCCAAGGTGCTCAAGTTCGTTAAACCATCTTTCCTTCCATCTAACACACTCCAGGCGTGTGTGGAGGCTCAGTCTGTATTACACCCCGCTGCCAGGAGGTGGCTCTGTCTGGAAGACTGAGGAACCACGAGTTGTGGGTGCTCAGCCATGCCAGCCCAGGGAGGGCCTGGGCATCTGCACGGCCTTTCCTCCGAGGAGCTTTCTAATAGTGCTGCCTGCCCAGAAAATAATAAAATCTCTGCTTTCTCTCACTACGGTCAGTTATAAACTTGCACACACATGTATTCTTCACCTGTAGGTAGTGCCTTCAGGACACGTTGATTGGCAGAGATACCTGTGCATCACTTTAGTTCTCAACTTCTTAATGCTTGAAATAATCAAATCTGATGTCAATGTCTTTGTGCTCTGCATGAAGCAAAAAAAATTGGGAGAGGAGCAGACACTCAACTTTCCCAATAATGTCTTCTCACATTTGCTAATGTAAGCCCTCTGACCAAATCCGTGCCAGCAGTGCCAGGGGTGGGCACTGGCCCGAGCACAGGCCAGCCCTGCTGGCAGGGACTGTGCCTTAACTCACGGGTTGTCACCTCCCTTCGGAGCGTCTTTGTCCTTGTGCCCATTCCCTGCCCCATCATCTTCATCTCAGGTTACCAGTTTTGTATTGTTCCACTTCCATTGGGCCAGAAACTTGATTTTCAGTAAGTGTAACTGCATTGACTTATGGTTTTTAGGGAGGCTGTTACCGAAACCTGAGCTGTTACAGTTTTGCACCTTGTTGAGAATGAGGTTTTGAAGAAACTGCAAACTCCCAACTGAAACATTTACCACTGCTGAGGCATTTATAATGCTTCTTTTTGTCATGGAGTCCTTCCAGTGGGCAGAGAGCTGACACTGCAGCATTCACCCCAGAGAGGAAATCCAGCTCTCCCTTGCTGCTGGAGAGGCAGAGGTGCAGTGAGTGAGAGCTCTCGCACACGGAGTTTGTCTGCATAAGCCTTGCTGCTTCAGAAAAACAGCCTAAAGCCAGCTACACAGGTTTACACCAGCTGAACCTATTCACTTCTCTTTGTCCAATATGTACACCTGTATATGGAATAGAATATCGCATCCTTTATTTCAACACTCTCCTTGTTTATATGATCAAGCTTTTATCTGGTAATAGGCCCCAGTTTTCCAAGACTGTGATTAGCAGTAAGCAGGGAGACTATTTGTGGGAAAGAATCATCAGGGCGGAATTGAAGTGGTCAGCTGCCTAACAGGCTTGTCAGCCCAGTGAGTATTCCCTTTGCAGTTTGTTTTGTTTAAGCTTTGGATAATTATTACGTTTGGTATTTATTCACCACTGCCCATTTTCTAGGTGTTTAAGACATAGTAAGTAGAGTAAAGATTTGGTGCAGAACCTGTTAAACAAAGATTGTTCCCTTTATACTCAAATCTAAATAACTGATTTGACCTGTATTTTTTAAAGTTACAAAGATCATTCCTCTGAATATCTTGTCCCTGATACAAGCAAGTGTATGCTAATAAAATTTTATATTTATTTGAAGGCTCATTTGGAGGTAGTAATAAATATTTGTTACTGTTGGGGTTTTGTTGCTGAATTAAACACGATATGCTAAATATAGAACTGTCTATCTTTAAGGGGATTCCTGTCCATAATGCCATCAGTTCTGGTAATCCCCTATCCTTCTGCTCAATTCCTGAGTGGGTCATTCTTACTCATGCTGTTAAAGCCAGTGTTTAATTAGAAACTACTCCTTTATAGTACTCTTTTCCCCATATAATTTTTATTTTTTTCCACAGCCCTCTGATTTGGGGAGTGCTCTGGCATTCTAGCATCCCACTAATGAAAAACATTGCTCATTCTCTTCTAATGGCATTCGGTTGTTGTTCAGCTGGACTGTGCCGTACCGAATTTTGCCTCTTGGGACCCATCAGTTTGAAGAGCTGACAATTGTGTAAACTGTGCCAGTGGATGTGGAGATGCTCTGGGTGCAAGCAGATGTGAGCTCACTTAGCCCACCAGCCGAGCTGGGCAGAGCGGTGCCGGATCCCCGCCGGAAGCCCTACAGCCGCATTAGCGTGGCTTTGCGCCCAAGCTCCTCTGCGAAGGACTAATGTGGCTACATGGCTTCCGGACCAGCCTTGGCAGCTCAGAGTGATGGCAGAGCCCAGTTCACATCTGGCTGCAGAGGCATAGCCCTAAATCACTTCACAGCAACAGTATATTCTGTGGGAGTTTAGGGTTTGGTTAAAAACAGGCTGGGAGATAGACCATTAGCTTGGGTCAATGGTGTTGTGTGCTGTTTTGCTTGCTGTCAGCTGTAGATGAAACTGGTAATAGACCACAGACTGGACATTATTTGTCTATTTTACTGCTATAGCTTACACTTTGCTAGGGATGAAAA
>NW_015090812.1:4489240-4551888 GCF_001431845.1 Calidris pugnax
CGCGGCGAACGATGAGATTTCACGAAGCATTTTTAAATTATCATTTAGTTTGGAGTGTGTATTTGATGCACACGCTTGAGGTAGTGAAGTCATCTGGTGTCTGCAGTGGGACGGTGAAGCGTTAGTTCAGTCCTCTTCTGCATATACATTAATAACATTTTCTATGATCCTCTTGTTCTGACAGTATTTTTGTTCAGTCTATAGACTCCACATTATTCCTTTTTTTTCTTTTTTTTTTTTTTTGGTGTGTGTCCATACTTCCTACTGACCACGCATCACTCAGGTCCTGCCCCCGAAGAAAACTCTTCAATCTTTCAGTGAGCTTTTTACTCATATGTGAGAGCAAATACTGTATTACAGCATCAAATAAAATACTGTAAACACAGCTCTGTTGTACTGTATGGACTACTTTCCATAAAAACACTTAATAATTTTAGGATAACCCATAAGCTGCCGGAGTGTTTGGGTGAGGAAGCGTGGCGCGGCGAGCAGTTACAGAGGTGTATTTTTATCAGATACTCGCTAGCATAAAAATCAGCGTTGGGATTGAATGCGGAGGAAAGGAAAGCAATCCCTGTGGCTTAGTCCGGTAATCCTCTGAAAGTAAATTGGCCCTACTCTAATCAACAGAGTGGTTGGAGAAAAAGTGAAATTGTTTCACTTCCAAGATAATAAATGACAAATGCCGGAAGGTGTCCTTGCGTGTTTGAGTATAACAGCTATGTTCTGATGGATGTGTGGCTCTTAGGCTACTCTTTCAGCCTTTTTTGGCTAAGAAAACAAAAACCCCCAAGCCTGCTTTAGTTAATGAAGTTCAGTTTCACCCGGCTTGCCCTGTTGTGATAGTCCAGTTCAAAACGTTACCTGCTCTGCCCTTTAGAAAAATCTCCCGTAACTTTACTTTTACCCATTCGAATGCGTGACTCGCCCTGTTCCCTTCCCAGGTTTGGGTGTCCCGATCCCGGCCCGGGGAGCCCGAGGAATGCACTCAAACACCGTCCTTCTCCCAGGAGTGTCACTTTGTTTTGAACCGGTCTTGTTTTAGAAATACTACTGCATTCTGTTCTAATTTTCCAGAGCCCCCTAATCTTCTTCCAGGGTCTTAATGATGTAGTCGATAATAGGATTGTCGGTATTAATTTGGAACAATAATGCCAGCTGCTTGCTTGGTGGCTATTGGCAGAGGGGTGACCTTGCAGGTCAGTTAAGCAGAACTGGAAGTGCTTTGATCTGATCTATACAGAGCTAGATCTGTCCACCCGAACGAGGAGGAGCGAGCGAATTCTCTCTCCATGGGATGCTGATTCTTCTCCAGCGAGCAGGGGGGACAGCATGGCAGTGGGTTTTGAGGCGATCCTCGCTCGGATCAAGGATGTCTGTAAGAGAAACGGTTTGCTCATTCTCTCGGTGTTGTCGGTCACCATCGGGTGTCTGCTGGGCTTCTTCCTGAGGACGAGGCGGCTCTCCCAGCAGGTACGTGTGCCGCGGCAGTCGCTCACGACACGGAAAATACCGTACTTACGTAACAAAAGGCATAACAACTTGTGGAACTGCAGGATTGGACTGTGGACGATAAAAAGCACCTATGTGCGTTTGTTAAATTTGTTTAATTTCATTTGTTTGTTAACCTACGCTTGTTCTTTGGGTCTTTTCACGCGTTCTCAAACAATACGTTTGCAAAGGGTTCTGGTCTTTAAGACACCTAGTAAGTCTAGCATAAGCATATTATAATGTTCCAAGTGTGGATGATAATAATAGTGGGTGTTTAAGTGAGATGAAATGTAGCATCTATTATAGTCCTCTTAGAAACTGGTAGTGCAATATATTCATTGGATTATATTTTACTCTGGAACATGTCCTTCTAAAGAAAACACTGGGAGCATTTTTCATCATCAGATGTACAGAGGTACAGATGATTATGTTACACCAATGGTGGTTTTATAATGGTAAATTTGAGATTTGCCATCATTAGCAGACCATGTTATTAAAGTCACTTGGGGATTTCTCCTCCAGCACACTTCAGCTAAGCTCTTTGCAGGAACTCTTATCTTTCTGCTGTGTTGCTCAGACAGAACAGAGAGGCCAACTTGCATTGCTGAATGCATTGTTTGTGCACAAAATATAAATCTTAATTAAAAAATATGGCACTTAGTAAGTGGGACTAAACTAAAACAATTCTTCATTCTGCTACTGCTAACTGCAGTCTAGACTTCTTTTATGTCCAAGCAGTAGCTTCATACACATCTTCATACACATCTACAAACACATCTTCGTACACATCTACATATACATCATACACACACAAAGCGCAGAATCAAGAGATTATTCAGGGCAACCTATTAACAGTAGTTCCCAAGAGACAGCATATTCCATTTTTGTCTTCCTTTATAAAGGAACAAATGATGTAGTGTGTTTTTGTTGAATTACAAGAGAATATGTATTTTAAAGACGTAATTTTACAATGATCTTTCAAAGCCTACTATCTTTGCCACCTTATATACCAAAGCTGCAGATTTTATTAATGTTTTCTGATCCACAGCTGTAGCAGGACTTATGAAGACAGATAGTCTTTATCTCAAAACAATAAGCATCTCTCCATGTATTTCTAGGAAATTAGTTATTTCCAGTTTCCTGGTGAGTTACTGATGAGGATGCTGAAAATGTTGATTCTCCCACTGGTTGTCTCAAGGTAAGCGAGGACAATGATTGTTCCAGTAACTTTTGAAGTTTCCTAAATGATACATGGCATCACTGCTGTTTTGGTTTTAACTGAATTAATATCAAAGTGGCAGGGCAATTACTGACGGCTGTATATTCATATTTATAGTGGAGCTACATATTTTTTAATCAATAGGAACATTTATGTAATACCTTATATAGGTATTATTTTCATTAAAACTCATGTGGGTTTTTTTTAAGGGATGTTTTCTTCTTTCCTTATAATGGGAGGACTTTTTCCTTCAAGCTAACTAGAAGTTAAATATATGGAATAAATAATGCACCTTATCAAAAAGCCTACCTTAAATCTAAACAATTGAAATAATACACCATTCAAATAAGATGAAAAAGCACCATTAATTTATAGTCTTCTACAGTATTTTGAGAGATGTGTTGTATTATGATGAATATAGAAAAAAAAGACGTGTCTGCAGCGAAGTAGTAATATGTGCCTGGCTTCAGGTGGAAGTGAAAGTGATTGCTTAGTACATTAAAGGCAGAACCTTTAGTGGTGCACTTTATTGGTGGCAGGATTAATGATCTAGATCCTGGTGCTGAGGGCTGGTGCATGGCAGCTGCCTTTGCATAATTTAGGATAGCTTTTTCTCTCCTCTCAATTCGTCTTGTCTTCCAACTGACTGCAATCACAACTACCAGTGGGATGTCCAAAAGCTCTCAGCCCAATGCTAAGAGAAGAAGTAAGGAGAGATGGAGAGTAACAAAGCTAACTTAGACCTAACCAGATCTGAGTAAAATATCTTGTGCTCTTTGGTGCCTTTCCTTGTAGCCTCGTTTCTAGGCTTCAGATCACTGAGAGTTGCTGAAAATAAACACAACCCAGCACTAATTTTATTTTTAAATCATCTACCTTCTCGTGGTTTTTTACAGCATGAAGCTGATTCATGGCACTTGCATGAACTGGCCATAGTAAGACCATAGATTCACACTTGGTTCTGTCCCACGCAGATATAGAACATCAAGATAAAATATGTTGGATTTTTTTTTTGAGAGGTGAAAAGAGAGTTTTCCAGGGACAATAAGAATGTCACGTGAGCAAGTGTCATAATAAGAACAGAAAAGGGTAGGAGTGTCACATCCCCATCCCTAAAATGTATAGTTCTTTAAATCCCCTTGGTTTTTAGAGATGCCAGGAGGAGAAGGAGCACAGTGGGGAAGAGCTGCTCTGACACAGCCTGTGATAGCTCTGGGTTACCTACAGATGTGTCAGGAGTGAACCTCTGAGCCTCACTGTTGGAACTGATGGACACTATCCCCTGGGGAAGAAAGAGAAGAAACTTTATAGATCTTCAAAGGGATTAGCTCTCATTGTAAGACAGCATGAGTCTATCTCCCTGTATAACAAAGTAACCATCACTGGCTATTGCATACTAAAACATCAGGGTTTTGCAAACAAAAAATACTCCAGATACAATTACATTCTTGTACAGTTCTTTTTTGTTGTTTCACAAAAAGCACAGTATTTCTCGCACATATTTTTCATAAAACAAGTAAACCAGTGCTCTCTGTTTTTACCAGTCTGCATGAACATTTAAAAATAAATTTCTTTGTGGATTTGGAGTATTTTCAGACTGTCCTGTGGGAGCAACAACAGTTAAATTATCTTCTAAATTACTGTATTATTGTTTACAAAAGCCAGGGGTACGGCACCATTTTACTCTTAATCGAAATTCATGTAAGTTTTTTCTTGAACTTTTCTTGAACAAGTAAAACCAAATACTTGTAAAGAGAAGTGAAGGTGAGAAAGCGGGGTTGAAAGAGGCACTCAGTGCAAAATACACTGTCTCCAAGTCCAGACTTTATCTTGAAGGGTTGTGGCAGAAGTAAAAGATGGCAAGTGTGTCGCTCAGAAGGCTGATTATAGGCTAGAAAATCTTGCACTTATAGATCGCTGGCACAAATCCAGCCTTGAACAGAAGTGGCCGAAAATTTGTAGTATCCCTCTTTTGACCTGATAGTTAGAGAATTAAAACAGGAGCTCTGCAGATTGTATCCATTAGGAAGGAGAAACTGATGATATAGTCAGGTATCTCTGGTTGAACTGTGTTTATTTTAAAAGATCCTGAATGCAAAAGAAATCAGTCATTCTGAAACAGTTCAGTTCCTTGTCTTACCCAGCTCTGCCCCTGCACTTGGAAGTGCTGTATCCAGTGCTCCTGTACCTGTTCCCAACACCTCCTCTCACCTGGGGCCTTACTTTTTGTTTTCCCACAGACAGAAAGGTCTTGAGAAAGCAACCACCAGTAAAGCTAGCTTTCCAGTTTGAGCCCTTCATGAGCTTTTGTTTTTTGTTGTGACATGGACCTTCATTAAGGGTGAGGGTTGATACTGTTTGGGTTATCTGGTTACATAAACAAGCTTCATAGCATCATGCAATGACTCAAAAAGAACTATGTAACATTTTTCCTTATCCTCTGCCTGAGTTTTATCCCTGTTCACACTTATTAGTATCCACCAAGTGTCTCATGTATAGAGTTTGCTCTTCTTAGTGAAGGGAACAGGTACTCGCATAACAAAGGATGCTGCTTCTATTAGCAACGTGAAGAAAGAAATACTAACAAATAGTCTGACAGTTTGTATCTGCCCTAGGAACGCGTAGGAAAGGAGTGTTACAAGACCAAATTTTAGACCTCGCAGTTACCAGATGTATAGTACTTATTGTATGTATAAACATAGGATACTACTTTTAAACCTGGGAAGGGGAATATTGAGAGAACTCGGAAAGAATAGGAGCCAAATCTGAATTCACAGCTACACACTTACACCCTGCCTGAGCTCTTACTGCAGTTGGATAAGGGGATGTCCTCAAGAAACCTGAAAGATTGACTGCAGAAGATATGAAGTTCCCTGATTCTCTTTGGAACAGAGGCCTCGATCCTCATTTGACAACTGCAATGCAAATAATACGTTTTCTCTCTTACACGCAAAAGCTGTCAGCAAATATCCTAGGTTCTCAAACAGGCACACACATACGTGGCAGTGACAGAGTGCATCCTGCCCTGAGTCCTCTGAGATGCTTAAGAACCATGGGGCCAGGTCTTCAGGCAGACATCTGCTGATCAGCTGGCCCAAGGTGCTCAAGTTCGTTAAACCATCTTTCCTTCAATGTAACACACTCCAGGCGTGTGTGGAGGCTCAGTCTGTATTACACCCCGCTGCCAGGAGGTGGCTCTGTCTGGAAGACTGAGGAACCACGAGTTGTGGGTGCTCAGCCATGCCAGCCCAGGGAGGGCCTGGGCATCTGCACGGCCTTTCCTCCGAGGAGCTTTCTAATAGTGCTGCCTGCCCAGAAAATAATAAAATCTCTGCTTTCTCTCACTACGGTCAGTTATAAACTTGCACACACATGTATTCTTTACCTGTAGGTAGTGCCTTCAGGACACGTTGATTGGCAGAGATACCTGTGCATCACTTTAGTTCTCAACTTCTTAATGCTTGAAATAATCAAATCTGATGTCAATGTCTTTGTGCTCTGCATGAAGCAAAAAAAATTGGGAGAGGAGCAGACACTCAACTTTCCCAATAATGTCTTCTCACATTTGCTAATGTAAGCCCTCTGACCAAATCCGTGCCAGCAGTGCCAGGGGTGGGCACTGGCCCGAGCACAGGCCAGCCCTGCTGGCAGGGACTGTGCCATAACTCACGGGTTGTCACCTCCCTTCGGAGCGTCTTTGTCCTTGTGCCCATTCCCTGCCCCATCATCTTCATCTCAGGTTACCAGTTTTGTATTGATCCACTTCCATTGGGCCAGAAACTTGATTTTCAGTAAGTGTAACTGCATTGACTTATGGTTTTTAGGGAGGCTGTTACCGAAACCTGAGCTGTTACAGTTTTGCACCTTGTTGAGAATGAGGTTTTGAAGAAACTGCAAACTCCCAACTGAAACATTTACCACTGCTGAGGCATTTATAATGCTTCTTTTTGTCATGGAGTCCTTCCAGTGGGCAGAGAGCTGACACTGCAGCATTCACCCCAGAGAGGAATTCCAGCTCTCCCTTGCTGCTGGAGAGGCAGAGGTGCAGTGAGTGAGAGCTCTCGCACACGGAGTTTGTCTGCATAAGCCTTGCTGCTTCAGAAAAACAGCCTAAAGCCAGCTACACAGGTTTACACCAGCTGAACCTATTCACTTCTCTTTGTCCAATATGTACACCTGTATATGGAATAGAATATCGCATCCTTTATTTCAACACTCTCCTTGTTTATATGATCAAGCTTTTATCTGGTAATAGGCCCCAGTTTTCCAAGACTGTGATTAGCAGTAAGCAGGGAGACTATTTGTGGGAAAGAATCATCAGGGCGGAATTGAAGTGGTCAGCTGCCTAACAGGCTTGTCAGCCCAGTGAGTATTCCCTTTGCAGTTTGTTTTGTTTAAGCTTTGGATAATTATTACGTTTGGTATTTATTCACCACTGCCCATTTTCTAGGTGTTTAAGACATAGTAAGTAGAGTAAAGATTTGGTGCAGAACCTGTTAAACAAAGATTGTTCCCTTTATACTCAAATCTAAATAACTGATTTGACCTGTATTTTTTAAAGTTACAAAGATCATTCCTCTGAATATCTTGTCCCTGATACAAGCAAGTGTATGCTAATAAAATTTTATATTTATTTGAAGGCTCATTTGGAGGTAGTAATAAATATTTGTTACTGTTGGGGTTTTGTTGCTGAATTAAACACGATATGCTAAATATAGAACTGTCTATCTTTAAGGGGATTCCTGTCCATAATGCCATCAGTTCTGGTAATCCCCTATCCTTCTGCTCAATTCCTGAGTGGGTCATTCTTACTCATGCTGTTAAAGCCAGTGTTTAATTAGAAACTACTCCTTTATAGTACTCTTTTCCCCATATAATTTTTATTTTTTTCCACAGCCCTCTGATTTGGGGAGTGCTCTGGCATTCTAGCATCCCACTAATGAAAAACATTGCTCATTCTCTTCTAATGGCATTCGGTTTTTTTCCCACAGCCCTCTGATTTGGGGAGCACACTGGCATTTTAGCATCCCACTAATGAAAAATATTGCTCATTCTCTTCTAATGGCATTCGGTTGTTGTTCAGCTGGACTGTGCCATACCGAATTTTGCCTCTTGGGACCCATCAGTTTGAAGAGCTGACAATTGTGCAAACTGTGCCAGTGGATGTGGAGATGCTCTGGGTGCAAGCAGATGTGAGCTCACTTAGCCCACCAGCCGAGCTGGGCAGAGCGGTGCCGGATCCCCGCCGGAAGCCCTACAGCCGCATTAGCGTGGCTTTGCGCCCAAGCTCCTCTGCGAAGGACTAATGTGGCTACATGGCTTCCGGACCAGCCTTGGCAGCTCAGAGTGATGGCAGAGCCCAGTTCACATCTGGCTGCAGAGGCATAGCCCTAAATCACTTCACAGCAACAGTATATTCTGTGGGAGTTTAGGGTTTGGTTAAAAACAGGCTGGGAGATAGACCATTAGCTTGGGTCAATGGTGTTGTGTGCTGTTTTGCTTGCTGTCAGCTGTAGATGAAACTGGTAATAGACCACAGACTGGACATTATTTGTCTATTTTACTGCTATAGCTTACACTTTGCTAGGGATGAAAAATTTGACCCAAACACTCAGAGACCAGTACTGATATTTGCAATCTAAATCTCCTACTATGATTATAAATCAGTGCCTGATATGGTCAATATAATGTCGCTTCAGAAGGAAAATACAGATCTCTCAAAGGCTATGAAATCTCTCTTTTTTCTTTTTATCATGAAATGTAAACCAAGAGGGCAGCTAAAATTAATTCACTCAATAGTACTGGTTTTACGTGAATGACAATACGTGCGGTACCATTTCTTATAAACCTTTGCTGGTACTGAGAGATACTTTCTATGTTGGCTTGACAAATTCACACAATTTAACTGAAGGCTGTATAGGATAAATAACATAAGCTGCTGCTCAGTTTTGGCTTGGTCTTTTCTGCTGTGTATGAGTTAAGCTATTCCCTCTGATCGTTCTTTCCTCAATACCAGTCACTCTGTTCTTATGCTTGTACAGCTGCCAAACTGGGGCGTAATCAAGTGCAATCAAATTTATGTACTGTATTATCTAGTGAGGTGTTGAGGAGCAGCTGCAAAACGCTGCCTATGGCTCTCTGAGGACCCTGCTCAGAACAATGTTTTATAATGTACCAAAGCAGCTGTATTTTCCCATAGAATTAAATCGCTCTTGGAAACATGGGGTTTTTTCTTCACATTATTAGACTCAGGATTTTCCCCTCTATTTCACCTGGGTTACCTTGCCAACAGAGAAATATTGGCACCCGGGAACAGGTCTTCCACAACAGAGGAGGATAAACCTTCTGCTGGGTTAGTATGGGAAAATCTGTGGGGTATCCGAATGATAATGTAAAGCGTGTATAATGTCCCGTTTCTGAAATACCTGTCATGTCTATCACTGTAATGTAAATAATAATAAAAATACATTTCACTGCAGTGAGAACAAGCTGTTAGCCCTTTCCTAAGAAATGCAATCTGCAGCTTTGTTGTAGAGAAAGTCAGTCTAGAGTTGTGAGTTTTAAGGAGATGATAAGAGGGGATAAATGTATTTACTTTCAGAGCGAAGAGCAAAACTGTACTTGGGTGAAACTGAAAGGGAAGGATTACCCAAGGGTAAGAAGAACTGGTGAGAGAGAAATCTCATTTAGCACCATTATACTACTTTAAATTAACCGTATCACTCTTATATTGCAGAACTGATGTCAGATTACCCCAAAAATTCTCAAAGGATGCTTTGAGATTGCTTGAGTTTGTAGAAGAAAATTCCATTCTACCTTCCTAGGAAACCTTACTAAGAATCTCTCTTCCATGCCTCAGACATTTTCAGAAGTTTCACTACATTATAATCTGTAACACTATCCATGTTCTTAGCTGTGGTTAGGCACCCGGAGTCTAATAGTCAGATCCCATACTGTCTTCTAGTGTTTCCTTTTGCTTGTGCACCCTAGAGGTCCAAACTGTTCCAATGAAGAATGACATGGTGCAGAGTTATGCATATTGTAATGACAAAATTGGACCAACTCAGTACAAATTATTTTTGTACTGAGCTGGGCAGTGTCAGTAGAGATCTAGTGATGTGTAATAGACATCTACGGTCACCAAGTGAATGGGTGTGGAAACCACTGGAGTGATTACAAATGGGGTATGAGCAGCTTGTGACCTGACAGAATTTTTCTGTAATCCTCTAGGAGCTCTAAAATACTTGGTGTCTTGCAAAAGAAATGGCAATGACATGTGAAGCTTGAGGGGCTGGCTGGATTCCCCGTTTCTTTAGGATAGAAACACGTATGAACTGTAAACAGTTGAGTAAGTCTGGCATTTGTTTAGAATCCAAATTTGTGTTTCAAATCCTTTTGCCCTTTTCTTAATCTAAAAACACTTGAAAGAACTGACAGAACAGAAAATCAAGTATTATTAAGATTCTTGGCTCTTTTCACAGATGTAAAGTTACACATCCATATTTAATAGATTATTTGGTTTTGTTTGCATCCTGACCTTTGAATTTAGGAATTGATTTATAGTTTTTTTAATCAGAACAGCTAAATTCAACAAGCCAGCCTGAATTCTGCATGAGCTATGCTACAGTGTCTCAAATCTCCTTTATCAGTCAGTGATAACAGGTTGCTGTTCCATCCAGCATTCAAAGATGTATCACAGTAGCTTTGCATATTGAGCTATTTGGGAGGAAGTGGTGATGGAATAGCCATTGGACATTGATCTTCACTGTGTCCTGAACAAAGTCCTACCTTGTTTACATTAGTCCATAAAAACAGATTTCCTCTTACAGACTAAGAAAATACAATGCATGATGTGAATTCCTAGCAGGATTTTTGCCATGTATGTCAGTTTATCATTAACAAGTGTTAGATAATAAGGGAAAGGATTTTAGGTGAAAAATAAAACTCTCACTATTTTATAAAGCATTATTGAAAAAAAACAGAATCTCAAAAAGCTGAATGTTATGATGTACTAGAAATGCAGATTTGGTCTCCTTTGTAGATTTCAGTTTCTTTTCCAGCAGCCCAACTGTAAAGTTAAACACAATCACTGCAAATAGTGTATTGCAGACAGCAAGATCTTCTAACATACTATTCGTTTGCTGTTTGAAGATCACAAGCCAGACTTTCCATCATGCCTGACACCTTTGGGCTTCCACTGTGTTTAGTAAAATAGCTATGTACTGAAGCCCTCTGAAAAGTTAATTCACATTTCAAGTGCTATTTGCAGCTGATAATCTAACCAGGCAGAAACTGCTGCAACGGTCCTATTTGTAAAACAGTTTCTACTTTTTTTAATTTGTTTTTTTGGGGAGGGGGCATAGACACTATTTTCATTTATATCAAGATATCTAAACTTTTAAAATGCTGTTTCCTATTACTTGATTTTCAAAGAAGGCATACCTTAGTAAACCTCTGGGCCTTCAGAGTGATTCTAGACTTCTCATCTCCTTAGAAAACTATGCTGTAATACTCAGAAATTTTTAATAATAGATGACATTGGGAATCATTCCCCTGACTACAAGTGATCATGATAGTTTCTTAGTTTTGTTCAGATCAGCAGAAGCATTAGTATATTGGTAATCTGCAAAACTATTGAGTCTGAGTAAAATTCACAGAGAGCCTGGGTGTCATTTTATTGCCTGTCTGGACTGTACACAAACATACACAGAAAGCGTGTTCATCTGTACTAACGGGCTGTCCTTCAACAAGTGCTCAACACCTACCTGATCCAGCTTAGTTTGAGGTGTGAACATGGATTATTGCAGGATTTTATCTTCCTCTGTACTTAGACAAATGGTGTCATGAGAGGTCCTGGCATCACTCAAAGGTACGTGGATGGGACTGGAGGTGTAGGGTGGCACCAGCTTCCAACCAAGATGCCACTTGATTGTCTGTAATACGTAACTGCATATTCCATATTTGTATAGGTGCTAACTAGGCATTTGTTTCTGTGCAGTGCAGATATAACATCTGGAGATGAAAAAACTAAACTATACCACTCTAACTAAGGGCAGACCACGTAGGGTGAAGCAGACAGGGACAGGCTATGGTCCTACCACCAGTACCACTGTCACTTTGGCATGTGGTAAGAGCAGCAGGCTTCTCTATCACAGCTATGGCAGTCTTGCTCTGTAGGTATTCTGTCATGTTAGAAGGAAACAAAAGAATATCCTGGAAAGAAAAAGTCATTCTGATCCCTCTTTCTCACTGCTGAAATAATTGTAACTATACTAGAGACTAAGAGCAAAATAAAGCATCAAACTATAGAAAGAGCCAGAGCAAGTTTCTTATCTCCTTCTCTCATTACTGTAAAGAGTCTTATTTTCTTTGTTGCAAAGGGTTCTTCTGTAAATGGTACCTCCGTGGAACTGAAGCAGCCTGTCATGAAAGCACAGATAGCTGGGCCCAGATGAGAAAAAGTCTGATGGTCCACTGCAATACAGACATCACTTCAGAAATATCTGTCTTCGCTGCAAATTGTTTGTCTTTACAGTGCCTTAATTTCTCTGTTTCCTTGTCCGTAAAAAGGAGATATGGCCTTCCTGTATGATATTAGGTTATATTAGTAAAGCATTTTAAGATGATTAAATGGCTTGTGCTGTGGAAATGGAGATTATTACCATGTTGAAACTTGAAGGCACTGACCTTGATGAAAAGGTAAGCGCCAGCCTGCCTGCCTGATCAAGCAGCATTAGTGAAGCCAGCACTTCACTTTCATGATGCTCAACTGTAATATAATCATCTCTAATGTAGCTGTTAGAGGAGCTTCGTGGCCTCACTGGGAGAACTTGCTTAGGAAGGTCTTTTCTGCAGCATGCAATTACAAAATGAGACTGCCAGGGATGGTACGGGATGAATGAAAACAAACATGATTGTAGGAACAACTGTTGGTGGTTAATACTTGACCATTACTTCTTGACAGGATTAATGTCTTTCTAATCACACTAATCCCTTCTGATAACTTTATCCATAATCCATCTATTTCAAAGCAACATCCAGATGGCTTCTGGTGGAGAGGAAGACAAAATAAACATGCAGAATGGGGTCTTAACAGCAGCTTCTTGTATTTTCCCTTTCTGGGGATATAGGTTTTGATCTTGAGACAGGTCAAAAAATGCACTTTTATCAGAGAGAAAAAAAAAAAAAACCTACAGAATTGCAGAGAAGATACAAAGTTCTGTTTTCATTTGTAAATAAAATACTTCCTAAGTACTCTGATGCATATCAGCGACAGCCAGAACAAGACTGAATGTTAGAGGTGCTCATAAGGGTTTAGCTACTTGCTTGCATGGAACTTACTAGATTTCCAAGATATTGAAAGAATTCCCTTCCTCATTACATCAAAATTGCTACAGTAGTCTTGGGGGTTTTACGCAGATTTCTCTCAAAGCTGACATGAAACATTACTTAATGGTTTCATTGGTTAGTACTATTAACAATATTTTAAACAATCTAGCAACTTTTACATCTTTAACAAGTCACACAAAATAATAATTCTAGGAGTTGACTTTACATCTTTAGCAAGTCACACAAAATAATAATTCTAGGAGTTGTTGAGGCCTTCCTTTTCCCTTCTAGTTTCCCCTTAAAAGCTTAATTTAGGTTTCATTAGATCTTCCACTGATCCTGGCTTCGTTCTTCACCTTCCTCCCTCAACAAGGACCTCATAAAGAAATAATTTATTGTAACATTTCATAAATCACATGGAGACTGTCCAAAAAAGTTAACAAACTTTAATCAAGCCATCCTACATAAAATAATTTAGGTAGGATTTTTTTTACTAAAAACCAGCTTCTATAAGTTGTCTTAAATATCTGTCCTACTAAAATGCTGCAAGCAACCAGCAATGAAACAATTGAAGTTGTCTTAAATATCTGTCCTACTAAAATGCTGCAAGCAAATAAAGTTTTTTGAATTATTGACCATATAAAGCTTTTGGTCAAAACGCTGCTGTTTGGTTTACTGCTTTTCTGACTTCCTTTCTGCAATAAAAGAAGAGGCAAGACAGATTTGGCTGCATCAGAATAACTTATTTACCAGAAAACAAACCAAAGTAGATATGTGGCTAGAAAGTTCAGAGAAGAGACAAGACAGATTTGGCTGCATTTTGCACTTATTTCCCAGAAAACAAAGCAGAGTAGATTTAGAATTACCCAAGTCCCAATAAAGAAGCCAGATATCTTGTACTTGTTAAGAACAAAAATAAAACCCTTAGAAAGATTGCAAACACGAAAATATTGTGTACCAGAAAACAAACCAAAGTAGATTTAGAATTACTCAAGTCAGATTTGGCTGCATCAGAATAACTTATTTACCAGAAAACAAACCAAAGTAGATTTAGAATTACTCAAGTCCCAATAAAGAAGCCAGATATCTTGTACTTGTTAAGAACAAAAATAAAATCCTTAGAAAGATTGCAAACACGAAAATATTGTGGAGCATCAGGTTTGCATTGTGTAGAGTTCTTCAGGTTATCAAAACATAACTTTGAAGAGGCTTGAAAGTGACAGACATATAAGGACCATAGGACAGATGTTTACACAGATATACAGCAGATACAACAATTTTGGAGGCTATTCCTCAGTTCATGAGTAGTCTCTGAGAATACACAATTTCATTCAAGAAAACAATTTTGGAGGCTATTCCTCAATTCATGAGTAGTCTCTGAGTCTCTGAGAATACACAATTTCATTCAAGATTTGTTGGCTAAACAAGATAGAATTAAAAAAAAAAATGAAGCAGAAAGACAGCAGAAAGAAAAGCCTCAAGAAGCTGATTTCTACATGTAATCAGAACAATCAATGCAGGAGATAAAGAGGTCATGGGGCTACTTAGTTTATTAGCTATTCTAGACAGCAGAAAGAAAAGCCTCAAGAAGCTGAAAGACAGCAGAAAGAAAAGCCTCAAGAAGCTGATTTTTACATGTAATCAGAACAATCAATGCAGGAGATAAAGAGGTCATGGGGCTACTTAGTTTATTACAGTGTCTGTTATTATATCCAGCACCAGATGTTTCAAAGCAAGGTGCAAGAAACCTCTTAAATCATAGTAATCAGAGATTTCACTTAAATCCTGCACTGGAAGACTTAATATCTCATCCAAAACTCACTAACACGTATTTTGGAAGCCTTAGGCTTGACATCATTTTTTTTCTCTACAAATTAAGAAATGGTCCCTGAATATGAAATCACACTTTTGTTGAATATTTTTTTGCCAGACTAATTAAATGAGTGAGATGTACGGAATATTTGCCAGACTAATTAAATGAGTGAGATGTACTGTAATTATTCAGAAAAGCTGCAGCTTGTTTTTTATTGTCTCTAATCCTGTTTTGTCCATTCGATCATTAAAACATGTTGTGGAAGCTACACATGAAACTTACGTGTGGAAGCTACTTAGCTACATAATAAGTCAAGTTATTTTAATCTATGAATCAAAGATCTCTCCTGTTACTTTAAGCCTAACCTGATTCTGAGGTGTGACAAGAATTTAAGGTACACTGGTTTTCATCGATTCTGACAAGAATTTAAGGTACACTGGTTTTCATTCCATTGTGTTTTATGAGAGTCTAGTAGTGGATGGCATGGGAAAATCCTTGTTCAACCTTAGAAGCAGCTTAGGAAACTGTTGGGGAAGTTTTTATGTAGCCAAGAGTGTCTGGTGAAAATTACATTTAAAGGGAAAACCTGAGCATGATAGAGCTAACTTAAGTTAAAACATCTGGAAGCTTATTCTTCCTGATTTCCCTATTCCCTAGGAAGTAAGAAAAGTACTTTTTCTTGTCATTCTTTGGCTACATTGTGTGAATGTTAGAGCTCTAAAGATCAATGGTGAGGCAATCCTGTGATATAACTGTGTATTGCGTACTTCATACAGTAACTGTGATAATCAGTGTGCCTCTTAACATTTATGTCTTCTGTCCTGTTCCTTCTGACATCAAACATATGAAGTCAAATGAAAAATAGTTAATGAGTGATTCCTGTCTCATAATAGTTACAGGCATTTTTTTCTGAAAATGTTTCTGAGCAATCGCTTAAAAGGACATGACCAGTGGTTCTCCAGAGTCTTTGGAGAATTGCTTTCACTGGTCCCTTCAAACTGAGCATTGCAGGCCATGAAAAACGCAGAGCTCTGTCTGAACCCAGACCTTTTTTCCTGCTTCTGTCACATCACAGTTACCCCTTTTGCACCTCCATAGTTAATTACTTTTGAGGACTTTCTCATCACAGCATGAACTGAGCATGACTTTATCTGGTGACAGGATAATCTCATTACAGATGATGATCTTGTTAATGAATATCCCCAAGACAGAGCAATCTCATTATTAGCCCCCTCAGGATTTGTCACCTAAGAGCCAATGTATGATTAGATTCTAGCTGCACAACATCTTCCCAGATGCTAAGGACCCAACAGCTTGAGGCTGAGGTAGCACCCTCAAAGGTACATGAACCACTGGACATATTTAGTTAGGATTTTTGTCCCTAAGTACTTCTGGACATACTTCTCAGGTGGACAATCAAGACAGTTCAAGTGCTATGCGCACGGTTCATCTCTCCATTGTTCTGTAGAACAAGCACAACACAGCATCAAGAAGAAAAGGAACAGTGTGGTTTTACCACATTGACAGTGGCTTCAGGGCAGTGCCAGGATGAGATATGTGCCATCTGTCTCCTCGGTAGGGCCCTCTCCAAGTCATCACTCTACATGGTGTCCTATCTACAAGTTACAGATCTGCTGGTCAACCATCAGGCCTTCATACCACTGGTGTCTGTTTCCCTGCATAATATATCTATAAAGAACACTGAAAATTGTTACCATAAAAACATCCAGCTAGTGAAAAATCAACCTGATTTTCATTTTTCCTTTTTTTTTTCTGGAAAGGTTAGGGAGCAGAGTGGAACAGTGCTAAGCCTAGTGCAATACAGGTACCTCCTTTGGGCATCAACAAGCTGCTGAACTGGCTCAATGGCCTGTGGAACCCCAGACTGCAAGAAGAGTTCAGTCCTAGAAATCAAATAGCAACACAGAGGTTGTTTTACAGAAAACTAACACCCTAAATTGAGATAGATGTATTTACCTCAACTGTTTTATCAAAAAATTGTTTTAAAATATTTACTCTTCTGTATGAACCTGTCCAAGGGAAATGCAAAGGAATTAAGTTAGAATTGGAACAGTCTAACTAATTGCTGCTGCTGTTTTTTAGTATGTAGTGCTGTGTTTGTACACAGTGCTTTACAGACACACAGAAAGGTGGAATTTTTATCAAATACAATGATAAAAGAGAGGGAAGAACGACGGCTACAAGAGTGAGAGTTATCAAGATGATAATTTTCTAAATGATCCATATTAGAGTGCAACAAATGTTTCCTCTTGCTCCTATAGTGTTAACAAAACCCATGCTAGATGAGAGACTCGCAATGCAGAAAAGCAATACATTTTCTTAATTAATCTAGTGGAGAGCACTAAATCCCACCCATTTTATTTCATTAAATCTACTATGAAGGTTAAGCTGCTCTTTAGAATTGGCTCTAGACAACCTCACTCAGCAGAGTGAAGTCAAGGAGGTCTCATTCAAGGAAGCGCAGCTTAGTAAATGACTATGAGGAAAGACCTAATAAACGGTTCTGTTTTGATGACAAAGCTGGACAGTGGGGCGCATCACATCACAGTAAATGTGATATTTTATTTCACCTGCAGTTTTCCGGAGATATATGCTTTGACAAGTTTACAGAGAATTATTCAAAGCTAAATCTCAGTTTAGAGCCCCAAGCAACACTTGTGTCGCTGGAAACTCAAATTTCATCCCCAGGTCAGTTGGAAACAGCATCAGGGTCTGTATCAGAGCAGCCTGGAGCAAGTTCACGGAGCAAATAGAGGTCTGTCTAATTTGCCTAAAAAGGGTCAGTGGGAGCTAAAGCCAAGTCTCCTCTGTATGCCATACACTGCACGTTGACTGGGGGCACACTGAATCACAGTTTGCCCCCCCAGTGTGCCCTCTGGTAAAGCAGAAATATATAGTGCCTTGTGTTTGTTTGGAAAGAAAAAAAAGTTTTTCTTTTAGGTAAAAAATGGACTGCATGACAAAATTTCCCCATAGCGTTTTTCATTTTGAAGTCATGGTCTGGCTTCACACAGGAAGGGGTAAGGGGCTTGACCAGATTTCCTTCAGAGGTCCCTTCCGACCTGGATTATACTATGGTTCTGTAAAATGATATGTAGAGTTTCATACCTAAGTCTATATGACTGATTATTGCCATTGCTCCTGTGAACTGAGCCGCCACACATGTAGGGTATGTAAAACTGTCCCCCCAGCTTCAGGGAACAGTCGATACGAGTCAGTCCCCATGTGTGCAGCCTGGCAAGTTCTTGCAAGCAACCAGGATCTCACATGCCAATTGGGAAACAACCCTCTAGAAACAGAAACTACCGCTTTAGTGTTACTGTCAAGGTTCTAATAACACTGATATGTAGGCAATCCTGAGAGAAGCAGATCAACTGGAATAAATAGGAAATTAGGTTTTCATCTCCATTAATGTTATGCAAAAGATACTATGTATATTGTGTTTTCTCTCCACAGCTTAATGTCTGGGCTAGCAGCCCTGGATGCCAAGACTTCCAGTCGATTAGGTATCATAACCGTCACTTACTACCTGTGGACAACATTTGTGGCTGTGATTGTGGGAATAATTATGGTCTCCATTATCCATCCTGGTGGAGCGGCACAGAAGGAGAGCACTGAAGAGGGTGGGAAGCCCATCATGAGCTCTGCAGATGCACTGCTTGACTTAATCCGGTAACTACATCCATTCTTTCTGCTTTCTGGAGGTAGCGTTTTGTGCATGAGTGCATGAGGAACTATGCCCTGAGGATAAGTTCTGAACCTAAGGATGAACATTTTGTTTAAAACAGGAACAAGAATCAAGAAAATTTCAGATGATGATTTTCAAGCTATCAGATATTTATACTGGCTATGTCTAGTAAAATTGAAATAAATGGCCACCAAATGTATCAGAAGTACTAACAACACTGGGGTATACGTTTGGTTTTTTACCCCCACACGTAGCCTGTGGAGTTCATAATGAAATCTATTATTAAGGCCAAGACAGCATTAAAATGTAATGTTTAAATAAGGGCAGACGGTTCTTATAGGCAAAACCTTACATATAAGAGCTGAAACCCACCTTTTTCAGGAAATAATTCTTAAAAGTGCTGTTACAACTGCTCATAGCAACTCTCAGGTGAAGGACACAAATAGAAATACCACTGTTGTGGTCTTTTTATTCCTTATTTTTATCACATGATTTATTCTGTTTTGTGGCTTTTTCTTGCTTGTTTTACTTTGTCTTGCAGAAAGGAAGGTTGTTCTTTTAGACAATCATTAGAGTACTGATGGTATAGTAATGGCCTTGCCTGAATATCCCTCTTTGTTTCAACATCTCAGGTGCTAGTGGGATTAGTCTCCTGAATGAACGTGCCTCAGATTTATTTCACTCAAGCAGAAAGACCAAGTTTTGCCTTTGGTTGGTAGTTTCTCAAGCCAGGGATCTCATACTATATTGGGCAGGGATGTCTAGGCCCTGTGTGTATCTAAACCATCAAGAGTTCTCTTTGGAGTTTGACCTGTTGAAATTAAAAATGTTGCGTGGTTTGTCTTTCAAAAACCCAAATTCCTGACCTTGACAAGGAGTCACCGCACAAAGTACTTTAATGAGAGTTACTGGGACCTCAAATCAGAAAGAAGTGGGACGAAAAGCTTATAAAAATCTTTTTTTTTCTCCTTCAAGTTGCATTTAGCCAGGCCATCTGAAACCCGCATGTTCTTCTATTGTATCAATCAATGTCTGACTGAGGATGAGCCAAATTATATTATTCATGGAGCTGCAGCTGAGCGCACTCTCTTTTTTAGCTTTCCAGAAAACCATCTTCATCTTCAATGGGAAGATGCCCACCTCATGGCATCTGTACCTCCCCAGTGACTTTTCCATCATACATGCACAGTGGAATTCATGTGTGTGTGTTGGTCACATAATGTTAAGTCACATTATTTTGTTTCTGCTGCATAACGGACTATAATTCCTACACCAAGAGGAAGGAACTGAGCAAGTTACTGGAGCTTTGAACCCCTTAATAAGACAGAGTAGCCTGAGAAGTAAAAGAGAATTTAAGAAAACTGTAATCTTAATGATTGTCTTCATAGTGGCAGTGTTTGGAAACCCTTTCTGGTGTGCTGAGCTGTTTCTAAGGTCTCAGTCTTAGACCAGTAAAGGCATAGTGAGACATAATGGTGCAATGTTACACCCAAACTGATCTTACAGCTGTCTCTGGAAAGGGTGTCCCTCACCACAGGTTCCTATCCCCTTCCTCACACCAGCCCAGTCGCTTTTTGAGACCCAAAGTAAGTCAGTCCATGGAGATGAAAAGTCAGATGAAAAGTAATTTGGGCATGCAAAATTTAAATTCAGTTCTATAGTATTATGTTTGCATAAAACGACTGAATGTCTGTACGACTTGAACCGGAGATCTGAGTTAGGATCTCATCTCTTCATCTCTGCCTGGCTAGTCCCTGTACACCACAGGTGGGAACACTTTATTCTGCTGAGCCTCATTGCAGGTAAAATACTATGTCCTGCTCTAAACATTTGCAAATATAATCTATAATTTCACTTCCTACAAACATTAACCTGGGCAAATTTCTCTGGCTGGCTAGTCCCTGTACACCACAGGTGGGAACACTTTATTCTGCTGAGCCTCATTGCAGGTAAAATACTATGTCCTGCTCTAAACATTTGCAAATATAATCTATAATTTCACTTCCTACAAACATTAACCTGGGCAAATTATAGTAGTTTCCATGCATGTTTCAGGTATTCACGTTTCCAACCAGACACGTGCTTTTAGTCTGCGAAACCTTAAAGTCCTCACTGGTTTGGGCAGGTGCCAACAACAACAGGCCAAGGAGGCACACTCATTACCGAAGCTTAAAACCAGAGAATAAAGCTCTCTCCTTTTGCTGTGCTAAGCAGCAGTCGCAGCTGCAATCCTTCTACCCTGAGTGCACGAACTGATGGTTTTTATTCCCACACCGCAGAAATAGCCACATTTACTAAATAAATAAATAAGAATAACACAACTGTGGGGAATGGGCTTTGAGCCTAGGCAAACACTATGGG
Source organism: Calidris pugnax (assembly GCF_001431845.1). Classification (NCBI taxonomy): domain Eukaryota; kingdom Metazoa; phylum Chordata; class Aves; order Charadriiformes; family Scolopacidae; genus Calidris; species Calidris pugnax. The sequence continues at coordinate 4,510,163 of NW_015090812.1, forward strand.
TGAAATCCTGGCTCTGCTGAAGTCAATTGCAAAACTCCTAAATATCTATGTGGAAGTCTGGATTAAATGTAATGATGTATCTGCTGGTTTGAGCTAGAAAAGCTGATCCTTTAGCTCAATGATAAATCACTTCCATTCACAGCTGGAGACCATCTTTTTAGGCCCAGATTGGCTTATCTTTTCAATTCATTAATTTCCTCTCAATTTATCAATTGCATATGTGCACAGAAGTTTACACAGGAAACATCTGGCATTCTGCAAATGAAGAATGCTAAATGTACAAGTGGAGAGATGATATATTTGACATAATTGTGGGGTTTATTTTAAAAGCATGAATCTTGGCATGGTGATACACGTATTCACCTTCACTGAATTCAGATTTGAAGCCACTTTGAAATGGTGAAATATATTACTATTTCTTGTGATGTTACATATGGCATTGTCAGGTTTGGAATTTTTGGCAGGGAGGATGTTGCTAGAAATTGAATTTCTGGAATTTTGGGGTGAAGATTTTGCTTTTAGAAGTGGTCTTATTCAGAAAGTAAAGAATGTACTGACTTAGCAAAAAAATTAAACCAAGAAATACCACAGAGGCTCATGGTCATCCTAAACACCTGCAACATTAATCAATAATCACATTATTATTCTGCATTATTTAGGAATAGACGGTGCTTCCCCTGAGTATTTGTCTGTTATGTTAAAAATACAGCACAAAAACCTCCAGTGTTTATGACTTGATTAGGACACAACAGTGACACTGTACTGCATAATTATGAAATGGCTCTAAACCTCGCATCAAACAGAACATACATAGTTTGAGGGAATGGCTTCAAGCTCCAACAGGGTAGGTTTAGACTGAACATTAGGAAAAAATTTTTCACAGAAAGAGTGGTCAGGCATTGGAGTAGGCTGCCCAGGGAGGTGGTTGAGTTGCCATCCCTGGACGTGTTTAAGAGTCCTTTAGATGTGGTATTGGGGAATATGGTGTAGGGGAGAACTTTGTAGAGTGGGGTTGATGGTTGGACTCGATTATCCCAAGGGTCTTTTCCAACCTGAATGATTCTATGATTCTATTCTGTGATTCTAATCTCATCGACATACTGAATTTTACGTCTCAAAAATTCTATCCACAAGTCAACCATTTTTTGCCACGTGAAACAAAAGTACTTGAAAGACTTCCTTTCTAAAGGGAACCCAAAGAGACTGGGGACAAGATATGTGGATGTGAATCTGCCCCTATTGGTTTCCTCCTAGATTCAGTCTGGACAGAGAGGTCACTGAATGCAGCATAATAGAAGAGTTTTCAACATTCAAATACCTAAAATCAGCAAATACCTAAAAAAAAACTATAGTGCTGCTTTGGCCTTAAATGTCTGAATTTTTGCTTTGATCTGATCCAGCTTTAAACCAAACACATCTTCTGCTGTCTTTGGAAGATGGATAACCATTTAACTGGGTAGTTCACCTTTGTACCTGTGCAGGAATCTCCCCTTGCATACCTTGTCCCTCTCCACCGGCAGTGTGCCAGGATCCAGGCTAAAGACAAGTCATTCAGAAGGCAGCTGTGAGTCTGAAGCTATGCAGGAGATGCCATTCTGAAGACGCTTCTCTCTTTAGCTGCCACTTTATTATTACATTGAGATAGATGTACAAATCTGCCTTAATTATGTTCAAGGTTTCTAGTGCGAGAACTGCAAGGCTCATGAAAGTGTATTTTCTTCCATGTTTAAAGCTATAAATCCTCCGGCTAAGTATCATCTTGTTCTCTTTAATGCACCGAAGTACCTGATGCTTTATGAATTTTAATGTTTACTGTCATGATGTGCAATACTTCTGTGAGTTAGGCAAGGACCATTTTCCTTTCTTACAGCTAGAGAACCAAGACACACGGAAAAGAAATTACCTCACTGAGGATTGTAGAGAAAAATCTGTGGTGCCAGAGGAAATATTCCCAGCTCACATGAGACCTAGTAGGAGTCTTGTTCTAGGAATGTGGCTTTTGGAGCACCTGGATGGAAGTAACAGCAATGAATCAACACATATATTTACCTTCATTTTCCTCTGTGAAATATTGAAATTAACCCTGCACTATGTCCCCAAGAATAAAAGAGAGAATTTTCAGTAGCCTTTTGTGAGTTCAGAAATTAAGAAAGTAATTAATTTTTAACGTAATTCAGACTTTGAGTATTTTATTCAAAGGGACAAAAAGAGACGGCCATACAGGAATAGCAGTCAGTTTAAAATATTAGGTTTGTTTAATTCTACAACATATATTCACCTGACAAGCAGAATAGGAAATGCCTATAACTTGGGGATGAACATTTGTAAAACATGATATATGTTTTACATATATAAACATACATATCTTTGCAAGATATATGAGTCAGGACTGCATTGTTTACATTAGCAGTTATTATTCCCACCACATTTGATTGCTGTTGTCAAAATACTTTTGACTTAAAAGGGTAAATCTTGTTGCAACTTTAATCATTCTACTTGCATTTGTCACCAAGGGAAGCAAAATTTGGCTGATGATATAAAAACAAAGCAAACATTGGAAACTTTTACATGAGGAAACAAATCCCAGCCAAACTGGGGGTTCACCCTCCTGTATTCTATAAGACTATTTGTGTGTACAAATCTGGGCACCAGCAAGTGCAAGGTCCACATATGTTTTTAGTCTTTCTCAAGTCTAACCAGACAGCGTGACATCACAAGTTTTATTTAGTTCAAAAACTCCAGATAAAACAATTTGGCGAATAAAATCAGGATTGAATCATGCCTTAACACGAAACACACAAATTTGTACATTTCCAAAGTTTACTGGAAGGCTGTCAGAGCATTTTACCTCTGAATATTCAGGATTGCATCCAATTTAATAGCAGGTACCGGAAAACTCAATCTGGCTTAAGCAAGAGAGGTTTTTTTTATACCATTAATAGTTAGAAGAGGATATAAACACTGTAGAGGATTTGTGTTTTCATGGGAATCCTAAGCACTCTTTAAAATCATTTCCCTTCCCTCTTTTCAAGCTAAGAGCTATAACCTATTTTATAGAAGTTGTGTTTCTTGAAAATAGGGCAGGAGAAACCCAGTTATCTCCTGTAGTTTGGAAAAAGTCCAGGCTGTGCAGAACCAGAAATTATGCTTTAAAAAGTTTACAGCTGAAGACTGAATTGTATATACATGCAATAGGATATTTAATAGTGCATTAAATGATCCAGAGTTTAAACTATGAAATAACTTTTTTCAATAACTTTGCCCTACATTCATATATTTTTTGCCAAAAGCCACTGTGTACTATGATAGAAATATTTATCTGTCCCCTATGGCAAACTACCATTTTTTACTCATTTCAGATTGCCAGTTGTCTTTTATCTCACAAAACCAGCCTGGTGCCAGCACTATTCTGCACTGTATGGGACCAGATGTTCACTTCTGGTTAATTTTTAAGCAGTTCAAGCTGCACAGAAGCCTGAGTACTTACAAAGTATTCTGAAGCGCCTAAATGTGTGCTTCCTATTTGGCACAAAAGGAAACCAACATGGAAAAAAGATAATTCCATGATGAAAACAACACTGGGGAGAGGGACTACGAAGTAGTTTCTGCTCTCTGGTCAGGACACCTTAGTCACAGAGGGGGATTACATGAAGGCCAGGAGGTAAAACTGCATTAAGAAAGCCTCAACCCTAAAAGGGAATAAACCATCTATCTTCCTGACAATTGGCCTGGACATCTTCCAATGTAAATGTACACTTTTTATGGAATAACTGCCTTGTTGGAACCTGGAACCATAGTGGAAATGCATTAGGCCTGTCGTGTTACCTTTGATATGATCTAGCCTTTTCAAGATGCCTAAAGATGTGATGTACTTGTGCTTCCACAACAAAGAATGATTTTTCCAGAAAGCCAAAGCCCTGTTGGGGCTGCGTCAGGACATTTTCTTTCAGAAGCAGCAGGGTTAGGAAGTTCACCCTCCAGATCCCTGGCTGGAACTGAAAGGCCATGTAAGAGTGTCACTCTCAGGACAGATAAGAAGTCCATGTGCTTGGCAAAATGATTCCATGAGTTCTGCTCTGATCTGCAAAAAAACCAGGCAAGACAAAATGTCTTAGACCCAATTAGTAACTTTTGCATCCTAGTAGTGTCCTCTATCACAATAACAAGGACTTAAATGCTTCATTAATTCCGCAAAGGCCTTCTTTGGTCCTTTTAGCAGGAGGTAGTAAGATTGCTACTGAGACATGAGATGAGGCACTGGAGGTGACTACTGATGTGCAAGATGCACCCTCCCGTGGGCCCCGAGATAGGTCATCTGTTCAGTCTTGCTGAATTAAATTCTGCCCTTGATTTCAGGAGTGCCTTCCACCAGCTGGAAGGTATTTCGGATGTGTACTCATATGACTAAGGATGGGATTTGTGGCTCATGTCGTACGGTAACAGTAGTCAGGAGTCTACACAGGTGGTGATGAAATCACGCAGAGGACAGCAAAAGCAAATGAATTTTTTGAGATTGAGATAATGTCATTGAGAAGGACCTCAGCCTATAGTAAATAGGAACCACGATGCTGTTCATTCTTGTGCACAGCTGGAAAAGCCGGAAACTTTACAGCTGTCATGTCAAGCCACTCACACTCCGTTTCCACTCTCTCTGTACCCTTGCTCTACAGAGTGACAGGGTAAGATCTCAAACACGGAAATGTTAGAATACTGTCAGCTACCCAGTCTTAAAGAAATGTTCTTGCAAGCTCAGCTGTGCTAGTTCAAACCTGAGAGCAGAGTGTCCAAAGCTGTTCTAAGCTCAGTGCAAATATAGGCCAATAAAATATTACGAAGATGCGTGTGCAGCAAAAACCCAGTCTGGTGGCTTTAATTCCACAGCGTGGGAGACGGCAGGCAAAGACTGTCTGGTGTGGCAGGGATTAGGTACTGATAACGTCAACGTCTGAGAGCAAAACCAGATTGCTGCTGCAGAGCAGAGAGTGCCCCAGAGGGAATGGGTGTTCTGAGTCAAGGAAACAACATCTGCTGTACCTGTGGCTGCTCTTACATACAGCAGCTGGCCTAATTTCTCATTAAAAAGATATGCAAAAGCTGAATGCTTTGAATCAACAGATGTTGTACCCAGGGCTCATTCTGAGTGTCACGGATATTCAGAAGCATAACTGCAACCAGAATTTGGTGTATTGTTTCTAATAGAAGTTATCCAGCAGCCATCAAACAGGCTGTCCCAGTAGCTGTAGGCTAATGGTCTGTGGACAATTTGGGTAATTCAGCATGAGCAATAAAACAGTTTAACAATGCTGATATTTGTATCATTACTGTAATTCAGAGTCAGCAACCTTCTGAAGAGAGCAAGTCAGCTCCCATGTCCTGGGGGCAATTCCAAGGCATGGCCTGAGCTGAAAAATGGCTTCCTAACATAATTCAGTTCCTGAAGCAGCGGAACACTGGAGGAGCAAAATTGAGCAAATGCAGCTCCCATGTCCCAATTCCAAGGCATGGCCTGAGCTGAAAAATGGCTTCCTAACATAATTCAGTTCCTAAAGCAGCAGAATACTGGAGGAGCAAAATTGAGCAAATAGTGTTAATTGGTAGGTTTATTGCTGGGAGACAATGGAGAAGGAAAGAGGACCTCCCACTTCTAGCAGTGGTAAGGTGCTAAGTAGCCCTACATGTAAGGGGAAGCTGCACCCTTGGAGTTGCTCCTTATAACAGGTGCTGTCTATACTCGATACAAGTCTTCAGGATTTTCTTCAAATTCCATGGCTACCAAATTGCAGAGCACATGTTGCCTTAGTCATGCATACGCACTTCTAGCTTGGTACAGCCTTACATCTGAATCCTCTTATCCCATACAGAATCAGGGAGGGAATCCAGAATTTGCCAGTAGAATCAACCAGCCTGTGCATCCCATCAGGGTTTAGTCAAAGAAGGTGTTTAGTAGGCCCCTTGAGCGTATACGCTGCTATCACAGCAAATGCAGGCCATGCATGCTGTGCCAGCTGTGGCTCAATAGCTCACGGTCTGTAGAAGGTTCCCTGAGATGACACCAAAGTTTCGTGCACATTCACCCCTTTAGCCCGTGTGAACACTCCTGCTCTGGCAGAATTCCTGAAGCAGAAGACACTCTGGGAAATGTTCTTCCTCAGGACAGACAGTATTTAGCTCTTAATTCTTTATGTAACCAGAAACCGTATGTCTCAGTTTCTGTTTTACAGTCGTATCTTTGTCTTAAACCTAAATTTATCTGTGTTCCACACCAGCCCCACTCAACGTTATTAACTGTGTTTAATTCCCTGTTATTATGTGAAATTATTTTTGCCAGGAACGCTGAATCATGTCACTGAGGTTAGAGACAATGTTGCTTGTACTAGAGAAATGAATCCCAGATCACTTCAAGTTTCCTACACTATTATTTTGTGTGCTGTATCTTGTAAGCAATCTAAAAGTAATGCTGGAAATTTAGAAATATTTCATCTGCTTAGCTGTCTTAATTGAATAAACACAACAGCATTTAAGAGGTGGTGACAGCAATGAGTAGCTCAGCTTGAATTATTACTTTATAAGTACTGACAAAGTGTCTTTAGTTCAATATATGTTAGTGATAACACAAGTGCCTGTTACACAGTCCCCGTTCTTAGTAGAGAGACAGCCCCACTTTATGGTCCTGATACCAGATCCGTGTGGGTAGGTCTTGATCTTGTGCAGAGCTGCAGTAAAGCTAATAGAGATCTGCAGGGGCCGGTCTGATTGCAGGCTGGATGCCTGGAAGGTAGGTGGGCAGCACAAGGAGAGATCAACAGGTTGCAACACCCCATCATTAATTTTGTAATATGTCTGGGCGAGTGCAAGTGTCTGGGTTTTGTGCTAGACTGAAGCTCCCACCCCAGCTAGTGTTCCCCAGTGCTCAGGTTTGGTGGGACTGTGACCCACAGGAGGGATGCCCTGAGGCAGAAGGATCCCACCAGCCCTCTTCATCCCAGTTCCACAGTAAAACATCAGATTCCTCACTACCAGTCTCATTTCAGTCTCTTGTTCTGAAACGTTTGCAGGACTTTCCTGCCAAACGTGCTCCTAAAGCAAGAATTTCTCAAGTGTTTCTGAAGAGGCCTGACTGAACCAACAAACACTCCCAGTCATCCCCCAGCTCTGGGTGACACTTTGATACTTTCTTGTCATTATTTGTTTTTAGCCCATTAGAGTTCTCATCCACAAATGGCTCTCTTGAATGTTTTTATTAATTAACAAAACAAAATTTTGGCTAATACTGGATTTTTTCAATCCAAGTAAACCAGCTTAATATAAAAAATAAGCCGAAGCTCTGGCAAACACATTCAGGTCAGCCCTTCACTAGATAAATTGTGTAACTTTGGTAAGGCTAGTCTCAAAGACTGGATCACAGTGCATAATATATTAAAAAATATTGGGAGAATTCCAGCATACAGTATTAAGTGGGTAGTTGTAATTCCTGCAGGATAAAGAATGATAAAGAAACGAAATGCTTTAATCCTCCACAAATTTGTCTAACATTTAATCTAGCTACTAACCATATGATATTTCCTTTCTCGAGCAGTCTTAATTTGTTCTTAATTCTACTAATTAGGACTATAAAACAAAGGCAGAAATTGGAAATCATCAGCAATTAAATTCATATTTCTTTGTAAAGCTACAGCTCATACGTGACATTCATATTCAGAGCTGTGCAGGAATTCTCAGTGTGGATCTGTGCTTTCAGAATAATTCATATTCACTCAGCAGCTCAGAGCACAACCATCACACTAACACTGTGAACTCCTGTAGCACCTTTTATCATCTCAAATCGCAAAACAAAGACAATTTAGTATTAATGAAGCCTTTAACAATTTGGAAGCAGAATTCCCTTATAAAGCATAATAAGGCAGTAACCAACTTTTCTCTCCGGTGCTTTCCTGTCCTATAAACATCCTCTCCATCTCTTTCCCAGGTCCAGCTCCATCCAGCTGTTTTTCAGTCAGTCCCCTGTGTCAGCCAAGTCCCCAGGGCTCGGGCAGAAGGTTGTGTCTGCATCTGATAGGAAAGCGATGCGCAGCCAGCTGTTGTCTGTGTCTCGCTTTGGCTACAGATTCGGCATTTGAATCAGAGAATCACCAGCTTTAGGGACGATTTGCAGAGATAACCCAGTGCTTTGCGCTTTTGGTTACCAGGGTGCAAGCTCTGTTGATGGCAGCCCAGCACTCGGATGTACAGCGCTGCTTACAATGCTGTACTGAGTGTTGTTCATGGCTAAGCACATCACTACACAGTGTCTAAAGTGTCTTAAGCTAAATTATTCCAATTAAATGAAAGCGTGTGCAAAGGGAATGCATTAATTTAACTAAACCTTGGTAACTTATGATAATTTCCTTATATGTCCAAAGCTGCTGTCCTCTGCTATCACATCCCCATAGTGCACAGCCAGCATCATAGCTGGGGCTTTTAAGCAGGATTGGTAAAATGTACGGAGATGTTGCAGTGTACAGCACAGCCAGCCTAGGCTGTTATCCTGCAGGAACACCCGGCAGCAGATCAGGCTGCAAAGGGCAGGTAATCCGAACTGTCTTGCCTGTGCTGAGGTGAGGAAAGGCCAGGACAGTTAAAGAAGAGTAACTGCACATCAACCTTCTGTCTTGCCTGCAAGTAACTTATTCATGTGACACCAGTTTGCCCTAAAGCAACAACCTTACCAAAATGACCAACGATGCCTTTACGTGCCTTGTATGCCCTCACACAGCAGGCCGACAAAACCCACTCCTTTTCCATCTTCAGTTTCAATCATTACACAGTACTGCTACCCTTTAATTAAAATTCTTCTCCCTCTGCTTTACCCTGAAAAGGATAATTAATTATCTCTTTGTAGCAATTTCTCTCAGTCCCAGATGCTACTGAAACAGATTCTACCTCATAATTTTAAGTGCGACCATAATGTCACATTATGATCACTTAAAATAGCAATAAAATTGTTTTTTCTAAGCCAGTGCAGCACAGCATGCTCTTGATGCGACTCCATTAGCAGCAGACATGCTGATGCTGACGCAAAGGTGAAAGCAGGCCTGGAAAACATCTCATTTCAGCATGCACTTAACTATATATATAGCAATTGTCTTTGGAATGAGAATGGGCTTTTCACATAAACTTAGTCTGTTCCTGTCTTAGGGCTTGAGCTGGACTTTGAATAAAAAGTCTTTTTGTTAGAGAATTCAGAAGTTTCTCCTTGCATAAATTTATGTATGTGAACGCAAGAACCGGGTGATACGGTGCCACTGTCTTCTGCCCATAGGTTCAGAAATTTGGGATTAAAAGCAATAATTTCTGAAAAGGATCCTATTACAATCATCACACAAATCTTGATTCCCAAGTGCTGCATGGAAATACATGACTTTTTAGCTTTTTTGTCCAACTATATTATGATTCCTCTTTGAAGCCTGTAGAGGGTGTGTGCTCTCCATTTCAAATTAGGATTGAATGTCTTTCTGCAAAGTAGCAATTGAGCTCAAACAGAAGTTATAGATTAGCAGAAAGTCAGAAGAGATGACAACATGAGTCCCTTTTGGAATTAAAAATCTATCAGCCTCACTGCAGATCTCACAGCGTATGGTCATTGTCTTTCTCTGTAGATCAGTTGTGAGCAAAGATGAAGCTGTTGGCTTCACTTCAGACTCTTATTCTGAAGCCTTGGGAACCATATTAAAATACAATTTAGTAGAGACTGTGCAGCTCTAATCTCAATTGTTGTAATCGGGAATGAGATACTCTTTTTGAATAGAAAATTGTTCCTGTCCAAACCACTGCAAAGTCTACATCACTTCTAATTTCAGTGATGAAAGTGTATCAGGAGGTACTACAATTTATGATTCATCTCACAGGATTACAGTACCCAGGAGTGTCAGGAATAGATCCCTGAACAGTGTCTTGAAAAGCTCATTATCTAAGTAGGAAAGACAAAATATGGAATAAAGGAATATTCTTCTCCCCAGTTAGCAGATGGGGAAAGGAATGACAGCAATTATGTTGCCCCCGTTACAACATGGAGAATGTGGCAGAGCCTGAAACTGAAACTAGAGCCTCTGGCTCTTGCTTCACGTATTTAGAAGCAAGTCCCAAAACTTTAATTCTGAGGAACTGTCTCTGTGTTGAGCCTTGCTCAGTCAGGTACAGCTGTATGGCATGAGTGGGAGAGAGTGGCAGTCTTCTGCAGCCGTCCAGCCCTTGCTCTCTAGGAGGGTAAATAACTGATTTATCATGGGAGACCCAAGGCACAGGAGACAGAAGTTATTTTCAGTTCCACAGAAATTATTCTTTTATTTGTTCATTTTTAGGAACATGTTTCCAGCCAATCTTGTTGAGGCCACATTCAAGCAGGTAAGTGGCTATATTCCTTTTACCACTGGTGCAAGACATGAGCCAGCATCATTTAAAATATGTATCTTTATAGAACAGAATCCAGACACAGACATCGCATATTATTCCAGATATTGTTAGTACCTTCAGCATTTAGGAATTAATGAGTCCCTTTCCATTAGCCTCAGCAGCCTTGGTATCTGAAGGCAAAAGAAACCAGCATAAATTTAGAAGTCCCAAAGTAGATTACAGTACCCAGGAGTGTCAGGAATAGATCCCTGAACAGTGTCTTGAAAAGCTCATTATCTAAGTAGGAAAGACAAAATATGGAATAAAGGAATATTCTTCTCCCCAGTTAGCAGATGGGGAAAGGAATGACAGCAATTATGTTGCCCCAGTTACAACATGGAGAATGTGGCAGAGCCTGAAACTGAAACTAGAGCCTCTGGCTCTTGCTTCACGTATTTAGAAGCAAGTCCCAAAACTTTAATTCTGAGGAACTGTCTCTGTGTTGAGCCTTGCTCAGTCAGGTACAGCTGTATGGCATGAGTGGGAGAGAGTGGCAGTCTTCTGCAGCCGTCCAGCCCTTGCTCTCTAGGAGGGTAAATAACTGATTTATCATGGGAGACCCAAGGCACAGGAGACAGAAGTTATTTTCAGTTCCACAGAAATTATTCTTTTATTTGTTCATTTTTAGGAACATGTTTCCAGCCAATCTTGTTGAGGCCACATTCAAGCAGGTAAGTGGCTATATTCCTTTTACCACTGGTGCAAGACATGAGCCAGCATCATTTAAAATATGTATCTTTATAGAACAGAATCCAGACACAGACATCGCATATTATTCCAGATATTGTTAGTACCTTCAGCATTTAGGAATTAATGAGTCCCTTTCCATTAGCCTCAGCAGCCTTGGTATCTGAAGGCAAAAGAAACCAGCATAAATTGCACAGTGTGACTAGAGAGTAGAGATGTACACCCATGTCAGCTCCACATCCATCTGAGGCCAGATCTTTGAGGACCTTGAGAAAGGTGCTGTAGGGAAGAATTTCTGGCAGTACAATTTACGCCAGTATGCCTAGAGCATGGTTTCTTGTACCACAGGACTGCAGTCACAGAGTAGCTGGGATCGCTTTAAGAGCACACAGTAACACTGCACAGAGGAAGAGCAGAATACTATGTCCAATTAAAGGACCAAAGGAATGTATTTGGGAAGAATTTAATTACTCAGATTCAAATTTGGCCAGAAAACCTCATCTAAAAGTGAGCAAGAGGCATGGCTATATTTATTTCATCTGGGGGAATATTTCATGGTAACCTTACCTCTGATAAGACAAAGAGAGGGGCACTCAGAACCTTTAGGAAGTCATCCTGATTATGTGTTACAGGAAAGTAGCTCTATGGAGATCTAGGAAATGGTGTGTTTGCAGCACAAGGGTCTGATTATAGGAAACTCTGATTTTGTTATGCTTTTCCAAAAATTCAATTGTTTTTACAGATTTTAGCAGCACAGGGACAGGAGCTGTCATTCTTTTCGTGTTTGTCCCTTTAACATGCAGACTTGTTGAAACAGAGCACTTAGGAGGTCTCATTAAACTATTAATTCCTGCTGGGATATTATAATAAAACCTATTTTGTTCTCTTTCAGTATCGCACCAAGAGTATTCCCATCATTAAATCTAACAAAGCATCATCTGAAAGCACCACTCGTCGCATTATAATATATGGAGTCCAGGATGAGAATGGATCCAATGTCCAGAATTTTGCCTTGGATATCACTCCCCCTCCTGAAGTGATTTACAAGTCAGAACCAGGCACAAGTGATGGCATGAATGTTCTAGGGATTGTGATATTCTCTGCCACAATGGGTAGGTTTCAGACATGTTTGGTTTGTAATAATCCAAGTATCCACTTAGAAAGAAAAAAATTAGGGGTTGGGTTGTTTGGTTCCTTGATTCACCTTTTTTAACTGCTTCTGTCTAAACCTTGTGGGGGAGAAGGCAAGACTGTTACAAAGCTGCTCTCCCAACCTTTCGGAGGGAAATCTTCAAAATCCTTGGTGACTTGTTCCATGCAGTTCTATTTTCTGTGCATGCGCTTACATTCTTTTGGGGTTTGTTTGTGGTTTTTTTCTGGATTATTTTGATCTTTAATTTATGAACCATTTTTTCCTGACTGTAAGAAACACTTCTACAGTGTGCTCAGAGGAGGTAGGAATTACTATACCAGGTCAGACCCTGCCAATATTCTGCTTCACTCTCTGGCCAGTAGCAAAAATCCCAGAGAATCTTTCAAGAAATTCTGAAATAAACAAATCTGTAGCAGACCTTCTTTCCAAATCCCAACAAGGTAGTATGATTCTAATGCCCAGAGCTCTAGGTGCCATATTACAGTGACAAAGAACATCCTGCACAGCTCTTGGTTCATGAAGCATCAGGCTGAGACACCCCCTGCTCTCATGGCTGGACGTTTCCTCCCTGCAGCTGGCAGTCCAAGAAAAAACTGCTCCCAGACCTTGGCTAAAGTTGCCCCCACGAGGCAGAAGATTACTTTAGCCCTGGAATCTGCCCAGGCTGTTGTTCTTGCCCAATCTTAGTCACATTTTACCGCATTATTAGTGTAGAATATAACTGTCACTTATCTATGTAAGAACACAATTCAGATAATGAGCCACAGTGATATCTCAAACAAGTGAGCTACAAAGGTGTATTCTTTTATAAGTTTTAAATCTATAGATCTTCTCTTTGATTGAAACGTCTTGATTTTATTTTTGCTTTCAGTGCTGATAGTTATATACCATTTAATACCTTATCACTAAGAGCTTTTGTCTGACCAACTTATTCAGGTCCACTTGCTGGAGGAACTCATTGGTGCCATGTGTGTTATATTACATTTGTGGATTTGGAAGAGGGAATTTAAACAAACATGCTGCAGTTAATCATAAAGTTCTGATAATTTTTACAAGAAAATGCTGATCAAATTTTCCTTATCTAAATTGATTCTTGGAAGTTAATCTGGTGAGCAGAGGTAGTTCCATAAAACATCTTTGACTGTATTTAGTATATTATGGTTCATACCAGGACAAGGGATCAAAAATCAAGTCTGGAATTAGCACGTTTGTCTCTCTCTTCTAGTTTCTCCGGAGGGTGGTATGCAACACTGCTGGAAATTGACTGTGCCCCAGTAGGTAGCATTTTATAGTCAGTTCCCAAAGTATAACATCACAGCAAACACTTTTTGAGCCAAACAGTGATGGATATGAATTAATTAATTACATGTGCTTATTGGGACCATGGGCAATTTTATACTTGTGAGTACAGAAGATCTTGAAGGCTTGAATCTCTATTAAAGAATAGCATCCCTCTGAAGTTTTTATGTATTGCCAAAAAAAGGGTACACAGGCCTTGGTGCTTTGTAACAGTTTTGTTCCTTTTGGCTGAGTCTTATTTGCAGAAGGGTCTTTTTACACCACTTTGGGACAGAAAAAAACAGCATTAGGGTGGCTATTGAGTTCTTATTACAGGTTCTTTAATGTCCTTGAACAGCATCAGAATAGCATAAAGGGACAAGAATTTAGACTTAAACTGACTGGCTTTTCCTTTTCCTAAAGTGACAGCTGAATTGCTCAGTAATCTCAGTCCAGGAATAAATCTTGTGTATGAATGACTTCTCTTTGCCAGGCATGCATTAAAATGGGCAGCAATTGACAGGCAAAGTGTGAGGTCAAGACACATGAAAAGCCTTGATGCTGGGCTCATCTGTGACTACCTCTATTACCTCTTCTCACACAGCATGCAGGAATTTCTGTTAGAGATTATCACAAGTGGCTAACCATTGAGACGTCTGATCTTTTTTTCTCAGAGGAGCACACATTACTTATTCTCTACAAGGAAAATGTTTGCAGTGAAATGGAACTTAGTACACCAGGGCTGCAGACAGAAGGCCCCACTCCTGCCTACTGCTCTGTCTGTCCCCACCAATAGCCACATGCTTAGGTAGGAGAGTGTTTTAAAGAGCAATTTTCAGCTATTCCTGTTAAATGAAAAAGAAGCCATTTCTTCTTTTTGGCGTTGTACAGAATTAGAAGCCAAGACTCTTGTAAAATGGCTACTGACCAGGCTAGAAGAGCTGAACTGTATTTAATGCCCTATTACCAAAGATGAGCAACACGCTTAATAAAAGAGTGTTGTTTTCTGACCTAAAAGTTATAGCTTAGATGAATATTAACATGCTTACAAACCCACATCCTGAATGCACTGTTATTTTGTGAAATCCCTGGATAAAACAGCTGAGAGCCTCCCTCCCTGCTTCAGGAGGGGGTCATCCTGGGAGTGGTGCTGCCTGAGACCTGGCTTGCAAGCGCAGATGTCCCTCCGAGGGACAGAGCCCAGGCTCCAACTCAAAGCACGGACACTGCATACCCAGAGCAAGCAGCAGCATGCATCCCACTCACAGGCCCTGCTTCCACATGAAACTCCCTTCAAAGGCAGTCTCACTTGGTGTAGCTTGCTTTTGCAGTGCTTCCTCGAGCAATTAGCTTGATTGCTTATAATCCTTTCAGGAAGTGATAGCAGGAAATTAATAAAATAGGGAAATTATGTCTATTTATATGCATTATTGGAAACTAACACTGTCTGGAGAATGTATGGTTAGGTGACACATCCCAGAGGTTTATTCCTTTCCTTTCTGAGCACTGGGTGAACCTAAAAGGGTTTTCTTTGCTTCCTTCTTTGCTGGTTAGTCTGTATAGCAATTTGGCTTTTCTTCAGATGAACTTGCATTTCCTATCTCCCCCAAGTTTGCAAAGTCTGACTTATTATGAGGGTTGGATGCTATTATGTAGACAGATATCTCCTAAAAAATGGGATGGGGAGCCCCTGTATTAACTCCCCTTTATCAGAACAGACCTCAATACTGGCTTTGCCCCAGAAGCATCTAATGGATGCTGCCCAGTTGCACACTGCAGTAAGGCAGACTGCAGGCAGAGACAGCTTGCTTCATTAGAAAAGATCTATATTCTTCCACTCATCTCCCACTTAGATCACTTTGAATTACAGCTGGGTGGGAAGCTGGGGCTTTGCATGAAGGCACCTGAGAAACTGAACCTGAATGCCTTTGTTTGCAGGTATAATGTTGGGAAGAATGGGAAACAGTGGCGTTCCTTTGGTCAGCTTTTGCCAGTGTCTAAATGAATCTGTCATGAAGATAGTGGCAGTTGCTGTTTGGTAAGTATCTGTTTTAGTAAAAAAATCAGTATTTTTTTTTAAAGAGTAAGGAAATTTCAACAGTAGAGGATGCACAGAAATATCATAAATTTATTTCCAGGGAAATAAATGAGGGCGAATGATCTTTAGCTTCTATAGCTAAGATCCTTAATGATTCTGTAATTGTATGGGGCAGCTGCAAGCAGAAGATTGATGATTTTTTATATATATTTTTTTTAATCTTAAGCTCTTTTGGCACCTATGGCTTTGTGTCTAGGTATTCTTCCTCCTATCTCCCCAAATCAAACTCCCAGGCAGTCCAAGAGCATGTCTAATGCATATTGGTATTTCTCTTAGGTTTTCCAAAGGCAAAACAAACATTTACTGAACAGTTTCCAAATAAAATCCATGAAGAGTTACACAAGCACAAGCAGATCAGCAGAGCTTAAGATTCATTCCTCCCCTCCCCAGTAAATGATTTAAGCTAAAAAGTCAGAGCTGCCTTCTGAACCAAAACGTTTTAAAGTCATTCCTGTCCAGCACTGTAACCTCAGCTGTGCTGAGGAGTACCCTGCAGAAAAGATTGTTTAACCCCTTCGGGCCCGAAGTGTACTTCGGGCACACTCCTCAAGTGTTGAGAGAGAGGAGCTTAGTCGGATAAAACGACTGGAGCCAGCTGTGCTGCTTCCAGACAGGCTGCTGTTACTGCACTGCTACTGGAAATACAAGGGTTTCCCCCTGGCCAGCACCATAACCTCAGCTGTGCTGAGGAGTACCCTGCAGAAAAGATTGTTTAACCCCTTCGGGCCCGAAGTGGACTTCGGGCACACTCCTCAAGTGTTGAGAGAGAGGAGTTTAGTCGGATAAAACGACTGGAGCCAGCTGTGCTGCTTCCAGACAGGCTGCTGTTACTGCACTGCTACTGGAAATACAAGGGTTTCCCATCTCATACTGTTTGGTGGAAGTGATCTATCTCCTAATAATGACTGTCTTTCTTTCTGCACAGGTATTTTCCATTCGGAATTGTGTTCCTAATTGCTGGTAAAATCTTAGAAATGGATGACCCTTCAGCCATTGGGAAGAAACTGGGTTTTTATGCCATCACGGTGGTTTGCGGCCTGGTGGTGCATGGGCTGTTTATTCTGCCAATGATGTACTTCTTTATCACCAAGAAGAACCCCATTGTCTTCATCAGAGGGATTCTTCAAGCCTTGCTCATTGCTCTGGCCACGTCCTCCAGGTATTATACAGCTTCTAGACAGATGTGACAAAATACTTTCTAGATCCCTACTACAGCCTTCTCTTGGGAACAGCACTGTACTAGAGCAGGTATATTTGTATCTGAACAATGGCTTGTGTTAAATTCACTGGTATATTTGTAGAAGATGTATCTCAACATTCGGAAGTTATGTGTGGGAGCCATTTGACAATAATGTTTGTCAGACTGTTTTCCCTCAGTTTAAAAAATATTGGGTAAAAAATGTTTTTTTTCTTACAGGATTGGAAAGGAAATAAGGGTATTTTTCCATAAAAACAAACACTCTGCTTCTACAAAGTTAATATATAAAAGGGACACACAGTTTGTCCAGACTTCATTTCTGGCATCAGTGGAGAACCTTCTAGTTCAGTCGTATGGAAACATTTTAGCCTTTCTACTCATCTTATTCTATATTTCTTGGTACATTAAGA
Organism: Calidris pugnax; assembly: GCF_001431845.1. Classification (NCBI taxonomy): domain Eukaryota; kingdom Metazoa; phylum Chordata; class Aves; order Charadriiformes; family Scolopacidae; genus Calidris; species Calidris pugnax. Next base: position 4,527,415 of record NW_015090812.1, read on the forward strand.
AAAGGCTGTGGTTGCAAGCTATTGTCCAGCACTGGGAAGGTATTTGGCTATTCTGCTCAATGAATAATATATTTTGCATCCTTTTAGGGAGGATTTACAATGAGTTTTAACCATAGCTTGTGAACTGGTTATGAATATGACTCCTGACATGGATAAACTGGTGCGTGAGAAATGCTGGAAAGAGCTGGAATTGACTTTCATGGAGTGGAGACAAGAAAAACAACTAAAATAACATTTCCCTGTAGCCAATATAATGAAAACACAGTTTCATGGCCTCCGTGGTTGGAGGCTTGTTACTCTGAAGTAACAAGAACAGATATACCTACCACTTTTTATGCAGCAATAAAAGCCCCAGTACAAGTGGAAAATGCCAGGCAAATAGGTCTCTAGCACACCTTAAATATTCATTATTTCTACTGTCAGCTGTAAAGGAAGAGGGCTAAAGAAATACCAATACCAATTCCTTCTTCCATCTTATAATACTTTCTATAGTAAGTCGAGCTCTGATGACTAATATATCTTTTCAGGCAATAGTATTGCACCAGCTTCTTATCCCTTGTGCCTCTAATCTTACTTTTCTTCATAACTTCCCAAGCTCCTAAAGGAAGAATTCAAGTAATCTCTCCTACAACAGAGCGACCCACTTAGAAATGAAGTTTATTTGTAATTGGTAGGATTATGGAAGGAAAAGACAGGAATGACACATAGATAAAAAGTTCTGGGAAAGCAGTCAAACAAATATTGATTGAAATAAATTCTTTTTAATATGGCTTTCCAGAGGGCATCGTCACTAATAAATAAATATGTAAGTTTTGCAGCTATCTGGAACTCTTCTGCCAATTGTCTAAGTAAATAAATACCTGGAGAAGTAACAATGTAAGTTTCCTGAACTCGGATTAGTTGATGTTATGCATTTTTGCTCTAATCTTCTGCAAAACTTATTTTTGTTACAAAACATTACTTTGCAATGAGGTAATGACCATCAATGCTAACAGAGAAATAATCTCTATTTTACTGAAGGGACAATGAAAAAGAGAAAATTTAAATTGTACTAGACCTGTGTCAGACTTGGAAAAAGAGCCTAAAACTTTTATCGCCTGCCCTTTGGCCTGATTAGGCTCGTTATACATCTAGTGAGGTCCGACAAAGTAATTTGGGGCAGGAGGGTCAGATGCAGATGGCTGTCTCTTATGAATATACATACAGTGGTTAAGGCAGGAGTAAGCAGAGAAGACGGAATGTATAGGAATTAAAAGAAAGGAGAGGAGAGAATTATTATTTCAGTACAGTTGGAAGGTATTGGCTTTCCACTGTGTTTCATTTTACAAGGTGTTTTCATACATAACAGTTTGCTCCAAAATGACCTATAAAGAGCAACATACTGTGAAATACAAAGTAAAGGAAAACATATGTGCTGGGTGGTGTTTTAACTCTAATTAGGCTTACATAATTAAGGCAAGCTTTTTTATTAGAACATAAAAAATTTGTAGCTTGAGATGTTGTCACATCCCCAGATTCAAGTAAGATGCTAATTTTGTGCTCAAAGATGTTAGTGTTGGGAAAGCCTTGCCAGGTTTACATTTGACAGGCGCGAGTATCTGCCCTGCTCCTCCAAGAATTCTGTTTCTGAAGAACTTTATTGCTGACAACTCAGGTTTTTTAATCTGTGCAATTCCATTAATTCTGTTTTTCTAGAAAAAGAGAATTTTTCTTAAAAATCTAATCTGAATTTTTCTCTTTTTTGGAAAAAAATTTGAAAATGTTGTTCCTCATTTTACCTGTAGCATCTAGAGAAGAATTTTTTCTTTTCTCTTATTTTCTGTTAATAATCAACAAAAATAACCATTTTTTTTCACCAGTATAGATCCCTTTATCAAGGGAAATTACCAAACCAAATTACCTTTATAATATTCCTTACTTTGCATCAGCATTTTGATTTTTAAAACCAATTTATAGTCCTTTACTGGTCTGGAAATTTTCAGGGCTTATGCTTTTTTTAAATAGGGACCTCCCCTTCCTATCAAGGCAGTTCATTGTTTCTTCATTGGATCTCATCTCCTCTGTCTCTAGCTCTGAGTGTATGAAGCCACTTTACAATGACGAAGAGCCCTCTTTGCAGTTCATAATATATTCAGGTCCAAGTTGCTTGAGGTATATTTTGAAGTTAGAAATGTTCCAATGCCAATATCATCAATCATAGTAATAAAAAGTCAGACATGATATGTAGTCACCAAAATACAAAGCCAGATCTACAAAGGGATGCAGAGGTTTGATTCCCCTGTTCTACGTGAGTGCCTAAGTTTTATTACTACTTGGAGAAAGTTCAACATTGGTTGGTTTGAGAATTTTTAGATCAGTTGTTTTTTTCTCTCAGTTACTTGTAGAAGCATAAGGAAAGAACATGCACAGTCTCTTGCAAATGTGAGCTAGCTCTTTTAGAAGACCTGCATATCACAGTGCCTGTCACTGCAAAGCTTTTTGGCAACTTTAAAACGTGTAGCATGCCTATGGTTCATCTAGGAACTCAGCTCCTCGTGGGGAGAGTTGGGCTTCTAGGAAAGAGCCCCAAAAATCCAGTGTGATAAGGAGAGCTAGGCAGACATCAGGCAGAGCTATAAAGCAAAAATCTGAAGCTACAGAACTGATGAGAGAGAGGCATCTCTCTCTGCTGAGTCTTGTCAAGGTAAACCAATCCTCACTTGAGTTTTTCTCCAGCCCCATTTCCTTACCCCAAGCTGATGTGAGGGTGCCTGCTGACAGTGGGGAATACAAGGGGAATTCAGCTTTCTCTTAAACCTGTGCTGAATGTGACTCTCTCTGGGGATATTCAGTACCTTGAGATAGCACTTTCTCCCCTTCCACTGCGCAAGGAATAATTACTTATTTATAGGCCCAGAGAGGCTGTAGTGTGGCAACAGAGCTCTGGTGCCAGCTGGCAGCTCAGCCTGTCCAAAATCACCAAAATCACTTGCTATCAGAAGAGATTTAGTATCTTTATTGTCAGAAGCCAATGCACTGCCAAAGTTAAGGTGAGTCCCGAGAAAAGGCTCTGAACTTATGGATTTGGGGCTTGGACATGCTTGATGGGTTTAGCTCTGTTTGCCCCTTCTTACCAGTCTGTACATTTTGCAAATCCAACACAGGCCCAACATGGTTTTTAATGTTTTTCTGCTCAAATACCAGTGCCTTGTCTAGAGATAGCTGAACTTTTCACCTTCGTTATACTGAAAGGAATGGATACTGCACATAACTGAGCAGTTGCCAAAAGAACATGCACAAATGATTGGGGCTGGACAGGAGAGCTGCTTCTCCTGACCGTCAACACATCTGGATTTGGTTAAACAATGCTTGCCACAGGGGCATTATATAACACTCATAATGTGGGTATTGGATTTTCAGATCATCTTAGAGGAGAACAAAGAGTTGGTTTAAAGCATACTGATGTGTTTCTTGCAGATGTTTCTGTGTCAGTTCATGTCTACATCTAAAGATAGAAAGAAAACCACAGATCAGTCTCCTGATATTCATTCCAGTTAGTCTGCACCTGTGAAAAGCTTTCTTTTTAAGCTGAAAGTTAAACTGCAAGAATCAAAAACAACACCATGTACAAAACCCAAGAATGTAACACAAGGGAACCTGAAAGCCACTAAACAGCCACCTCATGACAATGATTTTATTGAATCTGAACATTATGTCAACACATTTCCCTTTAGTGAAAGGTTCTATGCCTCATTCTCAATTCCTTTATATTTCTCCAGAAATCCCAATCACAGCAGTATTTTGGTTTGTACAGACATTACTGGAGAGGCAGGGACAGAGAAGGAGATCTCTTGTTACTTTGGGGCATTGTTTAGGACACAATGAACTCGATCCCTACAACTGGCACCAATTCCCTGCACCTGCCCCTTGGCCAGCCAGCCCCTGAAGCCAAACCCTTATCCCCAGTACGGACTGGCTTTGGGAAGAGGCACCCATAGTGATGTACACAGCTCCTCTTCACTGCATCAGTGAGATGTGTACAGCACGTGCTGCCATTGCCCACCTCATCCTGCTCTGTGGTCCTCAGGTTGCATACCTGTGGATTTCTGACTTGCTGCTTTCTTCCCCCCACATCACCCCTCATCTTGTCACCTCTTACCTCTTTATTGAAAAAGCAGCATTTGGCCTACAGGCATGTATTGAAAAAGCAGCATTTGGCCTACAGGCAAAATTCCTCTTGATTTAAGTTTTCCTCATTCCAATGCCATGAGGGAGTTTTATTTTTCTAGGTCATCTTTCCATATCATTAATGAATTAAAGCAGCATCTTCTCAGTGGTACATCCCATCAAAAGAAGCAATTTTCATCTTCTCTGAAGACAAACGATAAAACATGAGTTTTTCAAGGGGTTTGCTGCTTATGAAACACTAAGATCTTGGCTATTGCATGGTGTAAATTAAAGGCAGATTTAGCAAAAAGGAGATGAGATCAGTTTGTTGATTTTTTGGAGCAAATATCAAAATGCATTTGAATGATAAGATAAACAGAGCAGGCTGAACAGCTGTTCCTCCACGGTGACTAGCTGTCTTTGTGGCTTACAATAGTAAGAGCTTGGCCTGATCCAGCATTAGCTTATGCTCAGTCTCTGCAGCTGCAACATTTTATCCCAAAATTGAGATAAGACTCTAAAAATGTATTTTTAATTGTTAGAGTTAGTGCTGAGAGAAGATACCTCGCCTCTTAGCTGAGAGCTTTAGGACAGTTTTTAAAAGACTTAACAGATTAAGATCAGTGCTTTGGAGAATTTTTTCCTCCTAATAAATGTTACATGTGAGGCTTTCATGTTACTGTTCCACTGTTTAACACTAGGTAAAGAAGCTTTCAAGAAAACAAACCTCAGCTAATTTAACTGGAAAGAGATATTAAAGTATTTATTTGAGAATGCTTTTTTCTTCATCCATTGAAATGATGTATTAATATAACTCAAAAATGACAGTAGGAACTTTTTTTTCTAAGTCACCAACAGCCAAAGCCTTAAATAAGACACATATTTACTGAAACGGGCCAGATGATACATTCTGAGTAAAAATGAACCATCATTGAATAAGACAATCTTTTCTAGGATACTCCACATAACTTTTGTCAACTGTATTCAGGAAAAGTTAGTTCAGATTGAAACAGGTGCTGAAAGGGTCATCAGGGATGTGAAGCAGCAATCTTGTAAGAGAAGACTAAAAAGTCTGACTGGGTCAATCCAGGCTGAGAGGGAGACAAAACTGATTTCTGACAATATGTGTTGTAAAAGCTGGAGTGATTTGTGCAAGAAGAAATGCATAAAGCACATAAAAGCAAACTTAGTGTAAATTGAAAAGAATATATCTAGATCATAAAGTAAATTTCTCATCTGAACAGTGAATTCTGGGAATCATTTCAGTAGGAATAGTTAGAACAGACAGTCTGCTAGCTCTGAGACACAGTGTCATAAATTTGAGTGAGACTGTACATAGTAGTTGGCTGTGCTAAGGAAGCAAAAAAACTGTGACCTGGAAATTTGCTTCTTCCACAATGTTTTTCATCATCATCGCACTCACATTCTGCATGCTTTCTTTTTTTTATAATATTTAGTAAACACTAAAACCAACGTCTAGTTATGTGCCCTAGAAATTTTACTTTTGACAGCACAAAATTAAAATGAAAGAAGCACCTCACTCTCTCTGAGATAATGCACAAGTTTAAATGTTGAATTCTTGCAAAAACAGTGCCATACCTTCTGTTTACAACAGTGGAAATAGACACAGGTTTTACTGACTGTACGTTGTGATTGTTTTCACAATCTTTGTCACACGTTAACCAAATTGAAAGATGTCAGTCAGTTAAAATTTGCATGTTTCACAGCTCAGCTCTCTGCTCTCAGAATAGGAAGACATTTAGGTTTAAAATTCTGGTATGTCAAAGTGTGGGCAAGGTGGAAAAGACCTTGCAAGATCACCTTTTTCTCCTCTTTTTCCCACAAAGAAATCAGACAGGGTTTTGTTACAGAAAAGCCAAAAGGCTGAGGAAAGACTGTCTTTAAAAACAAGTAACCCTCTAAAACTGAAGTAGCTGCTGGGAAGGGAGACAATGAAGAGTAAGTTTAGTAATTGCTTCCCAGCCATGCCTGTAGTTAAGATCATCCAGAAGTGTTACTGTGGCCATCTGCTCCCAGTTACAGCTACACCAGGGCTTTCAGTTTTACATCATCTGTGAGCTCCAGCCTCACCCTTTCACTATATGAACATTTTATGGTAAACAAGGCATAGAGAATTTCAGTCATTCACAAATGAATGTGTGGAAAACGATAGGCATGTCCAGGACAGAAATGACTTCTAATGTGTAGTTCGGGGGCGTTATGCTTTGCTATGTTTCTTTTTCAAAGTAAATATCGATTAAACATTAGGATTGCCAGAATGAAAAAGTTGACTATACACCAGTTACCAGGGATAATCAGATTTCCATTGCTTCCTTGACCTTTCAGTTTATTTGCATACTTAGAGAATTACTTTTGTCCAGATCTTTGTGGCAGCGACTGCCAGTCTGTAGTAAATCATTCACCAGTCAGACTTTATAAGGTTACAGAAAACAGAGATATCGTAATGAAAGCATAGACATAGTTTTTTTCCTTTTGTGTTTCTACTGCAGGAAGCTGCTTTTCCTTTCCAAACACTGTTACTTTCCTCAAGCAACAGCTTGTACAAATACAAAATGACAACTCCTACTCATGGAAACATTTTGCTAATGCATTCCTGCAAACTTGGGGTTATGATTTCAGAGCTTTCAGAATCTCGCTGTGATTTTGTAGGTCACATGATGTAGGTCAGGACTGAGAGAGAATTTGTAGATCAAATGTGTTATCTTCCATTAAGAACAGATAATGGTCATTATAAGATGTAGATACGTGGCAAGATACCAGAGCCACGTTGCTGATGCAAAGCTCACAGACAGCAACTGAGGAATCTGAACTGCCCGAACTAGTGGAAAGATTTCTATTTCATGACTCAGGGCATGCCAGATCACAAGAGCAAAGAACATTAAAGACCTTAGTATGATGACACCAATATTTCCCCTATACTTACTTATCTCTCTAAAGTGGTAACTTTGGAATAATTTTGAAGGAGTTTGCTCTTTTACATCTATTTAACTAGCCTCAGATATTGAGCAGTATATTGAAATGAGTATCGTAACAAAGACAATATTTTGCCATTTGTATATTTTCTTCAGTGGTGTTACTTATTTTTTATACAAACTGATGTGCCATAAAAAATACCCCCTCATCCCTTCCAACCATGAATATTCTGTGATTCTGTGATTACTCATGATATATTAGTGAATATGAAATTGTATGGTAAAATGCAGAATGTTACAAGAAGGCTGATAAAATATAAAGATAAACATGTTTAGGTGTGTTGCTATTTAAAAATGCATGCATCTTGTTGAAAATGAGGAAATTTATGATAAGATAATATTTAATTAATTGTCTTACTTAATGAAAACAAAAACCAGGGGTTTTTTTTAGAGCATGAAATTGAGGCTTAAAGTTTGGAAGGGGTCAAGCTCATTTTAAAATGAATACCTATCAAACAGTCTTATACCATTCCACTCCATTCCATACCATTCCACACACATACATATTTATATCTCTTTTACATATGTACACATTATTAGATGATCCGCAATTATGTGATCGTTATATGATCACAGAAGGAAAATGTGATGAAATGAAATTGTATTTTCCTGAATACAGGAGCTTGGCCCATAGCTTTTATTTTCAGGGCTACTGTTGGTAAAATCTTTGCCTAATCCCTTGCAGAAGTAAGAAATTGCTTCTGTATAAGGTGGGACGTTACCACTTTAATGCATTTGGTGGCAAACGAAGGAGTAGTTTCTTGGTCAGAGCTGTTGCCCACTGGAATGTTTTAGAGTTTAACCCAAGCAGAATTCCAATCTCTCAAAAGGTCTCACTATCATTATAATTCATTGCCTAAACTGGTGGTCTAATTACTGTTAATATGCAGTGAGAACTGGAACACTTCCTAAAGGTATTTATATAGCATTTCCTTACAGTGAGTTAACAGCCCTTCTTGCTTTAGACCTTTCCTTGGGTTACGGTTACTCTTGCTGTTTAAAAATGGCTTTTTGTTTTAGAAGTCCTGGAAGGAAACTTTTTTAGAAACCATAAGTGCACAACAGTTTTCAGCTGCACAGGATGTTTCCCTGGTCTTGCTTTTGAGTGTACAGTTCTGCCTCTGCGGCATTTTGGACTCTTTTCTTCAGAAAGAAGGAAAAATAGAACATGATTTTTAATTTTTGGGAAGCAAAATTTGCACTAACTCTAGCATTTATACGTGTAACGGTCTTTATCCCCCCTCGAGCAGAGGAATGAGTTACACGGCAAGTGAGGTACGAGTGCAGCTCAAGGACTGAGAAGCAGTGCTCACGTGGTCAGTGTGAAATTTACCCTGCCTGGAGCAGGTTTGCTACAATCTGTTCTATCGCCCAAAAATAAAAATAAATCAGTGTGTGCTTCTGTCTACTGTTTTGCAGCTCAGCCACGTTGCCTATCACTTTCAAGTGCTTGTTGGAGAATAACCATGTGGACAGGAGGATTGCAAGATTCGTGCTGCCTGTGGGAGCCACCATCAACATGGACGGGACGGCGCTCTACGAGGCGGTGGCTGCCATCTTCATTGCGCAAGTGAACAACTATGAGCTGGACTTTGGGCAGATTATCACTATAAGGTATAAACCTCAAATTCCACCTGCTGCGATTTGTTTGTCTTGTGGAGTCTGGCACTCTTAACATTCTTGTATGGAGCAATGTTCAGAACGACACTCATCTTTGCTATTATCAAAGGATCCATTCCTCATAGGATGATTATCTTTAAGTAATGTGGAGATCAGGGACAGTACAAAGGGAAATTGTACTGGTACCATTCCATAGAAGCATGTGGGCACCAGGAAACACATTTCTCTTTGAGGATAACTGTCTAATTTTTCCTTTAAGGCAACCCATTGATCACTTAATAGGATTGGAACACTTTACTATTATTACTGGTGTTTAAAACATTATTTTAAATGTCAGAATTGTATTCAACTCTGATCTGCATCTTTACATGACATGACAAGGTTACAAAACTGCAAAACTATAAGTCCTGTGTCAGGTAACAGGGAACGGTGTGCGTTAGGAAGCTCTTTGTCAGACCTTGGAGGAGTAGAGAAATAGAGGAGGACAGATGCTACTATCAGGGCAGGTTTTCATCAAGATGTCATATCACTCCGATATTTTTAAAATGTCTTCTCTGCTGATTGTTAAAGCAGAAAACTTCATAAACAACCATGCTCTCAGTGGGTAGAGAGTGCTATAGCTGCATACTCCATCCTTGAAAGGTCTGTAATGGGTCCAAAAGACTAGAAGCGCCAGCTGAACAATTACTGCCAGAATAACTCCAGTGGCTGCCAAAGAATGCCTCAGGGACTGAAACCTGCAGGTTTCCAGCAGGGAACAAATGATTAGAAAAACATTCCTCATAGTCAGAGCCTTGTGCAATATATTTAAGATCTGCTTACCTACCCACCCAGTGACCTCACCACTGCCCCATTTACACTGCTGGGCCTTGTCTGTCTTCTGCTGGCCATGAAAACCTTCATGACAAGAGGAGGAAAGTCCTGAAACTAACCCCAGATGACAGCTGGGGTTTGCTAATGGGTAAGATCTAGTTAGACTAGAAGCAGAAGAAATAAATTGTGCCCATATAAGCTCTTGCTTTAGGCTGTCTCTCTGAAAATTGTTGGAACAATCCTGTGCTAAAATTTAGTCTTTGTGATTTTGAATTTGGGGAGGTTTTTAGAATCTGGTCCCAAAATAAGCCCCAAAGCATGGGAAGACATTATACACACCTTGAAGTAGAGAATGGCAATTTGAAAAAATTAAGGAGAAGGAGAGTGATGGTAAATGGATAGTAGGTAAGTTCTAACTTTCTCTTAGCAGAACCCTATTTTATCTCTTTATTTGCACTGTCCATATTAAGTGCTAGTACATAAGAACCAGAGAGAACTAAAGAAAGTAGAAGGAAAATACAAATGAAGATAGGAAAAATCCAAGAAAAGAAAAGAAATAAAAAGACTGACTTACAAAGGAAAGGGGTAAACAGGAAATCACAGTGTATTCACTATCTTGAATATCTGAAGCCAAATTCTAATTGTATTCTATGGGCCAAATCTGCCCCGGATCTTGAAACTTTAGGATCTGGAGATTTGAAATTCAAATATTTCTGAGCACCGGGATATTTTTGCCAGAGGGGAAAAAATGTTAGAAACATAATCAGTCTACTTTGCTCATAATCTGTAAAATCCAGGTTGACAGTTTATGTTAATCTGATTATACAAACTTAGATGTAGCAGAAAAATAGAGTAAAGATCCTATTCCCATCAACTGAGCATATTATAGGAAGAAGCAGCTATATTAAGGTGAAAAATCAACAGAGTAGCAGATGAGCTTCTGTATACATCTTGGTTAAACATTCCTATTTTCGCTCCCATTTAAGTTATGAGACTTTGTGGCCTGAACTGACTTAGGAGGCAGAAGCAATCCTAACCAACTAGCCAGTTTAGAGCACTAACTGGAGGACCTTTTAATGTTCATTACATTTATCTTTTATCCAACTGCTGAGCTTCTGTCCCTGTCTTTCTATCTCGACTCTGCCTATTACAATGCTACAAGGATGCTATTCAAGCTAATTTTTCAAAATGTAGTTTTAAATCTTTCTCATTCCCCATTACACCCACATGCAAATGTATTTTTTTTATTGCAGGAAAGGGCTGTAGTTATAAACACTGATGCTACTCTGCTGGTACACTGTACAGCTGTGAGCAAGATATTGGATATCTGTGTCTCAGTTTCCATATGGGTGAATACTGTTACCCTCATTTTCCATCACAGGAGGCTGATGAGATTTAACTGTTTGCCAAAAGCTCTGAAATTCTGGATTGATGAATGCAGTGGATTATCAGTGTATATGTTTTATGTCATCCCTTCACGATTGTCAACATTCGGTTTTTGTCTTTCTGCTGGATGGCCTAGCTCTTGGAAGTGGCCAGATGGGCGGAAATGAATATATCCGGTCACTTTTGCTCCTGGAAAAAGGAATGCAATCTCTCCCCTAAAAATAGCATTATGAAAAAAATGTTAAGCCTGCCAGGTCCACTCTTGCCCTGGTCTCGCATTCATTTCTGCTTGCCTGGCTGAAAAATTGATGTGAAGGTCAAGTAAAAATACTTTCCAGAAACTGAAGAGGTACAGTCACATTCACGCTTGCTTCATATTTAGTTCCAAGCGTGCAGAGCCATGTGCTGTGCAAGGCCTTTGCCCTTGGCCCAGCCAAGGCCCCAGTCGCAGCCAGCCGTGGATGTGCCTGGCACAGGAACTGCCGGTGATGACTCAGAGATGTCTGCTGGGAGCTCTGCTGCCAACGGGGAAGCAGCAGCGACGAGGAGTGCTGGCAGGTTCATGGCACACAGCGCTGTGTGGTGCCATGACCCACCAGAAGATGACATAACTCAGAGAAGCCCCCAGCCTCGCTGCCCCCCCCTTCTCTGCACTCGTAATTTTAAGAGATACCACTGACCTGCCCCACCAGCACCAAGGTTGCAAAGGTAGAGGGGGAGAATTTAGCACTGGGCAGACAGTTTAGCTTGTTCTTGCTCTCTGACCTGGCTTCTGTCCACAAAACACTGGCACTTCTGTGTAATGGCTGGTGTAAGAAGGATTATGGTTTAGGAAAGCTCCTGTAGAAACATAGTGTGGTTTCTTGCAGAGCAACCCATCACTGGTAATGCTTATTCCTTTCTTTCTGTGTTAAAGTATCACAGCAACAGCTGCAAGCATAGGTGCTGCAGGCATCCCACAAGCTGGCCTGGTGACAATGGTCATCGTTCTGACCTCGGTTGGGCTCCCAACAGACGACATCACGTTGATTATTGCCGTCGACTGGGCACTGTAAGTAACTTTAAGCATTTGAGGTTTGCAGTGTGGCAACATTGCTAAAAAGGCAAATGGTCTCCAGGGGAATAGTAATACAAACATACTTAAAAGGCATAGGAAGTAATTATTTCGCTTGGAATGGTGCTGATGTGGCCTCAGATTAAGAATTCGGCTGAAGCGAGCATTATATTGAAAACAGACATAAAGAAATGATAAGAGAGTGTAGATGAGACTTGGACAATATGACCCACATGGAAAGGCTGAAGAAGAAGAGCTCGTTTAGTCTAAACTAGAGCAGGCTGAAAGGTGTCACCACAGCAGTTTCTGATACAGATAAGATTGTCCTGAAGAGGATAGTGGTCAATTGTTCTTCACCCTCACAGGGAGGGAGGGAGGATGAAGTAGTAAGCCAAAGTAACTACCTTAAGTCAGATCACAGGTGTATGTAGCTGCTACTACTACTGTAACTAGAACCATGATCTAGTCAAGATGAATGCAATACTTGCAATCACTGCATTAGGACTAATAATGTCTTCTTTTTGTCATGGATCCTGATGCAATTCTGCTCTTTCTGATTTCAGTGCTAAATAGGCACCAGCAATTTATAGCCCCCTCTGCAGAGCCACGTTTTGCAAGTGCAGTCATTCTGTAGAGAGGTTATTTTACTGCATCCCTAATCACTGAGGATTTCACAGCAGAGGCAGAGGCTAAAACTGAACACACCCAGAATAAAAGAGATTTTGTCACCCATGAGAACAGCCACTTTAAAAATTGAGCAACTTTAAAAATTCATAAGGTGTGGTTTATTTGACCTCTTAACTTTTATGTAAATGTCCATGAATCAATCAAAACATTTTTAATAGTCTAGGAAGATGTATCATAAAATACTGGTCCCTAGCTCATTAGCATTTCGATTAACTACATAATTAGCATATGCCCCCACAAGGAAAACATCCAAATTATTTTTTATTTAATCTATATAAAATATATCTCCATTACTACAGTGGAGTTTCATTACCTAAAGGTTCTGGTTAAAATGTGTTACAAGTCCTTTCTGTTATATATCCAATTTTATTCAACTTTAAGCCACTGATTTTTCTATATAAAGAATTGTGACAATACATTATTACTTTCCTGTTCAGTGTAATAGAATATTATTATTATTGATAGGAGTCATGAGTGTTGTGTTATATGCATATTTTAAGAAAGATTTTATTTTAAGAATACCAGAAATATTCTTCTGTGAAGGCTAAATAATACCTGCTGTGGGCACCTAAACCTGGGAACGGCAGTTCAGACTTTAATAAAGCAGCCTTTCTAATGCTAGTCACTGAAGCTCAATAGTTAATGAAGCACAACAAAATCAAAGTATTTTAAGCTGTATTACAAAAGCCTTTTCCCTCTATATTGCTCAGCTTTCGCCCAGCTCTTGCAACATCAACATTTCATTGTTTTTCCAGTAAGTCTTCCAGCATATATGGGAATTATGCTACTTTTTGTCTTACAAAACTTTTCAAAACAAGAGACAAAAAACTTTTTCAGCCTATAATTCCAGATGATATTAAAAAGCGAGCAAGGAACAGACCCAATTTTCTATCTTTTGCAGATGACCTTTCATACAAAAAGTATATTTCTGTATTTCGGCACTTGGTGGTTTCAAGAGCCTGCAAATGCAAAGTGTCAACATGGTTGACATGATGAATATTTTCAATATTAGTTTTGGAAGTACTGGAGTATGAAGAATGCTTAAAGAAAGCTGTTTAGATGATCTCACAAGACTGAAATACCCATTACAATGCACTGCAGGTATTACAACTCATTTAGGTAGCCATAACATGTATGTGAACTTCATACGTTTAGGTAGTGCCTAGAGACATAAAGAAGAAAATTAAAGTGTTTCTCAGCTGATTTATTAAACACAAGGTAAAGGTTTTTCATCTTTAATAATATAATCTAAAGCTAAAATACCACTGTAACGCCTGACTTGGGTGTTTGCATTGAAAGAAATGCCACTAGCAGCAGGTTGGCCTCTCAGTGGAGAAATGTCAGTGATCCATGGTGTGGTTGTACTCATGCATAGTACAGACTACTCCGTACACACAGAAATATGGAATAGAACTGGTCAAACAACGTGCCAGGCTATTTATTTTCTTTAGAATTTCAGTGTGGTGCACTGTTTCCTCAGAAAAATCCCGTCTTCAGAAGAGATGCTAATCAGAGCTCAAAAGGGAATGCAAACTCTTGAGCTCTGCTGATACAGCTTCTTCTCTACCACAGCTGACTCTTTGCACAATCCAAAATTAACAACCCAGAATATCCTTCCAACCAAAGAAAAAAACAAAGTCTGTGTGTCTGTTTGTAACAGGAACATCTATCAAAATGTGCTGTAACAGCATTTTTCCCTATGTAACATATTTTTCTGGGAATTTTCCTCAAAGTAAAACCCAAAATCAGAACATCAGGGATTAGAAAAATGGATTCAGCAAACAAGTGTAGGACTGGGACCTGGAATCAACAACCACATCTAAGTGTAGCTTTTGGAATATTATTGCCAAAGTTGCTTGAAATTGCATGTAGAATTTGGGTGACTGCACACACAAATAACTTTTCATGCAGGAGCTTTCATATTAATTAGGCCAGCAACTGCATAAACATTTGCATGCAGAGAGTACATGCCTAAAATATCTGAAAAAAAAATCAGCACACAGTTTCAATTCTTTTCTATATTAAGATACAGGATCAGAAATCTGGGCAGTGTTGATATTGGACCATTGCTGACTGTAATAAGCCAAACATCTGGAGATTTGTGAACCCCCATTTATAAATTAAGTTACTAATATGACACAGTTTTCAGATGTGTAGGTTTTTCTTGGAAAAGACGTGATATATTTCAGACATAGAAGCCATATCGTCTATTTGAAATCTCATCAATTTTAACTAATAGATTCCAAGCTTTTTCAAGTGTAACACTTGTCTATGACAACCACTTGCTTTTGTGTATATACAGTCTGTATTTTAATAGATTTGTTTTTTAGGCAGTGGGTAGAAGATGTAAACAGGGAAGAAATGATCCCATAAATGAATAAATGAAGAATAGTGATACTGTATATATGCATAGTACTGTCAAGCATATGATTTTAAATTGAAAAAGATGATAACTGAAAATGAAGAATTTTAAGAGCCTCTGCTAGCCATAGCAACCACAGCTTTTTAAGAAATGAACATGATTTAAATATGGTCAGTGCCTGCTTAGTTTGTGAGTATAATTATTCAGCAACCATCTGAATAACTTTGATTTTATTCTGCACATTCTACCAATACGATAATCTTCTCAACTAGCATTTTGGTTGCTGAGATTGGAACCTTGATAACTAATATAAGGTAGTCATTGTACTGGCTGCCCTCTACTTTTATTGAAGCATTTGCAGCGCCAGACCCCAAACTGGCCCATAGTACTGGACCTTAATGTAAAGACTCGGACATAAATGCAGTCCTCATCTCCTGTGTTAAACCTTTTTAGCGCTGAATCAGCTTGCATGTATAAAGGCTGCTCTGATTAGCTCAGTTACAAATTAAAATATGTGGCAGCACAGTTCACTGAGTGCAAAAAAGGCTGGAAAACCAAACTGAGCAGCTCTGTAACTAGTGGCTGCCCTGTACCAAACTCCTTACTACCATTTCTGAGCAAAACTGGCCTTCAGTTATAATTACTGCAGTGATGAAGGCATAGGAATGTACCCAAAGAGCCAACAATTTACCATTATTATTTCATTTTGCAGAGACAGGTTTAGAACAATGATCAATGTCCTGGGAGACGCGCTGGCTGCTGGGATCATGGCCCACATCTGCCGGAAGGAGTTTATCAAGGACGGTGACGAGGTAACAACGCCATGAGCCAGGGTGTGCCCGCGTGTGCCGTATTATGGCAAAGAACCTGCAAGCAATCAGCCTCCCACATTTTTTCATCTAGTTTGTAAAAGATGTTTCAGAGACAGGACAGGATTGGACAATGTGCTGTTTAGCTACATGGGGTGGAGGGGTCCTTTTTCCATGAGGGCATGAAAAAACCTACACCAGTGGAAAGCTTGCCAGCCAGCTGCTTCTGGCACACTGGGCATAGGAGCAGGAGAAGCAGCTGCACTGTTTTACAAATGCATGACATGCTGGAACTGTGAGTCTCACACTCAGTATCCAAGTTCTGACTGGCCAGTAAGTCATCCTTCTTCTAAAAATGTGACCAGCAACAGAGCAGGGTGACAAATGAGTGAAAATTAAGTATTTGTGCGTAAGGGGAGGTAAAGGTATCTATGAGTGTGTATATGCATAATCAATAAGCTCATAACAAAAGCAACTACCCTGTTTCAAGGCTCTGTGTTAGCATAATCTGAAGCCACCATTGCAATAATTTCCTTTCTGAACTACCACAAGCACATTGCTCCATTTTTTACTTCATTCTTAGGCATCTTCATGCCTTCTACATTTAATACAAGTCCCTCCTTACCTCTTTGTTTTTCCTTCTCCATACACCACACATACTCTGTATTCTGCCCCTGCCTCCCTCCACTCCTATACTTTTTTATTTCCTCCTTGTCATGCATCATTCAATCTTTCCTTATACCAGGAATTCCTTCTCATGCTTTCCTTCAAATCCTTGACAAAGGAGATTCCTAATTCCATGAGCCCATCCTGCTTGGAGGTGCTAATCTCCAAACACTTCAGCTCATGGCAGACCCTCACTACATTTTCCCACAAATACAGAATAGTTTATGCAGAAGTTTCTGCGTCAGGATGATTTTCACAAGGCCTGTTTCATGCCTTATAGTATTCTGCAAAGAACAACAGTATTAATATAAAAGTTTTATTTCTATTATTATTTGTCCCGTTTTACAGATAGTCTTTCTGGAAAATCCCATTCTCATGCCTTCGTGCAATATGCATTTAAAATTCCTGCTCTTTCAAGTTTTATATAGAAATACAGGCCGTATCCTCTGAGCTACTTAGCACCTGCAGTAATTACTGATGACAGGGTTAGGCGTGAATATATGGCCTACACATATAGCTAGCTAAAAAAAACCTAAACATACAACCTAGTGGTAAGGTATGTCATCTGTTACAAAGCCAGAAGTGAAGTCTGAGTTCCTGCATAACACAGGCCTCCTGACATTTCATCGCTGCATTTAGAACCGAGTCAGAACTCAAGAAGAGATGTTTCAAGAATATCAAATCCCTCCTAAGGGATTATTTAGTCATCCATGATGAGATTTTTCTTTGCATCGTGCTCTATAATTGTATTAAAATATACCATTGGTCTGCCATATGTTTTGGCTGCATAACTTGTGGAGTTAGTAATGTATACCCAAAGGCCAAATTTTCTCAGCTGCAAGCTCAACTCTTTTCTCTGCCAGTATTTGTGTCTTATTTTCCCCATCAGAACTTCTGGTTTGATTTAAAGGACACTTCACTATTTAACTTATGGATCAGTCAATAAAATCGTCTATTTCTTTTGAAATAGTGCAAACTGAAAAGACAGGTGTTAGTTTACTGGGTTAGATGAAAGGCAGAAGACAACAGCAAATACCTGCTGGTCTAGGTAATTGCACCCAAGAGGAAGCACTTCCCAAAGCTGGGCATAATGGTCATTGATAGTCCATATCTTCTGAACTTAGCCCTGAAATTCTAGTCTTCATTTACCCTACTTGTATCGCTTTATTGATGCAAGCAGTTATTACTGTGGGTATAAGATAAATTAGACTTGTGGTAGAATTCGCATTTTTACAGACTTAGAGACACCTTCTCTTTATCCAGATGGTGCAAAGATGCTTTAGTGTACATAAGAAACAGGTCCTGGAAGTCTGTGGAGGCCCTAGATAGTCCTGGTGAATGTAAAGCAGACCACAGATTTTCAGTGTAAAAATTCCTTTCCTGTTGTATACAGCAAACAGTGGCAGTATTCCAAATCTTAATGCTTTTCACATAGGTGCCATTGATCTGTGAAACTAAGCCTATTAACATCCATCAGATTGTGGCTTACCAGAGAAATGGCTGCGTGAAGACCATGAATGAATCTCGTGGACCAGAAACGGTGAAAGGGTTTCAGCACCACATACCCGTACAAGTGGAGCAAGAGGAAAGTCCGGTGGAGAATCACACTAAGAAATCCAACAGTAAAGACCACTGCACTATTGAAATAAATGAACTGGAAACAAATGTGTAACTGCTACGCTCAGTGGTATCTCACACCCCAGGGACCTGATACCCAATCTCTACCTCACAGCTGGAAGAGGGACTCTTTGCCTTGAACAGGAAAATGTGGAATTATGGCCACCCTGCTTGTACTGGAACAAGAAGACCAGCTGTGAACGTCAGGAAAGGCACACAGCTTGCAAGAGACGGGCTTCTTTAGGTGGAAGATTTTAATACTGAAAAATTAACTAATGGACAACTACTGGTTTATTCTGCACTCATTTGACTCCAATATAGTATTTGACACTCCTTTGGCTTCTCTTTTTTAAGGTTTTTTTATTTGACCCTTTTTAATTTTCTAACCAAAGCCTTTTTTTTTTGTGAATTTCAGTAATTATGAACATTGTATTTATGTAGATTTTTTGCTATGTGAAAATGTTTCACCAAAACTGCTACAGATACTCGTTTTGTCTAATATTTACTAAATATAGAGTTTGTGCTTAGTTTTAGAACAGCAGCAAGAAAATCACACTGAATTTCCTGATCTCAAGGGCTTGCGTATATTGCTAAATAACGCTTCAAGCAGAGGTGAAGCAAAGTACGCATTTTTGCAAGAAAGCATTGAGGTAATTCTGATGGGCAGCCTTCAGAGACAGGCATTCGAGTGTGACTTATAACACGGAGGATTCCTAGGTTACAGCAGAGCACAGTTTGCCTTCCAAGTGCCAGATTTATTAACCTTTTTTTAACCTAACTCTTTAGTAGAGTCAGTACCATGCACATGCAGTGGCAAAGGCGACATGAGCCCTATTCCATAGGCACTGGTGCTAATGTGTCCCCTCCTGTAATCTGTAGGCAGTTCTACTGTGTATTTGTAGAAATCCAAAGCTCAAGCTCTTGAACCATATGCTTCATCCCAACGGCAGACTGAACACAAACTGGAACCCAGTGATGCTGAGTAATATTGGGGTTTTGTGAGGAGTTTGCTGTGGAAACTGACCCATTTCTTCTCATAATTGAGTGGTTGAATTGACAGTTGCATTGACAGTTACTCCCTTTTCACTATCTACTGAATCCTTCAGGTACAATAAAATCTGCTCAGTATGTTTCCAATGTTTGTGATAGACAACATTTTTAATAAACCTGCCATTTCAAAAACAGGCTGTCTGTCCACTTCTACTATTACTGTCTTCTTATTTCTCTGCCAAAATGGAGACTGGAAGTGAAGAGACCTTTTGAAAAGTTGGGATTTGATCCAGAGATTACATACTAGTTCATACCAATACACTTGACATATTATATTTAGCTACTTGTGGCATATCAGTTTCAGATAACACGTGCCTTGTATTATAATGCACTCTTCTCATCTGTAGAGAAAAAATAACCCAGTCAAAAAGGAGAATGTCTACGCTCACCAGAAGCAGAAGTGCTTCATGCACATGATGAATGGTTTTCCTGGAATGTGCATGTTCACCTCTTCTTTGAGGGCTCCTATTCAGACTATTTCTTTTGTCATGCATTAATTAGTTGCCTCAGAGGGCCATAGTATAAGTAGCTTAAATATCAAATGGCAAAGCCAGAAACAACAAATATGCATCATATTTGCCTATAATTCCTCAGAAATTATGTATTAATTTGATAATACATACAGGTGGTAACTATTTTCTTGGTTTGGTCCTAGACCGAAAACAACAAACACAGAACACAAAGAATTGAGAAGAACCAAAATTATTCACAACAATTTGCTCCTGAGCAATTACTATAGTGGACCTGCTCTACAGAGTGCCATTAAAATGAGTTATTTGGGAGAGCTGAGGCTGGTCTGTAGCTCTCTGAATGGGCAGAAGCACTAGCTGACAAACATGGCATCTGACACTTTCATCTCGGCAGCACTGGCAGCTCCAGGAGGTCCCCTTTATCCTTCCCCAGATGCCCGTTCCTCCCTGCACTGCGTCCTCTCCTCTCCCAGCCATACAGACCTAATTATTTATGAGGCCAGACTAAGAATGAGATTAGAAGTATTTTTAATTCAAACCAGTTCACATATGTTTTTAGCACAGTCCTAACAGACAGTTGTGTCAACACAACTCCATGACAAGGGGTGACACAGGGACAAGAACAAGCAGCCAGGGATGAAACAGCCTAAGTGCATGTGGAGAGGCCAGTACAACCAGTACTTCTGCATGCTGACTTTGCCAGCAAAGAGAACATAACATAAAGCTTCCACTTCATACAGTTAATTGTGGCTATGTGAAGTGACAGTAAAATTCTGCCAGTCATCTATCACTTTACAATCACTTTGCATAGATAGAAATAATGAAGGAAGAGGCCAAGTAGATCCAAGATTTGGAATGAGTAGTTCCAAACTAAGAGCTTTTGGACTGAGTTTGCCCACACATCATGCCAAGGTGCCAAGATCTGTCAAGCAGAAAGCGCTTCTAGCCTTTATCACCACCACCTTCTCCAGCCACCAACAAATTTTGGCTAACTACAAAATACAAATCCTTTTGCCTGATTGTTGGGACAGCTTACTTAGTCTGACACTCTTCGGCTTAGTCATATCTCAAGAGGTCTAAGCCAACTCCAGTGCTAAGAAGCTGTGACTTCTACAAGGAGAACTTCAGATAAGATAAAGCATTAAAGACCAGAAGAAGCTGCAGTTGTGCTACACAAGTCCCACACCATAATGAAAACCCCAATTTCATCCTTTACATTCTGTTTTGCAAGTAGGGAATGCGAAAGTCTCATGTGTTATATTGTATTATAATAATACAAGCATATTTTTATGGAATTGGAATCAGCAGGCTGCTTTAAAATCAGACTTCTGCATTCAAAGTCTATTCACAGATGGTCCAGTTTTGCCCTGCAAATCTGGGGTTTATAACAATATGTGCCTCCCATTCACTCTAGAATTTACACTAAGCATAACTTTCCATTATCTTTGTAAGTCACTGCCTCCTGTACTTTGGAGCTGCTGTTTGGTGTCTTACATTTTGCTTTTACAAACTCTTCTTAGGAAAATTTATTTTTTGTGGATGTTCATCTGGTAAATATACATTGCTTCATGTGACCTTGACTGGAGCATCTGACTGCTACTACAGTCATTCTGTACTAAGAACACAAGACATCATTGTTAACTGCAGAGAGGTAAACACTGAAGTTAAAATAATTTTTATGGTAAGCTTTCCTCCATTTTTAGCTATTTTCTGCGTCTCATAGTTTTTGTTGTCAAGCAGCTTGATACAAGGTTCACGTTTTCCAGCTATAATCACGCTTCCTTCCAACAAAAATAATGAAGCTGTTGATTATCAAGTTAGAGTGCAAGCTTTGTGTTGGTAAATATGTTTCTCCTACTTTCAAAGCATAAAAACAAACATGTGACCTTTATAATCGCAAAAACTTATAAATTAAGAAAGTCAATCAATCAACCAGTCAATCACTAATTACAACAGTTTGCATGGAAAACTTTCAAGTAGATATGGAAAGAACATATTTCTGAACTGGCAACATTCAACTGCATTTTGAAGCTGCCTCCCCCTGCTAAAAAGAAAGGGAACTTGGCCAATTAAAGTATATTTGAAACACACCAGGGGAGGGTGTTGAGGAGAGAGAAGATAATTAAGAAGGGTGATGCATTGTACACAGCTGTGGAAGAAATAATTGGGGAAATAATCCAAATTAACACATACTTATCAGAGACTGTCATTTTATGCTGGTTATTTTGCAACTGCATTGCTCTACAAGATACTACTGAGAGGAAAGAAGCCACTGCAGATTGTTATGGCATAAAACATCATTAAAGGCATCTTAAAACAGGCTCTTGAGGATTTTGCTAATGCTAAGGAAATTTTGAAGTGTTGAATTGCTGTAATAAATCCTTGTGCAAGAATTAGAACTGGGAGAAAGAGACACAACCAGAGTGCTTACACATCCCACTAACTCCCAAGAGCTTTATGCTGCCAACCCAAATATAGAGGTTTATGGAACTAATACAGTTACTCATATTCTCAGCTAGTCTTAATTGATGCCACTTAAATGAGTTAATTGCAGCTATGTTTATTTGTGTCACCTGAATATGTATCCCAACATACAAATCAGAAGATCTAAATAATTAGCTAAATCATTAAATTGTAGGCTTCCTCCATGCTATACTAGCAATTCTAAAACATTTAGAAAATACAGTAACTCGGTAACATCACCATTTGATGAGGTCTCTCTTTCAATTCTACAACAAAGATTAATTTTAGTCCCCTTTTAACAACAGTGAACTGATCTGTAATACTTTCAAAGCAGATGGAAAGCTTCAAGCCAGATGGATAGTCTTGGAAATGACCTCAGTCCTTTCTGTGCTTTCCATAAAAATGAGGTAACTACTAGCAGAAGGTGGCTGATGTGTGCAAGCGAAATGTGTAACCTGGGAAATGAACTGAATCTGGAAAACTCAGGCTGCCTTTGATCTCGCCCAACGCTAAGCACTGCCGTGGCTGCGTCTGTGCTGAACGCCCAGGTGTGTTTTTCCATCCAGACAGCTATCTTTCACTGCAGTCGCAGCGGCAATGAGGAATTGCTGGTTTTCCCCTCCAGGCACTAAGCTGGCTGAGATCACAGCCCTCCGGGTGAGAACTAAATGCACTGAGGAGAGAAAGCAACATAGGTTTTTCCACAGCGATGCTACTGCTGCCTGTCTTGCAGTGGAGGAGCACATCTTTTTGCAGTAAAAATGGCTTGGAAAATATCTGACTTTGCCGCCTTTGAAAAAGCAGTCACAGAATAGACAAGTGTAATGCATCCATTCACTAAGGGCCAAGCTGCAAATGAAATACATGTTTAAATTTCTCGCTTTTGCCTATGATTTCACACACAACTAAGAAGGCAGTATATGCTCAAAATTACATTTTTCACTACCTACTTTGGAGCATACTATTTATACTTCTGGAATTTATAAGAGGGTTTCTCCTGCAAAACCCAAAATGGATGAGATCAATAGAACAGGAAGGGTGGTCACTGCTCCAGTTCATTATTCACTATCTCAGACTTCTCATGTGATCTCCTGGTCAAGTGACCACAAGAACGCAGGGTTTGCTTCCCGTCTAGAAAACTGCTTTTTCTCTGTTTATAATTCAACAGGGTGTCGCAGGGTAAGGATAAATCAGCTGAAGACTGAGACAGTTACACAACACGTTACAGGGGACTCATATGATTACCTCGGATTAGCCATTTCTGTCCCTCTGGAAGCACAGGATCACTACCCACAATATTCACAGGAATTGTGAGGCTCCTGTTTCAAGTGAAAAAACCTCAGATTCCATCATTTATAAAGTAGCATCTCTACAGCCTAGAAGATGATATATGGGAATGGATTTGGCACAGCTGAGACTTTTGGCAGATTTGTGTCAGAGGATATTTCAGATATTTTACAGGCTGTCAAAGTAAAACCATAACAGCCTGTTTCTGAGAGAGTGGTATTTTGGGGAAGGAATAAAGAAGGCTTCGGGAAGACAAGATGGTGAAGAGGGAAAGTCTTTAATCACTTCTCCTGCAATAGAATCAAACCTCCTTATCTTGCTGGTTCCAAGGTGAAAGGGTACCAACAGCTGGAGATGTAGGGATGGAGCAAACCACCCCTCTCCTCACAAAGCTTCTGCTTGCAGACAGCCACTAAAGTCAAAGCAGACAGGTCCTGCAGATATCCACAAGCACCCTGTGACTCACTGGTCACCCCTTCACAGCTAATTCTTGGCTGCCTCTCACTGAAAACTACTGGAACAGACTATGTGGTTAATGGAACAACTCTCTTCCTTCTTCTATTTGTGATACAATGAAAACTTGTTTCTACTCCCACAAAGACTTCTGGTGGTAGGGGGTCTGTACTTCCTTCCAAACTGGCACAAAGCATTCCATTCAGCAAAAGAACAAACAAATACTGTTGCTGAAGTGTTTTCAATTAAGTCATTACAAACCCCTAGACTTCTTATGCCATGGAGAATTACAGATGTGCTGAGGGTAGGTCACAGCTCTGCTTTTCAGGTTCCATCACAAGTTTTTCTTCTCTAGGCTACAGAGTTCTGCATTTGTTGCTTCGAAAGCAGTCATCTTTCATCACAAAGAAGTATCTGCATTTCATTTAAGAATTAAACGTAGGATTTTATGTGTCTGCACACAATGCTAGCTGAGAGCCAGGATTTGACCCACCACATGAAACTTACTGTAGTTAATTGTTGCTTTTGAACTTTCCTAATAAGGATATAATAACTCTAGCTTATTTTAGGTGGGTTCCCCACAACCACCTCCCCACCC
>NW_015090812.1:4552334-4580697 GCF_001431845.1 Calidris pugnax
ATTTTAATAAGATGGAAAAATCAGGGGAAGCAAAACAAGAAGCGTTTTATGTTCACAGATATCTCACATTACATCTGCTACAAATACTGTATGGGCTAGATGGCAAACCCAAAAGAAAAACAAGACTGACCTTGAGATGTTTCATTATGATTTCATTGCTTCTAGTGGTTTTATTGCGTTTTACCACTAGGCTATTAAAAACATGTGGAAATTATACAGAACTAAGTGAAACTGAATATTTTCAACCCTAAACTTCCATCTTCTTTTCCATTTAAATACTTTAAATAGTTCTTTTATATTTCATTAGTTTTCTTGAGAACAAATTCAAACTACAGAGGATTTAGGTAGTCTGTATTTTATTGATAGTTTAATCAGTAAATATATGATCTTTGTTTTAGAGTAAATCCAATCTTCTGAGGTTTTTTAATAGAAGAAAGCATTTCTCAGACATGAAATCCTTCCTAACCATGTATCTGGGGAAGGGGGAATCAGGGTGGACAGAGGGGTGGTCAGCCCAGCACTGTGGTTGGAGCTAGCTCTAGGAGACAGTTCAGAAAGGAAGTCTCAAAGCTCTCTGATGGAGAGAATTTCCACTGTGACTGCTCGTTCTCAGCTGTTATTTTCTCACTGATGCTGTGCACAGGACTAACATACAGCTCCATACCATACTTTTTATGCAAGTTATCTGCAAACTCTCCAGAGTAAATTTCACAAAAGGTGTTAGAGGTTATCTGCATCCAAGAAGTTTTGTTCGTCCCTTCCCTGTAAAGTAGGCAGGAACAACCTGGAAGACTCAGTTTGGCTGTTCCTCCTTGATTTGGCATTGGAAGATCCACTTTGGTTCCTCCTGCCTGCTTTACAGAGAGAGTAGGAACAACAAAAATGTGTCTTCAAGTGCCAGATCTTTTAAGCTGTAGATGATGAGGGTGCCTCACAGTGCAGCAACTCTACTGTCTTCAGCACATCAATAAAGTGCTGTAGGATTTACCCCACCGCTGCATTTGAATTAACCAGACCCAAACCAGAGGTCCACCACAAAGAAGGGGGGAGATCTAGAGTGCTAAATAAGTAATCAAAGTTAATTTCAATCCGATATGGAAACTATAACCTAAGTGAAGATTTTTTTAAAGCTAATTTCTTTGATGACTGTCAACAAACCTGCAATTACATCCTAAGTAACAAAAGCATGAGACCCCTTCATTTCATGTCTGCAACTGGAGTTAAGAATACTGCAAATCAGTCTAGACTTTTATCAGAAGCAACATTCTCAACAGTACCATAATCATATGCTAAAAACAGATTCTGGAACTACCATGGGGAAAACTTGAGATAGTCTGTACAACTGTGCATTAAAACAGCCTTTGCCTGATTCAAAACCATTTAAAGAAGGACTTTATTGATGGACTGTTTAACGTCCTTGGATACTACTGAAGAATTTTTATGGAAACACTTTGTATACTGGATTATTAGAACACATGTATCATCCACTGCCTCCACATATATCTCACAGCTGGCTGACTTTACAATAGCAGCATGAATCAGAGCTACAGGGCACACCAATATTTTCCTCGCTAAAGGAAATGGAGCGCTTTAGGGAATTTACTCACTTTTCTTATATAAGCAACACAATAAAGAAATTGCAATGATTTCCATGAATTAATCCCATTACAGGAGGAAATATCTTGAAAAGACAAAGCTAAATTTTTATTATAGAAAACTCTAAATATGCTTAAGTTTTTAGGACAACTGTCTCCAAACCCAGGGAAAAAGACTCACCAATATTACAATAGAGAGTGAAATCAATCAATAGGGTATTGGACTAGATCATAGAAGCTTTCCAAGAGACTGCTTCCCACCAAAAAATATTATTTGCAAAATGTGTCTTTATTCTTATTACCTTTTGTAAGCTAAATTTGTAAAAAAGTTAGTGGGCTCAGTCAACATGGTGACAAACAGCATCATAAACTATTATTGACCATCAGGAACCACTGCCAAAAGAGAACAGTTGTGAAGTTTCAATTAGATCCCTCCTGCCTCTCTGCTCTGCATGGACCACCAAGCAGCAGAAGAAATGGCAGTTGGGTCCCAAAGAGGAGGACACTTCCCATTCTCATCCACTTTGTTAATATAGGTCTGTAGCCTCACTCCTGCACGTGCTTAACTCCTGCTACTCCAGATCCTCATCCCTTTCAGGAAAAAGTCCTCTTTATCCCTCTTGCAAAGCAGCAGAAGAGGAGGGGGTTTGTACCACCAATGCCTTAGAAGCAGGCCTGCCAGCCCAACTCTTCCACACCTGCAGAAGTTGGAGGATCCTTTCCACAACAGCCCTTTTGATGGACAATCCTGTAGTATTTATGGGCAGGAGCTAATGAAAATAATCTCCAAGTCCCCAAAGCTCAGAAGATAACAGCAGATCTTCACCCCAGCATGGCTGTCTGACCCAGAGCAGCTGTGAGGAGGGTGGCTGCGAATTCTTGGAGGAAGCAGCCCTGTGGAGATGTTGTGCCACTGCCAGAAGTCTGCAGTTGGTGTGGTTTGTTAGGAGCTGCCACCATTCCCTCAAGGGAGCCTTTTGCAGCTCTCCTTCTGCTCCACCACATCCCCATTCAAATTTGGTCAAAAGTTTCCCTTTGGATGTTTTTTTTTTCCTTTCTTAACTCATTTTTCCTTATAAGTGTTATCTACTTACCGTGTAAAGCACCTCTTTTTCATTAAACATAAGACTTAACCCCCAAACCCCACAGCATGGTGTGGCGAGGCCCTTGAGGCAGAGCGGGAGCCCCCTCGTCACACCACAAAGGGGCTTCTTACCCCCCGCTCTGCCAGCTCCCCCAGCCCCTCACCCTGCCTCCCTCCCTGGTGACACGGCCGCTGGCGTCCCCCACAACTCACCCCTCCTGCCAGCCGAGGCTGGGGACATCCAGTCACCTGCGAAGTCCTGTCGTTCCTCGCGCAGGGTCTCTCAGGGCGCCATCTTGGAGGAGGGAAGGCCTCGGCCTCACCCTACTTCCCTCCCCACAGAGGAGCCGCAACGGCCAGGGCCTCTCCTCTCCTCAGAGCAGGCGGGATGGTGCCAGCTCCTTTGTGGGGCATTTTTTGGGCAGGACTATCGCTCCACTTCTGTGAATGTGGAGAGCAGAGGAAAACAGGCTCCCTGGATCCAGCCTGACCCCTGGCACCTCAGTGTGGGCCCTCCCAGCACCCAGGGAGGGAAAAGGGGCCAGGACCTCTCTGTGGGGAGATAAAACCTTTAGGGAAGATACAATTATCCTTTGTCTTTTTTTTTCCTTGGAAGCCCCCAAAGAACAAACCTCCCTCTCTCCCCTCCAGGTAACCCAGGGGGAGTGAGAGGAGTGAGCGGGCACCAGGTGCCCCAGTCCTTGTGAGGGGACAACCATGGGGGCGAGGAGCCCGAAGGAACAGGGACGAGGAGGAGAACGGCTGCAGAAGGGCCCGTCCACGTTGCAGACACAGCTGGGCTCCAACCCCACCATCTGAAATAAAAGCTCATTATCCAGGGGCTATTTTTGGCGCCCGTTGAGTTCTTTTTAGCTCACGTGCTGCTTTTGTACTTCTGTTGCTGTGAAGAATTGTATCCAATCTCAGAAAAATCCCATTTCCCCCCCATTTTGTGCAGTATCCTCTGTAATGAGGAAACATGACCTTTAAAAGAAAACCAGAAAATAAACTCAGACCTCAGATTGCATACAGACCACGCATGAATACCAAGCATGTGCAAATGCATACTTAGGAATAAAGTTGCCAACTGAATGTTTTAAACTTCAAAGTTTTCACTATCCATGTATCTCTCTCTGCCTTAAAAAGTTTCCATTTGCCTCTTTCCCAAATCCAAGCAATTCACAAGATGAAAGTTACATGAAAACAACATCTATGTTGTCAGTTTCTGCCCACACTTTGTGGCCCAAGGAGAGGCCAACTTCCCAACTCTCCCCATTTTCACCACAGGGAATAATAAAGACCCTGTTCCCGAGTCCTGCTCCATCCCTGGGCTGGATCTCAGGATTACAGGTGCCATCCAGGGCTGAAAAATATGTGGGCTTTGTCTCGTAGACTTCTGACTCTTCCTCATCATGTGTCATGGAGCCTCTTATTCCTTTGAAAGAAAAAAAGAAACAAACTCCCATTTTGGTTTGACAGTTTTATGTCCAATGTCGTAGATGCTGATGATACCAGATAAGTGACGAACCAAGTCTGTGATTGTGCCTCATCGATCTTTTACATGACAATCAAAAGACATTTTTCCTGGGGGAGGAGAGGGTTGAGGCTTTTACTGAGGGGAGGGGGTGTCATTTTTTTTTTATATTTTTTTTCTCCATAATCATTGCTGCTTTCACAGGACTGATTCAGAGTGCAATTATTTTGAAATAAACTTGGAAAAGGGTTTCCTAACTCTACTGGTCTATGGGACACTCCCCTTTGACTGTAGGTTGGTCTCCTCTGGCAAAGGCTGACACTTGATTTAAGAAGTTTAATGGTGTATATATCATCCTGAATTTTTGGGCCTGATTCTTCAACGTGCTAAAATGTACCTTCACCCCTGCATTCTCAGACTCTCAAGGGGATTCAAAGGGAGTCTGGGCTCACTGACTTCACACGGAATCACAGTGTAAGGGACTGAAGTTCAAAGATAATTCAACAGTTCTCCAAAAAACTACACAAATCTGCATATTCTTAGCTTGTTCAGGAATATAATAAATTTATCTGTTTTACCAAAGACTAGCAAAACTTCCACTGGGGTTTTCTGGAGATAGCTAATTGATTTGAGCTATGTTCTGAAAACATTCTACATAGAAATCTGTCCCAAAGGTTAGTTGGAAGGCTATTTTATTGCTCAGCTGTATAGCTGATATTCAAAAAGTGGGGTTTTGCAATTTTTTAGGGCCAAGATTTTAATTTTTTCACAAAGCAATCTTTCCTTCTATGATTCATGATTGTGTTGAATTGTCTAAGATAGGAAATATCAGCTTGAAATTACTGTCATGTGCTGTGTGAACCCGAAGCGAGAGTGTGGAATTAGATCTTCTCCAGCAGGAAAAACAGCTGGTGAAAAATTAAGCCAACTGTGTTTCCAAGTAAATCCTGGAATGCAGTATGCAAAACAACACGTGTTCAATCAGAAATCCTCAAAAGAAAAAAAAATTGTTCAAGCAGATTAGCTACCTCAGATGAAGGACATTATAATTAAATAAGCAACCTGTCATCCAGCTACCTCTGTGGGTCATCTTTTTCTTCATTTCTGTATTTTCCATGATTCCAACAGGAGACGAGAATACTCAACACCATAAAACAGGTGAGGCTTTAAGAAAGTACGACAGAGGCACAGTCTCCAGACTTGAACTAAACAAAGAAATTTCTCTTGACACGTAACAGTTTTCTCCTAAGACACCCCACGCTCACTTATCTCTTTTCCTTTGTTAGTCTCACTTCTGAGTCTTAATGTGAATGATATACAGTATGTGAAAAATCCTACCACATATATTAAACTGCATAGTATTACGCAATCTTCTGGACACACCTTTGGAGACATTCACAAAACTGCCACATGGGCAAACAACAGCAAGACAGAAACTTTACCAAAGCTCTGGAAGGCAGACATACAGATTTTTTTATATATATATTCACAAGAGCAATTGTTTTATCTTAAAATCTTTCTAAAACAGGCATATACTGCAGGCTTTGGCAGTAGAGATAAAATATTATGGGATCCAGCCTTACTTTGTTTTTCTCATCCAAATATACACATTTTTATAACAGAAGAATAGTTGCATCCAGAATTATTACTGCTGCTTGACGGCCAAAATGCCCCATATACTGTGCCACACATGAACTACTGCAAATATCTGTCTCACCTGATCAACAACAGCTTCTTTGGGGTGGAGGAAAAGAAAAGAAGCATATACATGGTTCACTTAAAATGCAGTGACAAAAGCAGCATTTGAAGGCATGTGTTCAAAACAGTCCCATATTGTTATTACAGATGGAAACAGTGAAGGAATAGAAACAGAAGAAACAAAAGCCAGCTTTTGTGAGTTCCAGAGCAATCCCTTATGATCCTGGGTCTTGTATAAGATGATTTGGAAGCTTTGGAAAGGCATTCAGGGTCTCTCCCTGAATAAGGCACTGTAACACACTGTCTTTCATGAGCCTGGCCCAGTGCCACGACAGTTTCTGCGTAATTCATTGCACGTTTCGCTAAGTGTTCTCTGTATATCTATATAGATATATACACACAGACATATATGTAATTTTCCATATGCTTTCCTGCAAAACATCAGAAAAACAAAACCAATTACATAATGGAATACAGAATTCAGAATATGCTGAACTTAGTACCTGCTGACATGTCACACATGCCCCAAACCAAACCAGAGATGTGTTGATTCAGAAGTTATATGTATTCTAAGTCTGTAGATATAAATTATTTCTCCTCTCACAAAGTTTTCATACAACCCAACCAGGAGGTCTAATGTTTGACTTTCCAAGTAGTTTCAAGCCCCATCATCTTTTCAGCATATTAGCACTATTCTTAGCACTTCCTTGTGTCATTCTTCATGACAAATGTTGATTAGGTACAAAACTAAACTTTTTTTTTTTTTAAGTCTTAGAGTTTAGAGCTCCAAAAATACACCGTAGTGCCTTGAAACTCATAATCTTTGACCATAAAATGCTTAAGAGATGCATAAAGCAGATCCCTATTCTTCTTATGGAAAAATGCATATTCTTCAAACATCCTTCTCCCTTCATCTTTTCTTCTGCAGTTGAAAAGAAACTAGAGAGACTGAGTGGCTGGCCAGATTGTTTATGGAATACTGAGATATGATTTTCAAGATTACCAGTCTGGAGTCAAAGTCAGCAGCAATCACAACTTGTAACTCAGCAGAGGCCTTTCAGTGAATCTGGGTGAAGGGAGCAATGAACCTTCAACAAGACTTATCGAAAGCACAGGCTGTTGGGAAAACCAGGCATCAATCCAATCCTACAATACTGTTTCCAAAAGTAACCTGAACCAGATATTCTTTCCGTAAGAAATATGCCAAGTATAGTATAATCTTCCCACTCTGAGTGGTCAGTGATTTAAGGACTGCTTGAGACAGAGGTCATAATCTTAATGCCATGTTTAGCAAACACTGATGTGTCTATCTTCCTTTAATCTAATTTTTTTAATCCATTTTCAGCTCACATGGTCTTCTGCATCACTAAGCTTCACAGTTTGTTCTTTGTTTTTCTTTTGAACTAGTTCCTTAAAAATACCATGAAATACTTTTTCATTTATTGCTATTAGAACTAGTAAATAACGACCTTCATATTTACCTATTGTGTCTGCTGTGGCTGTAAGCAGAAGCCACTGTCTCACTGCCTCTGATAAAACACGGATATATACTGACTGTTTCATTTTACAAAATACTCTGTTTTCAAGACTTTTTGATTCTGCAATTTCCAGTCATGTTTTAGTGAAAGTCTTTGAGTCTAAGGCTCAGGCACCCACCTGTTATGTTTCAATCCTACTTGTGCACTGGAATTATTTACACAAGAGTCTGAGTACTGGGTCTTTGATTTAACTAAACTACAGTTGTAGTTTACCTCCCACATGATGCACTTGTGCGAGTTCACATTTTATCTCAGTTCTTCTTCCTCCTCTTCTTCCTCATCTTCCATTTCCTCTTCTGAGTCATCCTTATTCTTTGAATTGTTGCTGAATTCAAGGTTTCCTTCAATATCCAGTACCTGTAAGTGCTTTAGGTTTTGGAAGATACTTTCCTTCAGTGCTCCAACTGCAATCTTATTAAACCTTTAAACAAACAAAAAGGCCTTCCTGTTAAAATAAACCCACTTTTATATCCAGGACACATATGAGGAGAGTAGGAGGAAAGCATTCTGTAGAGTTACTCTAACTTACACTGACCCAAGTTGCTCTAACTTTTCAATGACCCACAACAGCCCCCAGAAGTACTGACTCCTTGGGATGGAGAAAGGAAGGGAAAGCAGGTACTGATTAGCAAGGAGGCAAATGCAGGACCTGAACAAAGTTTGCTCATAGCACTCTGTAGCATCACAAAGGACCTTGCAGGAAAATACTGGGAAACATTAAGTATCTGTCACTGATTTCAAGTTCACTGACCAAGCTTTCAAAAAACTCCTACTTTCCTCCACCCCAGCCCCTCTTTCCCCAACTGTATTCTGCAAGGAAGAAATTCATAATATTGGAATTCCTCCCCCACAAATTCTTGGTATTCTGCTTTCTCCTTCCCAGAGAGGAAACACATCTGCTCCATATCCCACATTTCAAAGTGTAACTTGCTTTTTCATGAGATTCTGTGTCATCCCTTGATAGTTTAGTTCTTCTCCCACAAAACTCAAAATGCTGGTACAAAGTATACCTTTAGAAACAAAGCAACCTGCAATAATTTTTCATCTGTTATTTGTGTTTCCAAGAATACAAATAAACTAATCTGCAATTTAAGAACCTCTCACATATACTGCTTGGTTTGTTACTCTCTAACATGCTTAAAATCATACTCTGTCTAATATTCCAGATGTATATTATTCCTTCACTGCAGTGATTAATAGCCTCCCATTAAGAAATAGATATTATTCCTTCACATCATTGCAGTGATTAATAGCCTCCCATTAAGAAATACAACTTAGCTTGGGTGGAGTTGCCTCCTGAATATGTTAACAAAACAGTTTTGCAAATTCCTTTTTTCTCTTTATATAGAAATATAGAATGTGGTATGTGGTTTCTGGTTTGCATCCAAGCATTCACTAAAATCTCATAAATGTGAGCAGCTGAATAGACAGACTACTCTAATTTACACCAGACTTTGCGATTTTATTTGCTTGCTATGGAATCAATCGTCCAAAAAGGTATGATTCAGAACTACAGAACAGTTTGGTTGCATACAGACAAAATACAGCCATATTTAGTCTTATGCAGCCTAGGCTTTTTGAACACATGCATGGGATCAGCTTAATCACATATTCTGTAGAGTTTCATAAATTTCTTCTAAGCAATATTTTCAATAATGTTCCATCAGATTAAAATTGAATATACTACTGCATCAGATTCTGCCTTCATTCCTTGTGGTATAACTGCTTAAATTTGTTACATTACTGTGACTTTACATTATATATAAAAAAAAGTCAGTATCTGCCACCTATGAAAACAAGGTCCTCATCCAACTGAGAGTAGGAAAAAAATCAACAAAAAAGCTTTCTAAACTTAGTTACGTTAACAGTCACAGCTGTAACTTGTCATCGGTTTCAGACAAAACTATCAAAGGAACGTGCACAACTTCAAGATCAGTCACACACGCCTCACGAGAGGGGGATTTTGGCAAAATCCAGGGCTTAGAGACATAGGCAAAGCTGTGGTCCTACAACTGGGCTGTAAACTTTTAGTTCTCAGCTGAATATTGGAATATGACATAATGTTAAGCATTAATTTCCCAGAATTTCTAACATGCCTACACCATTCTAATAAGCACAGAAAAGACAAACTCTCTCCAAACAGAAAGAGCATATTATATGTATCCATGCCTTTTCTGAGTAGGTGAATATAGTTGCATCGTACATTACTGAAAAACAAAGTTGCTTATTTAGGAAGATGGGAATTTAAATACTTTCTAAAAAGTAAGCAATTATAAAGTGGATAAATAAGAAAAAGTCTTGTCTGTTAAAGTGGAAACTCGGCCTTACCTGAGGTAAATCCCCTTTATTTTGGGTGTGGATTCAAAAGCGCTCTCTGAAACCGTCGTGATCTTGTTGTTCTGAAGATACAGATATTCTAGAGATTCTGGCAGGCCTAAGGGGACAGAAGTCAGCTGGTTGCCAGCCATGTCTAGTGACTGCAAGGAAGAGACAACAAGCGGTCAAATTAATAACTGTGTTTAAATATTAGCAGCACTCCAAAAAGAGATTTGACAACAAATAAGCTTCCAAAGGATGGCTTGTACACAGCCCCTTCCCTCCCTTTGGAAGTTTATCCATTGTTTTTTATATATATGTAAACACACACATACATAACTCTATAAAAATACATATATATAAACATATGCACTTATAAAAAACTTAGTATAGTAGCAGCGCAGAAGCAAGATGTTTATGCAAAGCTTAGGCGGGATTTGTTGTATTTGAAAATCATCTGGAAATGGGCTTTATTTTTTATATGGCACTTGGGTGAGTCTGCTTCAGAACCTCTCCCTTCTGGTGAGGTCTGGAAAATGACAAACGCTGTGCCTACAGTGGAAACTGTAAATTGTCAGGCACACAGAAAGGCTCAGTTTGAGTTCATGGTGGAAAACTGAAGTGATATTTAGTGTAGCATAAAGTAATTTAATCTACCTCTAAGTGTGGTCATGAGAATTATGCTCTCTTATGCTGCCATTTAGCATCATGATTTCACATGAGACATCATGCTGTTACGTTTGGAGTCCCAACATTTAGGAGTCCCCCAGGCTTTAGCCTGTGCCTGCTTAAACTGAATTAAAAGCAGACTGGGTTTCAGACATGCACAGGAATTCCCTGGAAGCTGCTACTGCAAACAATTCACTGGCTAAGGTTACATTATTTAGAGTTACACCTAAAACCACCTGGAAATATTCTAACATGAACCAATGTATGAAGATGTCAGGACTAAAGGGCATGATCATTTCTCAGATGAATTTTAAGCAAAGAAATGGATCAAAGTAAGTGTTGTTATATTGTGTTGTAGCACCCGAGCTGACACACCAGTTACATGTTATTCACAGCTACACTTCTGCAAATGATTGTCACGTTTTCAGCGGTTTTACTCTCCATGTAATCCCAGTCCGGCAAACAATTATGTAAATGTCTAGCTTTGCAATTGCAGATAGTCTTCAGTGATTTCCATGGAAACAGTGTGGACTGAAGCGTATGCTGAGTACATGCACGATCTGGATCTTATGTGGTGGTTATTTGTCAAATCCACGCCAGTGAACCAAGTCATAAACCAATTGCACAGTTAAGCCCTTAATGATAACAAAGATTGATATATTCTATCACGGAAATAACTAACAAATAGTAACACTGTTCCAGAAAAAAAGCAACAGCCAGAAATGCACTGTTAGTCTAACAGAATTTTAAGTATGTGCCATTATCTTCACCTTGTTTAATGTGAGCTGAGATTACTGTGGGGTAGGTACAACTGAAAGGCCAATGTTTGACTCAGCAAGGTGTAACTCTGCCTTGACACTGACTACAAGGGAGTGACAGTAGAATAAAAGTGTTGTGAGGCAGCTATGAACCAAGCCTTTTGAGAAGGAAAACTTGTCATTCCAGCCTACAAGTAAAGCTGCCTAATGAATCTCATGACCCATTTTTGTTCAAAAAACAAACAACCGAGGTGACAGCGTCTACATTTCATTAAGCTACTGCAGTGAAACAATTCCAGCATCTAGAATTCTCTACAGCATCTTCCTTCCAGACTCCTTTTCATCTTAGATATATTTGCACACACACACACGCACACAGAGACACATATCACTGAGGCATCAAACAAATGCAAAATGTAATAATAAAGTCATGGACCAAATTTGCAGCTGATGCAAACCAACAGCTCTACAGATACTGTTGCTGCATTGCTCATTTATATTAACTGAAAAACAAGCTACTGTTTATTCCTAGAAACACCAGAAAAAGAAATGTTCACATAAATACACATTTGGATTGTCTGAAAACACACCGGGGGACAGTGTGACATATGCTCCATGTCCCTTATCCCTGCTCTTCTCTGAGATGTACAGATTTTGCCTGTACAGTGGCCTAACCATATGCACCATAGATGGTTGCCATATGACATAGGTAATACCTTCTACTGCAGGAAACAGGCTGTTGCCTCAAAGGAAATGCAGACAAATCCTTCAGCCAGTTAACAATTTTGAAAGGTCATTTTGCACAGCACAAATGTGATTGTTCCTGCGCCTGCCTTCTGGTTTGTGTTTAACTTTCTCTAACAATTAAGCAAATGAGAAGACTGCTGATTGAATCCAGACCTCCTAGCTGCTTCCAGGTGCCTTAGCCAGCTGAGCTGCTAAATCCTACAGCTTGGCCTGTCTGACTATAAGCTGATGTGGGAGCTTTGAGAATTAAGAGTGTTTTTGTTTATGCATTCCTTCTTCCTGCTGTCTCTCTTCAGAGCTGATTTTAAATCTTTTGGGAGACAAGCTATTTGAAAGGCATAATTTCAGTTTTAATGACAACATTCACTAATGTTTATCTGAAAACATAGGACAGCGTTAGGGTTTAGAAACAAAGATGTCTTTACATTTCCTAGAATTAGCAGTACATGGTGGACCACAACCCCGGTCATTAGTGGGAGGTACTCACCTCTGGGACAACAGCACATCATTTCTACTCTAGAAACAGAAGGTGTAGCAAAACATGAGGACCAAGCCCACCTAGCAATGGTGGTACAGAAATTGGCTTAGGCAGACAGATGAGGACATCAGCATTACCAAAACAATTAGAGAAGGTGATGTTTCTACCTGGAGACTGCTGAGTTCTCTCCACGCTCTTGAATAAATGGAATTTATTTTCAGTTTATTGTTGCTCAAATACAGTTCCCGCAGCTTTGTCATCCCAGATAAAGTCCCTTTTGGGATGCTGCTTATCTCGTTCTCCTTCAGCTTCAGAATCTGCAAGTTCTTTGGAAAGCCAAAGGGCAGCGTGTGGAGATTGTTTCCAGAAAGATCCAGGGACTTCAGTTGCCTCAGTTTACGGAAAGCCTCCCGATGGATCTGGGGACTTTTAAGCTTGTTGTAGCTCAGGTTCAGCTCTTCCAGGAAGTAAGTGGTAGCAAAGTCATTCCTGTTAATCTCAGAGATCTGGTTATGGAGGATCATAAGTGTTTTCACTCGCCGGGGCAGCCCACTGGGAATCCTTTCTAGCATGTTGTTGTACAGGTGGACGGTGTGCAGCTTCTTTAAGCCCTGGAAGGCTAACGGGTGAATACCTCGGGCTTTTAGCTTGTTATTGTGGAGCAGAAGGTACTCCAGGTTCTTAATTTGGGTCAAGACATCTCTGCCAATCACCTTAATTGCATTCTTCTCCAGGTGGAGGAGGACGATGTTTCGAGGTAAACCACTTGGGATTTGTGAGAGGTTATTGCTGGACAAATCCAGATATTCAAGACTAGACAGTTTCCTTGGGAAAGCAGGAAAGAAAACACTCTCCATTTAGATTCTGCAAGGTGAAACGACAACCAACTTCCCCTAGGATTTTACAGTCTTTGCTTTAGAGTCTTTCTCCCCGGCACAGCTCCCATTGCTGCCCTTTTTTTGCCTCATGATATGACTGATGGGAACAGCAAAAGAAGGGGCTCCCATACTGCCATCAGGGATTAGGACGAGGTGCTGCCACTGCTCCCCAGCCACACTAGCAACACAACACGCCAGAGCCCACAGGCACCCAAACTGCCACCAGGCTCAGACCCGAGATCAGTCCTGCAGTCGACTGTTCTCTCATTTGACACCACATGTAGCAACACGTGAGCAATTTCAGTGAACAAATAGCAGGAGAAAGACACCATGGGAGCACTGCTAGAACACAGAATTTAGCTCTCTGTTTCACGGAAACACAGCCTGAGCGTTAAGTAATTTCTGTCTCTCTGAAAGCATCTATTGAAACTGAAAAGCTGGCCTGCTTTTCAGATGATGAAATGTTACTCTTATGAAAAGCAGAAATGCTAATTCAGTGTCCTAGGCTAAGGTAGTGAACTTCTCCTGACCCTCCAGCATTATGGAAGTGAGTCAGGGCTATAGCTGCTTTGTGTAAGCTACTGAATCTGGATTCCAAGGACTCAGTTGAAGCTAAAGTAAATCCTCAGACCAGCCACTTATACCAACTGGATGTGGATCAATGGTATTATACGCCAGGACTGTGGAGCCCTATATTCCCTTGAATTTCAAGTCAGTTTTTCAGTTCAAATGAGACTTTTAACCCGCATGGCACTCCATAACCCACTGCAGATGACTAGAAAGTTTTCAGGAAATGCAGGAACTAATGTGTTACAGACATTACTGACTGGTTACTGCACTGCTCTTCACAGCTACCCAAGCACGCTCTGAATGAGCAAGTGTACTCTCTGGGTAAAGCACTTCATTGTTGCAAGCTCTAACGTTTCCCCAGATTGGGTACACCTCAACAGCACTATGATGTGCTCTACAGAGAGTATCACAAGAGCAAGGAGCACTATCCACCTCCTCTGCCGACTCTGGTGCCTTAGCTATAGCCACTGTATACTCCGTTCATCAAAACCTTAACAGAAATGGTGTGACCAACATGACCTGAAGGTGGACACAACACAGCTACGGGAAATTACTCAGGGAGGTTTCTGGGAGTGAAAGCACAGTTCGATACATTTTCAGGTCTAGAGACCAGAAAAGTTTGTAGAATTAAGTGACAGGCAGGACAGATTAGGTGATCTGGATTTTCAGGTAGAACAAGGGCAGTATTCGGTGCTAGCAGAGACACAAATGTTAACTTTTTGAAGTGCTTAGTCCCAGGTTAAATTTAGGACAGCCAAAGGCTATTTCTGTTGCACCAGTTTGTAGCAAAGCTTTTGCAGCCATCTGGCTATTGAGCAGCACTACTGCATCCCCTCTTAACTCCAGCAACCCATCTGCACTGGAGTACAGCTGTGCTGGACCAACTCAGAACTGTGTATGTGGGGCTGTTTTCAAGTCACCTTCACAGAAACACACAAGTAGGCTTAGCAAAGATGAAGGTCTGGGCTTCCACTGAACTGCCCTTGAAACTGGAAAGTCCCAAATTGCCTCACTTTTGACAGGTTTGGAAGAACGGAGACCAACCTGTAACATCATTCAAGATGACCTTTCCTCAGAAGGTTCTTAGTTCCTGGTGTGATTGGGTCTGTGGCAATCAGGGAGCAGTGCATCCTGATGTTCAGTCTTGGGTCTTTTCTATAAATATGTATCTATATAAAAATACGTCTTCTGCAATGTGAATTCAAACCACTCACCCTGACCTTTGTTTTTGAATGGCAGGATCTGAATCTAAGTCTTTTCCTATAGACTTAGCAGAGAAATGTATAAGTCACACAGCTTTTAATAAACATAGTTTTTAAAATGTACTTTTTTTTAGTAGATAAACTACTGCACCAAAACAGATAGACAGACACAAACAGAGGTGCCAACTGCAGAGCTCAGTCTCACCAGAAAGTTTCGTTGTCCATTCCCTCATTAGTTAAGTAGTTATTCTGTAAATACAGCTCCCGCAGACCTGTAAGTTCACTGAAGGCTCCTTTGGGAATCTTCTCCAGCTTGTTGTTCTAGAGAGACCAGAAGCACAGAGCACATTATTTGGCATAAAACAATACAGGACCTTCAGGTTTTGCTCAACTAACACCAGGCAATTAAACTTCAAAAGGGATAGGCATAAGGTACTTCAGGTGGCATTATAATTCTTCTTAAGAAATAAATACAAGCACTAGACTGAAATATTACAACCTAATTTTATTGATTGCTCATGGAATCTTTGAGCTAAGGAGTTAGAATTTGCCCCCATGGCAGATGGTTTTATTTTGTATTCTTAATCCTTCCACCTATGTGCAAATGTATCATGTAATCCAGGCAACTACCTCTGGAGTTTACTCAGAATTTCTCAATGTTGCAAGACAGATTTCACCATAAAGAAGAAATACGTTGGAAGCTGGGAACCAGCCATCCTTCCAGCATCAATGGCATTCCAAAATAATTACTTCTACTGCCTTAGTATGGCCTTGGAGTGGCCAGCAGGCAGACACAAGCAAAATATAAAACTAAATTCCACTTAGAAATTCCATACAGGAACTATAGGAATATTATTTATATATAAAATATATAAACCACTAGGAATTATAAAAGGATATACGAAACACTGACACTGAATTTGTTAAACTTCCCACAATCCATGTATACACAATAATGCAAGACATAGACAAGATCTATGTACTAACATAAAGTGGATACCACCACAGTCAGATGGACAGACTAGACAAGATCTATGTGCTAACATAAAGTGGATACCACCACAGTCAGATTTGTCCGATTGCGTAATGAATTGTGAAAGAAAAAAAAAGATGTGTCACATCTAAAGTACACCTTTTGGACGCCTTTGGTCCACTACTGGCTGTCTCTCATTTCTCATTGTCCTGTTTTTTTTCCCCAAAATATCAAGGTAAATGTTACTACTGTCAGGCAGTGCACTTGAAAACAAAATGCTCATTCCTCTCTTCAGCTCCCTTAACAGAACTGGTGACAGCAGGGAAGGATACAAGTTCAAAGTGTAGTCCTCAAAATCTGAGACCCCTTTGGGAGATAACAATTACCTATAAATGGCAACATAACACAGGGGTCTAGTAACTCCACACTGCAGAGAAATCCCAGCAATTTAAAGGATCAGACTGTTTGCCTTTACTTTTCTTCAAGCTGGGGAAGCCTGTTTTCTAGAGGACTTTAATGGGAATTAGCGGTGAGACCTTCAAGGGAAAAGAAAGCTGGGAGGCAACAAAGAACTGCCTGAGTCCAGGGGCTGATAACAGCCGTTTACACACATCCAAGGAGCTGTCAACACTAGGAAGAAGCAGAATCAGAATTCCCCACCGCTGCAGCTCTCCCATCGTTAACAAGGCTGAGATCTCTAGCACAGACATGATGAAGTGTTTTTATCGAAATCAGATGACGCAGAATTAAAAATGCTGGAGACTAGTTAATACCACAACTTCTGCTGGAGAATTCGTAGCAGTAAAGAATCACTGATCCAGACTTGCTCCGCGTGGTCTGAATTGCCAGCTCAGTAGCAAACAAGAATCACTGGTGCTAGGAAACAGTAGTCTATGGGAAATGAGTTAGTGAGCAAAGCCAGCGCATAGTGGGTAAGCAGCTGTCAGGAAAAACAGCATCATCAGTGGCAAACTTAATGGGGAGGACAATCACTGGATGGCCACAGAGAATGATCCATCTTCTTCTACTAACATGTATTAATATCATTATATGCAGGGAAGAGACCAACAATGCTACCGCACAGGCATTTGCAACGCATTCCCCTGAAAACCCAGAAAAGCATGTTTGTCCCCTGTGAACATTCTGGTGTTTTACAAAAGCACACTGTTACTTATGAACAAAAAAGTAAAGAGATGGGAGAGAGCTACTGTTGAGGATATAGGAGTCGAGACTCACAAAAGGGCCTGGGAACCTTTCCAAGTGCACTGAAATGACCTGGCTGTGTGGTCTGAATCCCATACAAACACAGTACTTTGTCACAATCACAAAGGAATACAAAACCTTGTTGTCATTACCTTTAAGTGCAATTTATATAGTGCTGGAGGGAGATTCTTTGGAACATACTTCAAGAAATTGCTGGACATGATGAGTATTTCCACATTATCAGAGCCATTGAACATATTATCAGGTAACCCAGCATCTGAAAGTTTGTTGTTATGGAGATACACAGATCTGTTGGAAGGAGAAAAAGGATGATTAAACAGATAGTGGAATCTGTGGTTTTTTGTTTACAAAGAGAAACATGTTTTAAAACTGCATTTCAATCTTTCCTTCTTCCGCTGAGATAATTAGATTTATTTCTAAAATGTGCCCTTTAATTTAGCAAGGGATACAATGCAAAACCAAATGGTTCGTCCAAGTATCTCTGAAATTTAGGTCTATTCAAAATCCCAACCTGCACATGAATACAGATTCCACAAGCAGCCTTATCTTCTTAACAAGAGACTGAATGCAAGTCTGGGATCATGCAGAGCTTTGAAACAAAGAACATCTGTGTGTTGGCCTCACTCAAGATGGTGATATCCGATTAATATCTGATTAATAGGTATGCTCCCAATTTTAACTTCTTTTTGGAATCAAATCTGAGCTTCCTGGGCTTGCAGAATCAACCTGTAGGTCCTTTAAAAAAGGGCCATCTCTCACCTCTCCATTCTTTCTGCTTCCATGAAGGCTGGAAATACCCCAGGACAGTTTCTCTCCTACTCCTAGAACTCAGAAAGCCAGAGAGTACTGACAGAAAGACAGAGCAGATTTACTCAACCTGGAAAAATTTTGTTTTTAAATGAACCTTAGGGACTGAAAGAGGGTTACTTATTTTCCCTTTGCCATTCTTACTTTTAATATTTAATATTCACAGAAGAGTTTCTCCAATCAAACTTTTAAAAATGGATTATTGTTTTCTTACACAGGTTTTAGTTCTGTGTAATACAATTGACCCCTATGAATTTATTCCTGTTTTTCATAGGCTTAACTGCTAAATGAAATAATTTGACTTCTTTTTACAAAAGAAATCATAGGATTTTACTGACTTCCATTACCCCTTCCTTTCCTGTGGGGACCCCAAGATGCAGCAGGCAGCTAAAACTGTAGACAGGTTAGAACTGCAAAAGAGCACAGTGACACAATATGCCTTTTTCACTTGTTTGATTCTCTACCAGTTGCAGAGAACTTGGCAACATCTTCCTGGAAGGAAGGAAAGGCTCAGTATGGAAACATAATCATGTGATCACACACTCCAGGGAGTTCAGAGCCACACTGAAAATATTGTTCACTCTGCATGGTCAGCTGGACTTTTAACTCACAAATATTTGCCTTTCTGAAAACCTTACTTTCCAAATAATCAGTCTGAGACCATGAACTCAGCTGGGGGCAAATAAACCAACTGAAACAACTGTGGTAGGATTTTATATCAGCAATCTCAGAAATCAACGAGATATTATTCTGATTAAAATTATTGTTGGTATAATAGGGTGCGAAATCACTTCAAAAAAGTGCAAGAATTTTAATATGAAATCAAAACACAGCAGCTTCTGCAACTCAGACTAAGGAAGAACACATGTATAGATCTAGTTTCTTTCAGGATGAGATATTGCCAGAAACCAGTGACTGACTCAGCCTTTTCAGCTACCAAGAGCCTACGAGACTAAAGGCCTGGTAAGTACAAAGTGGCTTCAGCTCTCAAGGAATTCAGTGGGAACTGAGAGTTCTTCAGTTCATCACAAGACTGGGCTCTAGAAGCTTTGCTGGGTCAGCTATTATTAACTGCTTCCAAACTTGGATGCGTAAATTGCTACAAGACAGAGTCTGAGATGTCTTTGCAGGACTTTGAAGCTGCAGTGTCCATCCAGGTTACTCCAAGTGCCTTTGGAAATGACTATATCTCACAGGAGGTGGTCTGTGTGCACCTGAATTTGCAATGGACCAATGTCCTGCACTGGATCCAGCTGAGAAAATCAGCACCTGAAATTGGCAGAGACCTTTAAAACCTGATCTGAGGGTATGAACCACTTCTGAAGGTGCTAAAGTGCTTAGCTTTAATATAGTTGAGTTATACTCAACTGCACCAAGTACTGTACCCTCAATCTTATTCTGTGTTTTTTTTGATTAATGGACTATAATAAAAATAGGGATTTCTGAACAGTTAATCTCCATTTTGAGAAACCAAGACCGTTCCTTCGAACTCATAACTGATCCACATATAAAATGGAGACAACTTAGTTTTTTATTTTAATTTGTAACCATACAAAAGTGTCCAGCAGCTAGCAAAAGCCCTTGGAATGTGTTTGTCTGAGAGATTATTTGACCTTTCATGCTGAGAATAACAAATAGTCCACTTCTTTCCAAAAAACATAAGTAGGCAATAACATGGTTTAGTCAGATAGGTTCTTATCTCTCACCAACTGCCTCCGAGCAG
Source organism: Calidris pugnax (assembly GCF_001431845.1). NCBI lineage: Eukaryota > Metazoa > Chordata > Aves > Charadriiformes > Scolopacidae > Calidris > Calidris pugnax. The sequence goes on from NW_015090812.1 coordinate 4,572,069, forward strand.
TAGCAGAACACTGTTATTGTTTTACTTCCCGATCCCTTACCTCAAGTTTGGTTTTTGTCCAAATGTGAGCCCATATATCTTAGTGAGATAATTGGCTGCAAAATCTGCACTGATCAAGGTATTTGGTAGGAATTTCGGAGCCACTGTTAGCTGTAAAAGAAATATACAGGGGAATTCCAATTAAACGCAACTAATGTTTTAACCAAGTATTAGACCAGCAACAAAACACTTGCAAATTTATTTTCTCTAGACAGGCAAAAATAAATGAAACTGAACGCAGATTGCACGAACGAAAACAAATTGTCCTCACTCACTAATCTCTCCAGGAAGGAGACAGACTTTTGCTCCAAGATATGTGTTTGTTTTGATTGGAAGAGTCCTGTCTCTTTTTGATGGACGAAATCAAGAAATTGTTATTCAGAGAGCAAACATGTTGCTTATTATTGTTCCCAATTCCTCAGTCTGCTGTGCCAAAAAAATCTGACCCACCTCACATAAATTATATAGAAAAGCTTATCGGGGAGAGGGAAGAAAGTGTCACTTCATAGGTGTGTTCCAATATTGCATCCATTTATGATGATCTTTTCAACAGAGGACTGAGGTTCCCCAAGGACAGGGATGCTCTTGAGCCAAATCATGGAGTATCAAATGTGACTTCAAAGCAAAGACCTACCATACAATGACACTCTGTTCATTGAACAAGTGATGCATCAGAAGCAAAATACAGAAAGGTCCCGTCTCCAAAACTTTATAGTTGATGAGAGGTATAGGACTTCTTGTGTTTGCTCTCACCCTATTGTTGTTTTTATCAATCATTTGAAAAAATAATGCTAGGAATGTCTGCATCTGAACAAAAACTGGTGGAGTGAAAACTAATGACTGAAAAAGCTCTGTTTTACAGAGCATCCAGATAATATAATAGCAAGGTTCACTGAGTGGCTGCTCATAGCCACGTCATTCACCTAGAAATCAAGAATACAGGTTACAGTAGAGGCTGCAAACAAATCCTTAACACGGTGCTGTAGATACGATCCTTGAGTACGTTAAGCAGAAGATTACTGAATTGCAGAAGGCAGGTGCAATCACCATGGTTACAAATGTTAACTATAGTGCTAATGAGACCACTCTTAAAATGGTTTATGTACACTCTGAAAGGCTCTGTAGAGAACATCTTTTCTAAGGAGATACTGAACTCTTTGTAATTTAAAGCTTTGAGATCAGGATGGGAAACTCTGGTTAGTGGAGGACATCTGCCTTCTAGCTTGAAAGTCTTTGATTCTGCAAAACTTCCTCCTCACAGCGCTGCTGTGTGAAAGAGGACCTAGTCCTTACAGCCAGCTAGGCACAGCAAGACTCACACGATGAGAAAACTTATTTTTCAATTTTTTATTACAATAAAGCTGCAGCTAGTTATTAATAATAACGCAAAACCAAAAATATTTAAAAGATGAACAATGTGTGAGAGAACAGACACTTTATTGGAGAACTGTCTAACTCAAGCCTTAAACTACGTATTTACCTAAAGGGTACATAGATCTTTCTCCACCAGCTTGTCAAGTGTGCATTGTGCACTATATCCATGAGGTCACAACGTACTGGGCTCACAATACAGTCCTATTTCTTAAAAGATGAAAGTGCATTATTTACTGTTTTTCATTTTCACCTGTGCCAAAAACTCCATCCTTTAGCTGTGTCTTAAATGCTTAATGGTCACAAACACAAGAAAGATCTTCCCCACAGATGACACTCCTGTCAGTATTTCCAGATAGCATGTAAGCAGTGGAAACGGCCCGTTAACACATTACTACAGTTGCCACAGTACTGCTCTGGGCTTTACTGGTAGTCTCTCACCTCCTGACCTGGGAGGGAAGATTCCAGGGAAGTGGATAAAGTCTCTGACTAGGAAGGTCTCACGGTGCCTCAAAAAGAAGTAAGTCTCTACTGTAACATAATATTGAGAATTCAGACACAGGAAACAGACTTAATCACTTTCATACACGGTGGCACATTAAAACTTTTCTCTTGAAACACAGTCTATTAGGTCATAACTTTCATACAAAACAAAGGGCATGGCTCAGATATGTGGAATGAAAGCCATTAGAACCACAAGAGAGAGAAAAGAGAAAGAAGTTTCATCCAAAAAGAGTTTTCACTTGCTCAGGACTTTGCCTTGGCATTTCAGCACTTAGTCATGAGACTAACTGATCTCCACTGGTTGCCTGCTTGAGGGATTAACACTGGATTATTGTAACTGTTAGCAAAAATAAAGTTGACTGAGTAGCTTTGCCTAGTACATTGCCTTGTAAGTAGCAATCTGTTCCAGCTGCAATTTTCTTGCAGCTTTACTGCTGGATCTTCCTTTCCATAATGCAGACAGTGTTTCTCCACTGTTAACTAATGAGTTAACCAATGAACTCAGAATGATTATATAAAAGTTACTACCAGGTTTGGAACAAGTTGTCTTGCTTACAACAAGTTTTCATGTAAAGAGGAGCACTGGATCCAGGTGAATCCCATACCACTTTGGGGATACTGGGAAAAGTTAAGACCTAACACCAAAATCAGCAGCTTATAGGAAATAATAATGATAGCTCAGAAACTGGTCTACAGATGGGTGGAAGAGATTTCTCTTATTAACAAGTTTTACTGTGGATACTATGTGATAGAATCATAGAATGCTTAGAATTGGAAGGGGCCTTAGAGATCATCGAGTTCCAACCCCCTGCCCTGGGCAGGGACACCTCCCACCAGACCAGGTTGCTCAAAGCCCCATCCAGCCTGGCCTTGAACCCCTCCAGGGATGGGGCAGCCACAGCTTCTCTGGGCAACCTGTTCCAGTGTCTTGCCACCCTCACAGGAAGGAATTTCTTCCTAAAATCTAATCTAAATCTCCCCTCTTTCAGTTTAAAACCATTCCCCCTTATCCTATCAGATAGACACAAATTATGAGAGTGGGGTGGAAAATTTAAAAGAAAACTACAGTATCCATTCTTTACTTGAAGTAGTTGCTACTCATAAGCCACAAAAGGCTTTTAGCCTATTATGGTATTTCTTTTTTCCGACCAACTGTGCTAGTTTAACGGAAGATAATTTAGCGCCATGTGATGGGATCACAATTGAAGATAAAGCAGCATTAAGATAATCCATAAAACAAGAAGCAAACTACCAGCAAATCCCTGCTCTCCTCCAACCACCACAGTTACTTGATCTGCAGTGTTTCCTGCTGGAGAGTGGATGCAGTTTGAAGCCAATCTGGTTTGTCCTGGCTTGCGATTTATAAAGAAATGTGTTATTTCTGTGGGTCCACAACTTCTCACTATAACTAGTTCTGACATTCGCTGATGTTTGCATTTTCTTTTGGGATCTTTTTCTCTCTGCAGTAACGCCAGAAAAACCAAACACTTTATTTTGTCACACAGGGAAAATTGGAGTGCAAAGTTCTGGAATATTAGTCACAGTCTGGCTTGTTCCATTTTATGGAGTTATTAACTGCCAAGATTGTTATATGGAAATGGTGCTTGAAAGGGAGAAAAGAACACAGTGTTACTGTACTAAGGAATGGGGTTTATTCTCAATCGCTCCATATAGAAATCTATGGAGTGATTCTGGATATGTCTTGGCCTGGCTGAAAGCTGAATGTGGTCACATGTATATAAACAAAACATCGAAAGGTCAGGGATTTTAGGGGGATAATAAAATATATATACAGAGACATGCATATAGAAAAAAATAAGGAGGGGAGGAGGGATGGATGGAAGGGCAGGGCTTTTGTAGACTAAAGAAGCTCAGCCTGATGTTTTAACTTATATTTTTCTTTGGCATCCTGGTATCTTCTGTAGCAAATACTTGTGGACTATCACTGGGGATAAAGAAAGAAAGAACGGAAATCATCCAGATGTACGGGTATGCAAGAAGTTATTTTGTTTCCCAGCCTTGGCAGGAAAGACGTGCTTCTTTCGTGACATCCAGCTTGGGTCATTAACAGGAAAACACCTAGGATCTTCTGCATTAAAAAAGAAATTCAGCTCCTGCCATTGAAACTAAAAGAATAAATTCATACTTGCACAGTTTCAGTGTGTGTGGGTATCCCCCCAACATCAAACCTAATCAGAATGGGAGACAGGGGAAAACGGACAGCTTTTTACAGATTTTGATAGCTCAAACACAGGTATTACGATGCATTTGTTCACAAATTTTTCAGCCAGCCTCATCTGATGAGATACGCAGCATTTCACATCATTACCCAACAGCATATTTGCATACAGGCAGCTACCAAATCTGCATGCAGTTGATCCAAAGCCTAATGAAGACAGCGGTAACTTATAAATGCAGGGGGTCTCTGTACCTCCCTACACACACAAGGGAACCTTTGTCCACCTGCACAAATAAATAAGTGTTCAAAAAACACCAGCATGTGTACCTTCTCATTTTTTTAACATACAAACTGATTGTCTTGACCTTAGATGAACCTGCATTAGAGGATCATTTTAGCACAATTTTACTTATGTAGGATATATATTTTAAAAGAATTGAAGACTTGCTCATTTACCTTCCAGAACCCAATTAGAAAAGAACTCTGAAAGCCCCGTGAGCCTCTTACCTTATTGTTTGCCAGGTACAGATAGTTCAGGTTCTCCAGATGCTCAAATGCTTCCTCTGGCAACCCTTGAAAACAGGAATAACTAATAGGTGACATTGGCAGCTTATTGCCTCTCTGAGTGAAAATACCAGAGGGCAGCTTTTCTCTTTCAGATAATATCTTTAATGTGAGATTTAAATCTTTTTCATTGCCACTGAAACAATCTGCCTCAGACCTATTGTCGTCTTTTGAGTTTTTCTAATTAAAACCCACAAACACACCACCACAAACTGTTAAGAGCAAAGGAAGACCATTAAAAATCCTAAGCATGCAAGGCTGGTGGCCAGCCCCAGTGGCAGGGGTCAGGTAGAGAGCTGTGTTAACTCACTGTACGGCTGATTATCGGTGCTCGCGACAACCATGCTGTCTGAGAAGTGTCTTTTGTCATTTGCTCATGAATCTGCAAATCATTTTTCTTGGAAGGACATAAACTGAGGTTGTTTAATGATCAGATCAATCTGGTCTATGACCAATTGATATTGCCAAAGTAACACCAGTATCTGCATGTCATAAGCCTTCTTGTGTTCTGCTCCCCAACGATCCAGACAGCAACTCTCAGAGAACTGATCCAACTCAGAGTTTACTCCCCCTCCCCAGTAATTATTATTTTTCAGCTGAATCACTCCATATCCGGATGATCACACAAGGACAATTGCTGTCACAATGGAAAGGCTGCAAATAACATTTTCACCTGGCACTTAGATACCCGTAAATCAAAGGTGTAGCTGTTCCCCACATCAAAGCATTTTGGAAACTCAGGGCTGCACTGAAGCTTGTGAAAGAAACATCAAGCCACAAAGGTAATAATGTCAAAATCTGATTCTATTAAGCCTTCCTTGTGCTATGTAAGAGTGATGGTTTGGGTGCCATGCATAATATGCTCACATTGTCAGTGAAGATTGTTCTGTATCACTGGAATAAGGAGAGCACCAGCAATCAGAGCAACTGGGTGACACACAAGTTAACAACAACTACATCTCTTGTACTGTATACCCTCCTCTCTTACTATTTACTCCAACTCCTCTGTTTCTTTTGCTTTCCTTACTAACCCTTTGTCAAATTTCTCTAATAAGCATGTGATCACGCAAACAAAATCTGTCTACAAAACTCAAAACAGTTTTAGAAGAGTGGAAGTTCCCTTATTTGTAATATATGTTATTTATATTCAATTTCACAAGGACCGAACCGGACTAAACTGCACTGACTGACTGACTGACTCGACTGAACTAAACAAATGGATTATGAAACAAGGTCAGTCAGAAGGAAATCATTCAGCATGTAGACATTTCTGTTTCTCAACTGCATTGCACTGATGTGCCTGTGGGACCAGAGGGAGTTTCCTGGACGAGCAGATCTCACGCCACAGCACACCGCACTGCTGCCAGGTCTCCTCCGCTGGTTCCGTAAGGCTGCATTCTTATACACTGAGTATTATGTTTCGGATGATAAAGTGCCTCCATGATCTATGTGATGGCCAAAGAAGCACAGTTTATAGCTAACTACTCCAGCCTAGTCAGTCCATCACTCCTTCTAGCCTTCCTTACCAGCTGTCACTGCTCTAACTGCACAAGCTGGTGTTGAGGAGGCACAGGCTCTGCCCACCTCGTGCCTCTGCCGGCTTACCTTTTGAAGTTAGCCTGTTGTTCTGCAAATTGAGAGTTTCCAGTCTGTAAAGACGAGCAAGCTCTTCTGGAAAGATTTCTTCTATCTGGTTATTCTAAGAGAATGGAGAGTATTAATCACCGGCAAAGTAATCCAAGAAGGATCCCAATAAACCCAGACTGTGAACTCCAATAAAATTTGGAAATGAATCCACCCTGTCAAATCATTGTCAACAGACCTCCCTCCGTAATGAGCCAAGCTCAGATCTCAAAACCAAGACATCCAAACCCAGCAGCATTTGGAGGCCTGAACCAAGTTCTGTAGCTTGTGCTCATCTCCAGAAATATCCGGCTTATGCACTGGTAGCACACAAAGAGTGTGATTATGCCTGGCAAGGCCTGTAATCCATCTGCTGCAGCCAAACCTCTTACTGCAGCAAAGCGTTTGCGACAAGGCTGGCAGAGTGGATTTCCAAGTTTATTACTTCTGTTATTTACGTGTTGTTTTAAAAACCACTCGTCATGGGCACGGGGAGGCCAACTGGGCTCACTTGCTCTGCTTCTGCTGTCAGGAGTGACCGCCGTCAGATTCTCATTAACATGCTGACTATCATTTAGAGCATTAATGAGTGATTCTAGTGTTTTAGCATCTAGGGGACCAGTCAAGGACCCACTGGGCTGGAAGCCAGGCCAATACACACAAAGTGACAGCTGCTGCTCCAAAAAGCTTCTTTGCTCTTGGCAGCAGAGCCGGGAGCCGTGGCTAGCACACGCCTGGGACAGATCTGCTGAGGAAGGTGCCAGCTTACGTTACAGTTTTTCTAACTGTGCTGCACTTGGATAGAAAGCTCTGAGCAAAATCTGCAATTTATCCATTAAACAGAATGGGCAAATGGGAGCAATAAACAAAAAAGCAGTTGGTTAAGGGCCAAAGAAGCCTCACAGAGAAGCCTGGAGCCACTGCTCAGGGGAGGAATGGCCATGGGACTGCCAGGCTCCAGCCCTGCTCATGTCCTCAGGAGTCTGAGGACAGGCAGGGAAAGGATGGCTGCCCAAACACTGGTCACAGGGATCAATTAACAGCAGACCACAGAAACCTGCCGACAGTTTCAGACAGACTGATGCTTCCACCTGAAACTTGAACCTCATGGAACAATAGAATGGGTTGGGTTGGAAGGGACCTTAAAGATCATCTAGTTCCAACCCTCTGCCATGGGCAGGGACACCTCCCGCTAGGCCAGGTTGCTCAAAGCCCCATCCAGCCTAGCCTTAAACCTCATTTCATTACATGCCCTTCTCCTGAAGACACGATGTCTCTGCACCGCAACTATTTCCTGCAGGCACAACATGAGTTTCCCGGGTAAAACGACCCAAGAGCGTCCCGGTGGCAGGCAGCCCAGCAGGTCTGGATGTCACAGGCGATGGCGCTCGGTGTGACGGGTGGCTCCATCCATGTCACCCCTGCTCCTGCTGCAGGGAGAGGGCGTGAGGGAGAGGGGGCTCTGGGGGACACTGGTTGGGTCAGTGTCTGGTCTGGGACACCACGTTTACAACACTTCAGCCTCATTTCATTACATGCCCTTCTCCTGAAGACACGATGTCTCTGCACCGCAACTATTTCCTGCAGGCACAACATGAGTTTCCCGGGTAAAACGACCCAAGAGCGTCCCGGTGGCAGGCAGCCCAGCAGGTCTGGATGTCACAGGCGATGGCGCTCGGTGTGACGGGTGGCTCCATCCATGTCACCCCTGCTCCTGCTGCGGGGAGAGGGTGTGAGGGAGAGGAGACTCTGGGGGACACTGGTTGGGTCCGTGTCTGGGACACCACATTTACAACACTTCAGCTAACAGGTTGTGCAGTGAGAAAATGTCCCGTTAATGAAGTAATTTAGCCCACGCTCTTCAAAGCCACATCAAAATGAGAGGCCTTCACTAAAGAGGAAACATTACTTCGGACAAAAACTCTTCTCTTGGAGCTGGGGAGAGAATAAGGAGAATAAATGTCTGTCTTTTCTTCTCCTCCCTGGATGTGTGGGGCAGAGAACCGATGCCAATAACCGGGCGCGTTGGTGGAGGGCGAGCCCTGGGCCCAAGGCACCTCCTGCTCCGCGGGCGACGCCGAGGAGCCGCCGGGGAGGCGGGAAGGAGCCGGGCCCAAGCCCAGGCCGGGGCAGGGGCCTGTGCGGCCCGGGGTCACCCCTCAGGCGGCCGGGGCCCGCGGGACGCGGGTGGTGCGGGCCGGGGCCGGGCCCCCTTACCTGCAGGGAGAGGTGGTTGGTCAGCTCCGGCAGCAGGAGCGGGAACTCCTTCAGGTCGATGCCGCCGCAGTCCACGACGCCCTCCTGGCTGCAGCCGCAGTCGCGGGGGCAGGCGGGGGCCGGGCCGGGCGG
>NW_015090812.1:4580765-4589745 GCF_001431845.1 Calidris pugnax
CCAGGAGCCCCAGCGCCAGCAGCGCCCGGCCGCCGGCCGGCATCGCCCCTGAAAGCCGAGAGCAGGGCGAGGGGTCAGGCCCGGCCGGGACCCCCCGCACCTCCCGCCCCGGGGCCGGCCGGAGCCCCAGGGCGCCAGACCCGCCGCCCCCAGGGCGCTGTCACCCGCCGCCTCCCCTGGGCTCTGTCACCTCCTCACAAGGCGGTTCGGGGACCGGGATGCGACCGGCCCCGGGGCTGCCCCTCGGGCCTGGCAGCATCCTCCGCACCCTCCCCGACTCCCTCAAGTGATTTATTGCCCTTTTTTTTTTTGGTGTTGTTTTTCGTATTGAGAAATGCCAGATGATCCTGGAGATCTGTAGAGCAGGTTATGCAATGTTATTCGTATGGGACTGTTGGTTGCACTGTTCCTCACCATTTTGCATAGGGAAGAAACTCTTGTGGTGAATGTAAACAAGGCGTGCTGGAAAGGGGGTGACTCACACCCTCAGGACGCCTCTCGAGGGGCTGCTTCGCCTCCATCGAACAATAACGAGATCTCGTGGCTACTGAAAACAATAATGGGCTTCCTATTGATTTTGGACAGTGCTGATCTGAACTGTAGAGGCCTGGCTAACGTCCAGCCTTTTTCTGGCAGCAGGTTAAAATAATAGAAACAGAAGTTGAGTATCTCCTGGGCCCGCCAGCTGGCCCTCACCCAGCCCCCTCCCTCACATTTCATGCCCTTCTAAGGTTTCACTCATAACGATTTGCACTAAGGGCTCGTCTTTTATACTTTTGGCTATTCTTTGCAGAAGTATTCAACAGTGACGAGACATTCTTATTTAGGCTGATATTTAAGGTGAAAAAGCCCAATGGATTCACAACATTAATATGAACTAAGTACTCTGTTCACCTCTGCCAGCCCAGGTTCCTTCTCTGCATCAGAACCAAGACTGGCAGCCGTCAGAACTGACACATCCCTCTTCACATCCACGGGGCTTTGCTCCATTGCACCAGCTGAAACTCTTTCTGGGGCTCTCACAAACTTTGGGTGCTTGGGAAATATTGGAGAGATCCTGCTCTTGGTCACAGTCACAAAAACCTTAAATAATCTCTTTAAACTGACATACTTGAAGGAATGGGAGAAGGTGGGACTACAGGACAGAGCATCCCAAGACAAGGATGGTTTTGCTTTGGTCCTGGTCTTTGCTACCAGCATGCTGGGTGATTTTAAGCATTTAACATTGTTTACGTGAATCTCTCTGCTCCACTATTCCACAGCTTCCATATCTGTAAAAGCTGAATGTAATGAAATTAATCTCCATTATAAAACATTCCAGAGATCAGCTGGTGTTCCTTATATGGCAGCTGGATATTAATAGCGAGATAAAAATTGGCCATATGAGTATGCCAACAGTGGATTAGTAAAATCCTTAGTATTTGCTGACATAATCTTAAAAAACATTTCAGAAATTTTAGCAGAAATAATCTCAAAAAATAATCTCAGCAACTATGATATATGAGATCTCTAACAACATATTGTTCCTGTAGATCAGCTTACCCTGATAGAGACTTAAAAAAGAAACTAAAGAAACCTTCTTACATACAGGTTACAATCAGCCCTGCTGTAACAATACTAACACTGTTCCCATAGCACACAGTCACATCGTGGTTGGTATTGGACTCTATACATTTGCAACTTGCTGACTTTTCCACTTATAGAGCTGAAAAGATGTTAAAAAATTAACCTGAAATATTGTCTCTCTTGCACACTAACATTTCTGAAGCAATCTCACCCCCTTGTTATCAATATGCACGCTGCTGCTACAATGCCTTTGAAGTGAATGCTGCTCTGGAGCCACAGGGAAACACTTTGGATACAGAAACATCTGCTTACATCTGGAGCACAGGCAGTAAAACCAGGCATGATTTTTATTTTCTTTTAGTTCAAAGAAAGTCTGAAGTAACTCGCTCCATTTAAACTCATTCCCAAGGGCCCGATCCAAAGCCTTATTAAGAAACCTTGTTAAAGGAGTAGCTCAAAACCCACTCGGGAAGAGTGCTCTTCCCTTGCTGTCAGTGGGGTTGGGGTCAGGTCCTTCCACCCAAAGAGTGAAGCTACACTGAAAGCAGCTCAGGGGGTTCTGTGGCTGCATCTTTCTGAGCCCAGGCAGAAGCACCACTGGTTTCTGCACTTTGCTGCCACACAGCACCAGAGGCAGAGTGCTGCAAACAGCACGGTCTCGAGGAGCAAGCTGAAGTTTCAGGAGTTACTGAATGCTTCTCAGGGGTTAAGGTTACCTCAATAAACAACAGAATCGTATTCATAACATCTCACCTCTAGGTCTATTATTCTCCATGCATATTCTCACAGGACATACACACACAGATGGGAAAACATCCTCTCCTTCAATATCAACAGGTTAACTGAGTTTGTTGCTTACATTTAACATCCTTTCTAAAAGCTGCAGCTGAAAGGCAGGCTGCTGGATGTTGCCTGACAACCCAGCATTAAAAAAAAATAAAAAATAAAGTGCTGGAAAACTCACCTTTGCTGTCGGAAATCAGATGAATGGAGAAGAACATTTCTCTTGCCCCCACAGGCTCCCTCGGCTCATGCCATGTCCGTTACATGCGCTGAGCTCGGAGCGAGTCTCCCCTTTCCAAGCCAGATCCTTTCCAGATGTGAGCAGCAGAATTAGAGAGAGCAACAGGCAACCCTCTACCAACGAGAGTTTCCTGCACTTCCCAACAAAATCGGAGAGGAATTTTCCAAAGTCACCATATGGGAAAATGTGAGTAGGAAAGAGGAAGCAGCTATAGTCTCAATATAAAGACTTGGGCAAGAAACAACCTCCCATTGCTTTTTTGTCAACAGAGTTTGCAAGATCCACGAGAGATGCCAAAAGAAAGCATTGCTGGAACTGACAGAAGAGAAGCAGAGACAGCGTGTGCTTCAGCATTTCATTGCAGGACACTGGAGCTGCACTATCAGTAACAAATCTTTAATTTTATCTGCATTCAACCGAAAATCTGAATTCCAGGTGGGAATGTCCTCCTGTTCCCTAGGGGTCTGGTTCAAATTAGCCAGGAACTGCCTAGATCAGCATTTTTTTTCCTGTGTTTCATCTCCCTCCCTTTTAACTCCCCCCGGTTTTCAACCCATCAATTGATCTTCAGTGACCAGGGCTAGATAGGCTGCAACTACAGACGTCTTAGAGGCAAAGTCCCCAAATTTGATATAACACCCCCTGTACCCAATCCCTTTTTTATCTTCTAAGCCCCATATTACAGCACTAAACATCAAAACAACCCTCCAACACGCACATTCCAGCCCAGGTTATTTAGCCCAGAAACCTCCCATTTCTTATTTCTCCCCTCTTGGTAAAAAAGAGAGAAACATGCTGTTCACGACACAGTATGATCAAAGTGCAGCAACAATTCCAAGAAAGCAACACAGCTTTTTGTCACTGACACGGCAGAGTTCCTATTTTAAATATAAAGCCACCTGTTTTGTGTATGCCCCGCACAGTACCTCCACAAAATCCGCAGAGGATCTGTCCTCACCAAGAGCACGACCTTCTTGCTGAATTCCAAAAGAGGGACACTGATTCTTTTCCTCTCGGCTCCAGCTGAACTGAAGTCTAAAGCAATTAAGTTATTTCCTCCCTCTCTTCTTCCAGGCTCATATCAACTGGAACCGATCCCCCTCTGTGCCACGTGTAAGCTTCAAAAGTTAGGGCGGGAAGTGCGTTTTTAACTAAAACAAGAATAAAAACAAAACAAAGCTGCCTGCTTTTTCTTAGTGATTCAGAGCTCCAGGATGCATTTGCCTGCTACTCTTTCTGGATCACAGCAAGTACCCTAAGTCAGTACAACCAACTTGACACAGTGTTTTTCAGGGAGGAGAAAAAGACCCCAGTCTGCAGACAGAGAGAAAGAGGAGTAGGGTGATTACCCGGCTCACTATTGATGCCAGAGCAGCCCACAAGGGAGAGGGAGAGAGCAGGGTTCACCCTTTGCCTAAACTGCATTTTAATCTGTGTTTTTGTTGTGTAAGTATAGCACTGAGCTGTCACGTAGCATGTAGAGGTACTACACTATAAAAAGAGGGGCATTATGCTTCCTTTGGTGGGGAAACAGAGGCACGCAAGTGTCATAGCCAGCCCCAGATTATCCAGCAGACAGCAAGTACTGGAAACCAGACATCCCAGTACAAAGGTAACACTTACACCATGCTACAAATTACCTCTATAGGCTGTTTTTTTCCAAGCTTTCACTTGCTCCACATCCTATGCTCTTACATCAGCATATCCCAAACTCACAGTCTCCTATCTCCAGGTCCAGCGCTGCAGTTCCATCACCAGAACCCACACAAATTCCCAAGTCAAACCTATCTAAAGGGGTTCTGACCCACCACTAAGGCAGAAGCTATGCCCCAGCATGGTACACAGACCCTGGCAAGCACTGTTTCTGTTCACGACAGCTTTCTGGTGCTTTCAGAGGAAAGAACTTCCACTGCAAGGCTCACAACATAGAATAGTTGCAGGAAACATTTCCAGTCAAACTTGAGTCCTTGTACTCTTGAATGTTCCCTGCTGATGGGTGTGAGCGGTGGCTGCAGCCTAAATCATAGAATGGTTTGGGTTGGAAGGGACCTCAAAGATCATCTAGTTCCAACCCCCCTGCCCTGGGCAGGGACACCTCCCACCAGACCAGGTTGCTCAAAGCCCCATCCAGCCTGGCCCTGAACACCTCCAGGGATGGGGCAGCCACAACTTCCCTGGGCAACCTGTTCCAGTGTCTCACCACCCTCATAGTAAAAAATTTCTTTCTGATATCTAATCTGAATCTTTTTTCATCCAATTTAAAACCATTTCCCCTTGTCCTATCATTACCCTTCCTGGCCTTACCCTTACCCTACTACTAAATGAAGAAACTCTTTCAGGTTTAAAACCTGAAGCTGAAGACTCAGTTTAAACTTCTGTACAATCACTTCTTTAGATTGTGCAGATGGCAGAGAAACAGGTCCTTGGGCAAGCAACTGCTGGGGTACTTCAGTGATTAACATTGATTGCTAATTGATTAACAGACAGCATGTGCCACCGCATGCTGTTGCGCTTTTGCCATGGGCCTGGCATACAATGCATGGTGCAACACCAGACCTTCTGCACCAGCTCCAGCTGAACAAAGCCCTGGTGGTTGTCAAGAACAGACTTTGCTAACTTGAGCTCTTACTTTTCAAAGATACTCTCGCAGACCTCAGCATAAGGACATGTCCAGAACCAGGCTGCAGTATGCAATATGCTGTACTCCACTAGCAGAACTGAGAAAGCCAGATGACTTCAATAAGTCACACTAAGGCTGCACTTGCCTCGTGGAACCATAGAAGATCAGGACAGTGCAGAGACAGCTCAACCCATGAGACCTGCTCAACTCCAACTTTGTAACTATTATCACCATCCCAAAGAGATTATAGGCTAAATTTGGATGTGTTACATACGATAAACTCAGATAATAGACAACCCAGTCAAGAACCAACATGGCAGAGAACAAAAGGTATAAAGCAGATCTATTGAAGCATGAGCTCCAAGAACAGTGGTTCTACAGGCATCGGCTCACTTGTGGTTGGCATGGAGTGGGGTATTCAGGAGATACAAGTTTCAGTTCTATCTTAAAAGGTAATAAAACGTTCTTTACTCTCACCTTTATTTATCTGATTTAAATAAGACTCTGCAGAAATACTGGCATTCCTGAAGGATCCACTGCTATGTGCTGATACTGTGCCTTTATTTGAAAAGGGAGAAAAAAGCCCATTAAAATTCTTTTAAGTAACTTGCTGTCATTTGCTTCAAAAAATAAATAATCAAAACACAAAAAGTAGAAGTGTTTTTTGTCTCCAAAGCAGGAAGGGAAGTATTTTTCAAACCTAAGTATGCACAACAGAGCCTGGCCATGAGCCTATTGGCATCTGTGTCTTGATCCGAATGAACTTTAAGATGTCTGTTCTCCCACAGGACATGTACTTCTTAAAAAAAAAAATAAAAAAAAAATCCATGACTGCTTTTAATCTACCTGAAATATGGGATACAGACATAGCATATTTTGTACTTGTTTTATAGTATCCCTGTTCCTTTTAGCCTGCTGCAGCATTATTAGGGTATTTCTGTTCCTATATCACAGTATTTAACATTTCCCAGAGAACACACCCAGGGCCATATAAAGCCATCTGCTTTTAAGTTAGCAATGAATTCTTCTTACAGATATAGGGTACAGAACAGCTCACGCTGTAACTCCAACAAATTATGCTGCTGTTTATTCAAGTAATAAAGGAATTATTTCCAAACAGTTGGGTTTTATTCCAGCATTTGTTCTCCACATGTGGTTTGCTTCCTCAAGTGTTGATTTTTCATAGCTAAGAGACCTTTTCCTGCCTTTTATCCACCAGGCTAATTGCATTCTTCTTCTTTTCTGTTTAACGAGAGTTGACATCCAGCTCAGCGCTTGGTAAAACAGGAAGCGATGTAGTTCCTGTTCCAAGGAGGTAACAGTTTAAACTGACCTCAGATGAATTTGACATCTGGGAAACGGACAGATCCAGCCCTGTGATTATTTGACTTTTTTTTTTTTCTATCATGAGAGGAAAGATGTAGGAAAGCCCCTTTGTCCCATCCGCCCGCATCCTGAAATATCTGTCACCCAAAAGAAGAGCCCCTTACCCCAGCTGCCACAAACCAGCTGTTCTCAGCCTCCTCACCTAAGCAATTAATCTTTCTCTGCTGCTTACCAGAGACCCCAGATAACCTCATACCAGGAGAACTTGCTTTACACAAACGAGCCATGATGAGGCACCTGCCAGATTCTCCCTTCCCTTTCTAACACTTGCAGTTATAACCACCTGTACCAGGCACTCTGTGTCACACCCCCCACCATGAAGTTATTCAAGAGGTAAGGTCAGCCCCATCCAACAACACACAGCTGCAGAAACTGCATCGTCCACACGTGGATATACCCTTTTTTATCCAGAGAGAGCACTCTTGCAGACAGCCCAAATTCAGAGTTTCTTAACAAATTCATCTTTGTTATCCTGATTGACATCAGAACTGAGATTTCTTGAAGTAGCATGGCTCTTTTCTTAAGGAAAGGAGCCATGTTCTGACCATCAGCTTTTCTTCTAATGATTCAATTATAAGAAAAGCAGCACCTCTGAGAATACATATGGTATAAAGTGTGTAAGTGTGACATATCACATTATACCTATTTTTGACTCGCCAAAGCAGCAGGACTGAAACACAAAACACAAGTAGAAGTTTAAAAAGAAAATCTGTGCTCCAAAACCAAAGCATTCCCTCAAATTCCTGCAAGCCAGATCTGCTGAGTCAGGCATCGCTCTGCTCACTGGCTTCAGCTCTGGCAAATCGATTTGCTTCTTTTATAGCAATGAAACATGGTTTACTTTGTTTCTTTATTATAAGAATTCATATCTGAAAGAATTACATGAATTTTACAAAAGAAAGCAAAGCTAAGCTACACCTGCCAACCTGACAGCATCTCCAGCTGTCAAAAGATTAACACATTTATCACAGCTGGTAAAAAAAAAAACAAAAAACAAGAGCTGCAAAGGGTATTCACCAGAGTCCATAAGGGAAGAACAACCCTTCTGAGCATTTTAATTTCTAAAGCTGAAGTTTCCTCTCATGTAAACTGGGAGTTATACAAAAAATAAGTAAGAGAACTGTTATTTCTGTGCTCAAAAATTCTTGGAGAAGGCAGGTTCTTAGCTTGCATCAACAGACACCTGCGCAAAGCTCTTCTGGTAGCATCAGATTCAAAAGGAGGAAAAAGCTTGCTAACAAAAGGGTATATGTGCAACTCTGTGTAGAGGAACAAATTATTTTCAGTACAGAATTACTGCTGCAGTCATGTAATTTCCCTTTATTTTAACCCACAAGCCAAATGGAAAGAATTTAGGAAAAAGTAGTGGCTGCAATAGTAAATATTACTTTGTAGAGAGCAAACACTGCTTTTGTTTGAGAGAGATGACTCCTACCTACTACAATCCTTTGGGTAAGTCAATAAACAAGTACACAAGAGGAAATATGATTCATATGTACCACACTGTGTTTTAAGAAGTTTTCAGTGGAACAAGGCAGCATCTGTCCTATTCAAAACCAAACTAATGCCTTGAAAAAGAAGATGAACAGTGGGGTGATAAAAGTTGACTCGTTCAGGTACTAAAGACGAGGGCTGAGGTCAAAAGCTGCAGGCAGTTCTGAACACTGAGTGCCTGGACAATAAAACAGACAGCTGAAATTCAGTATAAATAAAGCAATGCATATGGAATAGTTAAAAAGAGAAGTTTCAGCTTCACAGTGCAGGAATAAGCACTGAGTTAACATGAAAGAAATGAGGCTCCAGTTTGAAGCAATCTAAGAAAACATCAGCTCAAAACTAGTAGTGGTCAGAACAGCAACTAGGGAAAGAAAAATAAAAGCAGAAAATGCTCTTGTATCTTGAAATCTTTTTAAGATAGGACAATTGGAATGGAGCACACAGGAAGGATACAGGGATTGCCAAAATGTTACCAGGGCCTCTACATGTGACACAATTAAATAGGATGTCCTCTTTTTTAAGCTGTGAAGCATGAAGGTGATAAGGTGAATATCAGGAGTGATTCAAAGCTGTTCGCTGCTTCTCCCAGTAAAAAACTGAAAAAACAAACAAAAAAACCCCACAACCAACCACCAGAAAAAACCCCACAACAAAATTAAAAAAAAAGCCAACTAAAAAGTATAAAATAAACCTGCAATGCATAAGATAAAAAGGAATAAATTTAATTCCACATGACGTGTAGGTAAGCTACAGAAATTCTTGACCCATGCTAAAGGATTCAAAGAAGGACTGGACAAACTCATGAAAGACTAGCCATCAAGAACTTCACAGATAGACCACTTCTAGCTCAAATTTGTGAACTAAAAAAAAAAAAAAAAAAAAAAAAA
>NW_015090812.1:4590134-4646483 GCF_001431845.1 Calidris pugnax
AGGGATAGAATCATAGAATCATAGAATTGTCTAGGTTGGAAGGGACTTTTAAGATCATCTAGTCCAACCATCAACTTAACTCTGATAAAAAACCACATCACTAAGCCATGTCTCTAAGCACTATGTCATCCCATCTTTTGAATACCTCCAGGTATGGTGCCTCAACAACCTCCCTGGGATAAAACTTTTCATGCTGCTTATGTTTACAGTCCAGCAGGCATGTACACAAGAACACTATCTTTCAATCTCTGCCTGGCTTAATACTATTTATAAGCTACATAAATATGTGAAAGGTTTCAAGTACAAAAACATCACAATGCTTTCTCTAGACAAATATTGAAAAAACAAGGCCAAAATAATCTTTCAGGTGCTTAAAAAAAAAAAAAAAAAAAGAGAAAATGACTGGCAGCTAGGAAAGTATCCTGGGTAAAGAGATGTTTGGGACATTTTAATATTCCTCCAAAGGTATGAACGGTCAGAAAATACAGTGGGCTAGACTGATTTTTGGTCAGATTCAGTGTAGCTATCCTTACTGCTCAGCAATCTGCTAACCAATCACACCAGATCAGCAGAATGAATTAGCTTGCATTAGCTTGGTTTTATTATGATTTTAGTTAAAACAGGGAACTGAAAGTTTCTGGGTAAGTTCCTTAGTCATGGCCCATATCTGTCAGGGTGTGAGGTGTATGTAGTAGACTGAGATGTAGTTTATGGAGTATCTACTGATAATGCCCAAGGAAGAAAAAATGAAGGACTGCAGGAGCCATTCATGACAACCTGTATAAAATAGTCAATTCATGAACATGAAATCCACGTTTACAAACGTGAGGAAGCGACACACAGAAGAACAGGAAAAGTATATTTAATTTTCTATTAAACTTCCAACCAGAATACATTTTCCCAGAACAGAAGTTAAAGCTTTTCCATTACTGTTAAGAAGTTCATAATGATCAACACCAGATTTTCTCAGGAGAAAACAGGTAAAATGTTGATTATAACTCCTCTCTGCTCACCTGGCGAACCTAATTTTCTTTCAAGGCGAAGTATTATCAAATCCTGTGAATCTCAAGGCAAAGTTCTAGTTCCTACTTCTGGATATTTATTTTTTTTAATTCCAAAGTAGTAATAAGAAAAGTATTTTATAGCAAATTCCTAAAGCCTATTCTAAAAAAATGTTAGAGATCCCCTTTACAAGACCATTTTAATTTAAGCAGCAGCAAATGTTAGAATGGAAGTCTGAAAGCATTTGTATGACCTGGTATTACAGCTTTTAAAAAAATGCAACTCATTTAATTGATATGTCAAACTATTTATAACCTTCCTCACTCTCTTCCCAACTAACCTGAACAGTAAGCAGCCTCATTCAACTCAAAGTTATATAAAATTTTTCATATTAATTAAAATAAAAATTGTCACAAATACCCACCGTAGACCATTTATAAGAGTTAGTGACTCAAGCTTAGCCTAAAAATCTTTGCCATAGACAAACTGCTGGAATTTACTAAGAGAATTAAGGTCTCTAACCACAGAATTTAGGTGAGAGAGGTCCAAACAAACCCAGCCTGTGCCATATTATTGATAATGTCTAGTTTCATTCTACTTTTTTGTCAAGATTATCAAGTACTGATATTTACTCTAATGAGCTCAAAGTTTAGCTTTGCCTGGCTGAAGTTGTAGATTCTGAAGTTTCATTGCCATGCCCATGTTCCCAGAAACCTTCAATTTGCCTTGAAAGAATGCCTGAAAAGAAAGAAAAGATTATTTGAAATGCAATACAATGTAATACCCCAAATGCATCCCTCCCAAAAGTGCAGGACTATTATGTATGTGCAGGTCCTGGCCTGCAGTTTCAGAATTCCAACAGTTCTTGCAGACACCTCACATTCATCAACAACCCTATTTTCTCACATTATAAGGTCAAATAGGAAGCTGTGGAAGTTGTACACTTATTGTATTTGTGATACCTAAAGAGAACAAACTTGGTATTGCTTGTTTCTTGGATTATCATAACGATGGATGTGTATATAAAGCAGGGCAGAATATTCAGTGGTTTGGTGACGATAGTTCATAGAATAAAAGGTCACTACTTCAATTGAAGAAACAGTGATGAAGCAATAGTGTACAGTAGATGCCACAACTGATGTCTTACTCAAATTCCCCACAGCTATTACTGGTTTTCTTACTGACTAATGCAATTTAAAAATCTAGTTTATGAAACAGACACACTAAAGATTTGGGTTTTTTTTCCTCCAGACCTTGTAAAATGAACTGCATCCATTAAGATATCCAAATTGTAGATGTAAAATTGCAATTGCTTCTGATATCCTACATGTACATTACAACATTTGTATGTGTTTTACCTTCAAACTTCTAGACACACTGAAGAAGCTTGTGAAAATTCTTATTTACCATGCGATTATCAGACCAAAAAATTAAATGAATGTTACCAGAGCATTTCAAATTTAGAATGGAAATGCAATTTAAAGTTAACTTAAATGTCTGGTTTACTTGTACTTGTTTACTTTTGACACACTGAGGAATAAAAAACCAAATAACCCTAGGCATTCAGTGGCTGCTCACCTCAATTTCTATTTTTCAACATCAAGATTACTCCTCACACTATGAGCATAAAGCCCTCCAAACAGAGGGCCAACATTCCTCCTTTCTTAACTCACACTACAAACACTAGTTTTCTCCTCTTCTCTGCAAATCAAGCACTATTATATCCCCTTTTGGATTATCTACAGGATGTCTGAGATAACATCTGCCTGTTCAGTGGGGTAGATACTGTATTTCTTGATTAATTTTACTTTGGTCAACTTGTTTGGGGAAAGTCATGAATTGTCATTTTTCAGATCAGCCACAGCAGTTTTGGAGAATGGAGTTTATTGAAATGATTTTAACTTAAACACACTCAAAACAAACCAACAAGTCTTCTTATCATCTCATCTTTGCTATACTTACTGTCTGAGGATTCATTTTGCCAGTCATGAGAGCTAACAGATCAGTGTCAGCCATTGTAATTGTGCAATCTGCCTTCTTATCTGGAAGGCAAGAGTTAAACATGAAAATTCAAACTGAGAGATGAAACAGTAATAGAAACTGCAGCTCTGCGAAGAATCTGATGACACTACAGGTTAGTAAAATGGAACCTGAACTACATACAAGTAAGGGCCATTATAAAAATATCAGCAAGAGATCACCCAATAACCCACAGGCACCTGTGCCACCTCGTGGCACAGACCATCCCAACACTGAAGAAAAGACCGACCTTTCTGAAATGTGCTAAGCAAATTAATTCCTTGAGATGAAATAATAATCTACTTGTAATCAGACAGAATGTTAATTGCAAGCATTGACAATCGTCTTAAGTTTTATCAAGCTTAAATTTGCCAGTAATGAGATCAACTCAGAATAAATGTGTTTTCCCCTGTGACACTCTCTGAAGATACTCATCACCGAAATTTCAGGCATTTCCTGCCCTCTCCTTCAATGGGAACAACATATGCATTCTAAAAACACTCATTTGAATTAATTCAAATCCAGACGTTTTTAGGATCCTCTTACCAGAAATAAGCTGAAAATTACTTTAATAAGCTCTGATAAGCTAAAAACTGCACACATCTTTTCCTAACTCATGTTATTATTAAGCTTAAGTCTTTGATAAAATGTTGTCCATACAACAGAAACCAGTGTTTTTATTTTTGTACTAACTTAAATCCATGAACTTCAAAACAAATCCCCTGCCATAATTTAATTAAAAGCTTGATGATGCAGATTTATGGATATTTGAGATTCTGAGAACAGACTGTTTGTCTCTGGCTTTTTATTTACATTACTAGGATGACTTCAGGTATCAGACAAAACATTTTCATGCAAGGGTAAAAATCCTTTGTTTCCAGTACTTTTGTGGGGTTCCCTGCCACCACCCAGTCTGCATCTTATTTAGGTCTGCCTTTTTAAAAACACAACTCGATGTCAGCTGTTACAGTATTGAAATTAGTCAAGTTTTATTGCTTAACTAACTGCAGAGAAGTAACTTGACAAGATAGACCAGCTTACTGCCTACTACTTGTCTCCAACAAAGCGACTAAGGAAACAGCTACAAATTATGTTTCTTGCCCAAATTTTAAGAGGTGACAACAAGAAGATTGCTGAGGTTTGAAATATTTATTTATTAAACTCTGATTCCCGTAACAGTGATATGACAGATCTGTCTGCAGCCCCTAAGCAAACATGCCATTACCTAGACAGAATTCAGACTAGAAGATGTTTCACTCTTGGTCCAAAACATCATGGATTAAAAGTGTTAGTAGCAGGAAGATTAAAGTTAAGGTAGCTCCACACCACTTCTGCTCGTTCACCACAGCTTGAGCAGAATATGAATTTATATTCTTTTGACTAGTTTGAGGTGTTTTCTGTGCAATGACATAATAAAATAGCACTGACCTGAATTAACTGCCACAGAGCCTTTGCCGTTTTTCACATCCACTATCCAAGTTGCTTCTTTCCCACCGGGACCATCTTTTATTTTGAAGGCAAAGACTCCTCCAATTTTCTTGACAAATTGCTCACCTTCCTGTAATGATTATGTAACGTGGAAATTAGTCACTTACTTCAAAGTAATTTTAAAGTAGTTTGAATTAAACAGAAAGTAATTTAAAAACCTTTACCCTTTCTACTAACATAGAAACATCTTCCCCTCTATTAGGCTTCATTTAAACAACCATTTAGGAAAAAAAAACCCAACAAAAACCACAGAATATGGCTATCTAGATTAAAATCTATCAACTAAAAAAAATTACCACTGTCCTAACACTCTGGTCTTGATGTAAGTCAAGATGACAAAATGTGATTTCTTCTTCTAATCCCACTTACAAATCAAGCAACAAACACCAAACAAAAGTTTCTTGTGTTAGTTAGCAAGCTCCTCACATGCCATCTAAACTTGCCTTTACTGAAATACCCTTAATGCAGGTAGGAACCATCTGAAAAATAATAATTTGAAATCATGGCACAGCATAGAAAGATTTCTGACACAGCGAAATTCAAAGCTGGAACATCTGTTTCAATGACAGGTGCTGAGGAAGTGATTGATGCTCCTCTACTCCCATCAGGTTTCACACATGTTCTGTCATAAATTAAAATCCTGTTGTAGGTAAAAGTAGTAGTCAAATACCTCTTGGAGCTTCTTTTCAATCTCTTTGAAGACCAAATGTGACTTAAATCCATCAACGGCTGCGCTGAGAGGCACAGCCGCAATACGGCCGTTGCTGAAATGAAAAACCAATTTATTTACATACCTTTAATCACATTTTCAGCATCTTAAAATTATCATGAATAGATCTAACCCCGGCAAGACCAGCTACACTGAAACACTTTAGCAATACAGAGCAACTATACGATATTAAAGTGAAGCTTACTCTCTGATGGGCATGACAGTGTGAATTATAATCACTTCAAATATCTAGATGTTTTTGCATGTATGGTCAGAACTTTAATTTTATAATGAAAGTAAATCATTAATCTTGTTAAGATATAGCATCAAATACTATTACCACATCTTGTGTGAAGGGAGAGCAGCACATGCACCATCTTTTTTTTTTTTTGTGGCAAACCCAATCCCCTTTTCCCTCCCAATTCACATGGGTCTCTCAACTGTCCCAAGAGGTACTAAGCATTATTCCTGACTCCCTGGAGCAGTCACCCTGCACAGCCTGACAGCAGCATGAAACCTAATTCTTCATTTCTGCAGAGACACCCAGAGCCAAAGTAAGTACAGAGCTGTCCAAAGAAATGACAATTCAAGCAGCAGGAAAAACAAGTTTACAATTATTACCACCCCTTGGCAGCAGAGTTCAAAACTGTGGTCAGGTCTGATATTGCTGAAGTGACAGAATTGCTTAAGAAATGTTGCTAGAACTTACTTGTGCGGTACTAACACTACCCTACAGATGCATGGTAGGGTACCAATAGTAGGGACCGTCTCATCTGAAGGAGACACATCAATTTTGCTAATAAACCAAGGCTGTACTAACAGGATGTAAACTCGTAAGGTGTCAAAAAAAAAAAAAAAGCAGAACTGTTTCAAAGACCAATCCAAAACAGATCAAGTCCTGCTGTCATTTACCTTGATGTACATTCTTGGCAGCTCTAACTAAAGTCAGTCATCGGATGACCTACCCTGTAATTATTAAGTCTACGTGCACTGCTGTAAAAAAATGGCATGAAGTATCTTCACAAACATGAAATGCCACCACCTTTCCCTTAATTACACAATACACAACACCATTCAATTACATAAGCAGCATCTGAACTGATTAGCTGCGTTGTTTCGTTCCAAAGTCTGATATACATTGGTGCAACTCCTCCTGTCAGGTATCAGGGGAGAACTACAGGTTTTTAGGCTTCTGTAATGTAAGATGAAACTCATACTGCTGAGATTTCTCTGCTTTGAGTTGTACCTAAGAAACTATTTGAAAAATTCTTAATACCAACAAAGGTGAAATGAGCTGTAATAAATTAGACTTAATTTCTTCAGAAGAGATATCATCTATATATGCACAGCTTTTGACAGAAAAGCACTACTTCTCGTAGCACCTCAAGGTCAATCATATACTAATAGCAACAGATTCCTTGTCCCATAAATCACAGTTGTTTTTTTTCAAGAAATAGCTCAATGCAATGGAAAATAGTATATTCCCTGTAACAGTCCTTCCCCTCTGATTTAAAACTGTGTACCAACACCAACTGCCAAGTTGTGTGAGTTGTTTGAAGAGAATCCATGAAAAAAATTATTTTTTTCCTGTATCACACTTATTTTCTCATATGGTCTAACCTCTTACAGATTACAGAAGTGATAGTTTTATCACTGCTGACACTGTACTACGAAAATTAACTGCTGCAGCCCTTCAAAGTTCAATTGCTGCTCTCATTATCTCTTTCACAGGTTATACTGTCACTTTCCAGGAATAACACATGCCTATCTAAAAAAGACATTAGTAGTATGCGTTGGGAGAAGGATATTTATTTCTTGAAGTCCAGTACATGATAATTTTACTGTTCACAGGATTTTAGAGCAAATATAAAGTACTGGCATCAAGCTTTAAAACCAAATCCATAATACTCACAAAGAATGGCTCCATCTTTCTAAGCCAAGTTGAAAGAGAAAGCGCAAAGAGAACTGTGAATTAAAAAACTGTCTCCTGAAATTCTGGTGTATTTACAAACTTAAAGTATTTTCTCTCAGTTCCTGTCCATCCTAGCATGGACTGCAAGACAGCTTCATAGTAGGGCTCTCCTCTCACTCTGAAGGACGCTACAATTGCAAGTGCAAATTCTTTAACCAGGACTGGATAAGTAACATGCCTGCATTCTAAAAAGTATTTAGAATACCACATGTAACACATACAGCTGAAAGGAATTCCTCATGAAACCAAACCAGTAACAATTGCAGCAATGAAAGCAGTGGGCATCTCTATTCCCATGGATGTCTTGCTTTTCTTGGGAAGCCCCTAGTTTCAATTAATTCATTTTAATGCAGCCTGTTTTGTTTTTGGAAGGGGGTTTTTGTTTTGTTGGCTTTTTTTTCCTCCAAACATTATACTTTTCCTTACAGGAAATCACAAGAGCCATTTTCATGGGCCAGTTTGCTCTTTTCAATAACTTATAACTCGCAGTGCATATTGTTTATCAGGATTAAGACAGGGTGTAAACTATAATCTCTGTTTACACCTGCAGTGTGCTGTAGAGACACAACAGTTCCAACTGCTGAGCAAGTTTTATCTTACAGTGCGATTTCTTCCTTGCACAGAGGCAAACGGTAATTCTAAAAAGAAGGAAAAAGTTTTGAAAGACAAAGGTAAGCGTGAGCACAGTTAACACAAAGTGAGCTTTGTGTACTGAACCCACAAGGAAAGTTTGAAACGACAGTATAACAAAGAACTGTAGGCAAACGAGCATTTTCATTCGGCAGTGGGTTTTGCTTGCTCTACAGAGAGCCATTCTGCTCGGTGAGGACTTTGTAAGACCTTTCAGCACAGGCAGCGCTGCCTCTCTCCTCCAGAAACCAGCTGCGCGAACAGGCCAGACCCTCCGCTGAACCCCACCACTACTTCTCCCCGGGCATTCCCGCAGCAGAAGCGGCCCGTCTCGCCTGGCCCCGTCTCTCCGGCGGTCCCCGGCCCCGCGGGGCGCTCACCTGGCGGCTCCCGGGAAGCCCATGCCGTAGAGGGTCACCACCACGGCCCCGCCGAGGCCCAGGTTGTGCTGCAGCGCGACCTTTGCCCCGGGGACCTGCCTCCTCCCGGCCAGACCGCGCAGCTGCCAGCAGAGTTCGGCGCACTGCGCCAGGCCTGAAAAATCGAGCACAGAGCTTAGTGGGGGGGGGAACCAAGAAAGGCACGTCCTGGTGGTGTATTCCATAAACCTCCTTCCCTGGTAGTAAGTGAGCAATAGGATTGAGAAAGTTCATTCTTGACAGCTGAGATGCCCAGAAATGTATTTTCTGGTAATGAATCATGGAATCATTTAGATTGGAAAAGACCCTTAAGATCATCACGTCCAACCATGAGCCCAGCGTTGCCAAGTCCACCACTAAGGCACGTCCCTCAGCACCCCATCTACACAGCATTTAAACACCTCCAGGGATGGTGCCTCAACCACTTCCCTGAGCAGCCTGTTCCAACACTTGACAACCCTTTCTGTGAAGACTTTTTCCTAATATCCAATCTAAACCTCCCCTGGCACAACTTGAGGCCATTCCCTACTGTCCTGTCTGACTTGGCAGAAGAGACCAACCCCCACCCCTCTACACCCTCCTTTCAGGTAGTTTTAGAGAGCGAGGTCCTGTCTGACTTGGCAGAAGAGACCACCCCACCCCTCTACACCCTCCTTTCAGGTAGTTGTAAAGAGCGAGAAGGTCTCCCCTCAGCCTCCTTTTCTCCAGGCTGAACAACCCCACCTCCCTCAGCCTCTCCTCAGACCTCTTCTCCAGACCCTTCACCAGCCTTGTTGTCCTTCTCTGGACCCACTCCAGCACCATCTCAATGTCTTTCCTGTAGCAAGGGGCCCAGAACTGGACACAGCACTTGAGGTGGGGCCTCACCAGTGCCCAGTACAGGGGGACAATCACCACCCTAGTCCTGCTGGCCACACTGTTTCTGATAAAGGCCAGGATACTGTTGGCCTTTTTGGCCACCTGGGCACATTGCTGGCTCATACTCAGCTGGCTGTTGACCAACAACCCCAGGTCCTTTACCCACCAGGGAAGGTGAATCCCTCTTCATTACTGCCTTGACTTTCAGGTCACACTTCCCCTCAGTCTCTCCCTACTACTCCGATCAGCTCTTTCTGCAGTTATGACCCACCCACATACACATTCCTTCCTCCCTCCACCATTCTGAGACCTCCACCTCTTCCTCTCCCTTCCCCTTGACAACCACGCAGGCCTTTGGGCAAGACAGAGGAGGAACCTGCATTTGATGCACCCAATTTTACGTGTTGCCAACTGACACATCACAAGGAGGATGAGTAAGAAGCTTTAGAATCCCAGTTGTAGATGAGAATTAACAGGTTTCATTCAGGCTCTCTCAGCCCCAGGGGGAGAGCGTGTCCCCTGGGACAACCTGCCCTGGAATGGTTTGGAAATTTAAGACGCCTTACGTAACCTCCGATGAGCACACAGCCAGCCTCAAGACTGTTTTATAGTGAAATTAAGCTGATAATCTGTTGTCATTTTCTGCACTTTAATGACTCCGGACGCCACGGCAATAGAGAGGGGCACGAATCCCAGCACTTGCCTCCGCATTTATCACTCTGTAACTGACACAAATGTAACACAAACCCAGCAACATCATCCTTGTCCTCTTACAGGTACCCACCTCATTCACCTGCAACGTTCTTCTTCCAAAGTTTCCCAATACTTCCCCCTGCACTAACTGCAGATTATCCTGCTGTTACAGCTGTTCAGATTAAGGTTTGCGGTTTTCTGACAACTCCGCATTTCCAAACAAGGAAAGTGAATCATCTTCACAAATCCCAACATATTTTATCAAAGAGCTACCTCATTTTGGAAGCAAGCATAGCAGTGTAAAGACAACAAAAAACAAAACAAACAAAACAAAGGGGAAAACCTATGTTGCTGGGAAACGGTGACTAACTGAGCTTCTGGTGTAAACATCAGATAAATATTTTGACATCCAAGGCTTAACAGAAATAGCTTTTATTACAGCTAACAAAGTTACACACTATTCAGATGCAGTAAGAATCTCCAAAATCTGAATTTTGAAGGATGAAAACATATGAAAATAGCTATTCAAACTACATTCGGCAGAACTTGTACTATTGAGCAGTCGTTTAGAAAAAAAAGTTAAGCTGTTCTGCAGGGTCATTATTAACAACAGAAAAAAAGCACCATCAAATTAAATACGTGCTAATGATCAAATTCACACCCCAAGTCTTCTGGTTTGAGCAATCCTACACGGTCAACCTGCCCTACTGCTTGGAAGGATTCTCCTTTCCATCTCCCAGGAAGTTGGAAACGAGAATCAACTCCAGAGCTTCCTTCTAGTTTTATGAAGCCCTCATGTTTCATAAGGACAAATACAAGTGGGAAGCATCTGCCTGCTCAAGAGCTGTATCTCGTATCTAACCTGCACGACAAAATGACATGTTTTGCGTACCTGTAGCACCAAGCGGATGTCCCTTTGAAATCAGGCCACCACTAGGATTAATAACCCATTTTCCTCCGTAAGTGTTGTCTCCTCTGTCAATCAGGTCACATGCTTTTCCTACAAAACAGGATTTATAAAAGAAAAATGTTCCTTTTTTGGTTTTAAGTGATTTTTCAATTCTGCTGTCACTTACCAAAGATGCTGCAAGTCAGTCAAAACCTAGGAAATACCACACCACGGATTTTACTAAAAGCAGACTGAAATAAGTCAAACTATATTAATGAGACTTGTTTATGCCACTAGAGAAAGCACAACATGGAAAATAAGTAAAAGGGCTAGTGTTTGATAGAAAAGCTTTTTTAAATTTGCTGTTGAACTGTTTTGTTGATATGGAGTATTATGATATAATCGATATAATGAAGCCATTTGTTATTTTCCTAATGAAACTGCAGTGATCATTATGCTTTTTGTAAAAGAGGTTAGTCATAATTTGTGACCCCCAGGACATGGAGGTCCTAGTGAATACCAAGTTGAACAGAAGCCCTTGCCACAAAGAAGGCTAAAGGTAGCCTGGTCTGCAGAAAGACATTAGGATAGTAAATAAAACCAGTCCTAAGACTAATGCTTAGAATTGCTTGGCTTTCCAGACCTTCCCATGCCTTCAGAAGACAGTTCTCCATTTTAACTAATCCCTTATTCCTTTATTCTTGTAACAGCTTCTTCAGCCTATGTTATTAACGTTGAAGTCTAAAGAAGATCTGCCCCTTTTCCTGTATTTATAACTTACTTCTGCCATTAAATGAGAATACCAGCTTAGTCTTGCACATCTAAATCCACAATGTGGTTTATGCCATTTCACTAATCTCTGTGTCTAATTAGTCTACTGTTCCAAGATAGTCACATACTATTAAGGTCAGACTGACTGAAAGGTGGTGAAAATTGCATTATTAAATTACCATACACAAAACTTATTGGTCAAATAGACAAGTATCATCAGGATCCTTCTGTGTCTTCAGTTAAAGGAATGAAGCTAAAAAGCTTAATGTACCTACATATTTAGCATTTTTACTGCAGATACCATATAAATACAGCAAAGATGACAGTAAAAAGCAAGCAAAGGCAAATATCTGAAGACCTACAAACACATAAAAGGTCTTGCTGAAGATCTACAAACTTCTGTTTCAGCGAGAAAGCTTAGACTTAATAAAATACACCATCTAGTGACTGAGTATGAAATTTTCTCAAAATTAGTTAAAAACAAATTAGAGAAACATTACATCAGAATATTATTTACACAAAGCAAGAATACATTTAGAGTTTAAATGTATCAAATACTGAAATAGCAGTTCAATGTATCATTTACTTGAAATCAAACAAAAACTTCTTCATTAGAAAATCGTAATGGTTTGATTTACATACATACAACTAATCTCCACTGCCATTTAACCTGTTGTAAATCCACTCACTTCAGTGAAATTAAACCAATCTGGACAGACTGTGCATTGTTATACAGTTGGCTTTAGAGGCGTGTTCCCAACTTGCCAGCAACTCTGTATTTTCATAGGCAAAGATGTTTCAAAATGTTTAAACAAGTCATATCAAAGATACTGGTAAGTCCCTCCATAGGCAATTCTTGTCCAATCTTTATTTTCTTAAAAGGAAATACAGAGATGGAGGGAAATCTTGGGGTAGTTATGTATATAGCCCTGAAAAAGGGGCATATACTGAGAAAGATCAGAAGAGTCCTTAATTTTTTTGCTCTGCTTGCTTAAAAGAGCCACCCCTGCACGAGCTACCTGTGTGATTCCACGTAGTTGTCCAACATTTTAATTTGCCTTCTATATTTCTTCAGAAATCACAGTAACATGCTCATTTGTTAAACTCCAGAGTTTGCAGGTCTTCATTATGTTACTACAGCAGTAACTCGCTTTTCTCTCTTATGAGGTCAGCTAATAAGATCTTCAAATATAGAAGATCTGTCCAGTAGACAGCTCAAAGTTCTAATTATATGAACAGATAAAAAGATAATTTTAATGCTTTCCACTTTAATAAAACAATGATCTCCGTTGACGTTATTACCTTCTGGACAGAGTCCCAGAGCTTCGTAGGTAATGAACTCATTAACTGAGAAACAGTCATGAAGTTCAATCACATCAACATCTGTAGGTTTTAGGCCTGCTTTTTCAAAACATTTTTCTGCAGCTTTTTTAGTCATATCATACCCAACCTGCAACAAGAAGAAATTGTACCTTAAAATATCAAACAAACATAGATATCAATTTCATTCCTACACTTAATTTTAAACATGCTTCTATACATCCTGTAAGTGAAAGTAACCTATAGGAGGTGGCATTCAAATTTATTTTAATGCACCACATATAACAGAGTTTAATGTTCACACAGTATGAATTGTATAGAAAGAAATAATACACTCCAAGTCTCATTATTGGCATGTGGAAATTTTTCTGCAGAATATCCTCTATTTTCTCAACCTTGCTCACAAGCCAAATTGCTCCTTTGCACAACTTAGGCCAACAGCCTTGAAACAAATCCTTAAACTGTCTTTCTACCTTTTTTTGCTGCTTTTTTTTCTATCAGCCATCCAACTAGAATTGTATTTGAAACCCACACAGAACAGTAGAAACTACTGGGTATTCTAATGGTTTGACTTACATCCAATTATTTTAGTAAATTTGCAGTAGGATCCAAATTTTGCAGTTCAGGTCTTTCCTTTCATTCTACTTAAGTATCAGACTATACCAAACGTGTTATTTCAGCTTCAGTATTACACAGACGTAAGTAAAATTGTTTTAAGTTTCATTACTCTCATAAACAGAAAAATGAAAGAAATGTTTTTCTTGCTGTTCCAATTGTTTAAAAAGTAACCTTTAAATAATTTGTTGAAAACTAGGACTTTGATAGCCTGTTTATAAATTTCTTACCATTATTCTATAACCATACTCTTTGCCTACCCCTCTTGCCCAAATGAAATTACTTTTACCTTCACCACAAAATATAATTCGTGTGCTTACTGACACGGAAGTATCTACAGTATCATTAGGACTTCCATGTATTTTAAAAAAAAAAAAAAAAAGCCCTGAGAAGCCTCAGGGAATAGAGAGTTGTAAACCTACCATCTTCATACAACTGTTTTCCTCAAATGTGCTCGGATAATCAGTAGCCATCACCTGGGCTAGAATCTCCACAGCTTTCGGCTGCAACTTATGCATTTTCACAAACTCCTCATTAGCCAAAATTGCAGCTGCGGCACCATTTGATGTTGGACTGATTGAAATAAAAATAATGTTGTCACCATTCTAAATTAGCAATGTCAATCTTCCTTAGAATTATCTTTTAATACAAACCAAAAAAACAAAAAGGACAAATGAAAAAACTACTTTCTTTGACTGACGCCACTGAAACTAGATTCTATCAGTGTTTGCTGGACACTTTTGGTAATACTTATAACAGACATTTGAAACCTGTGACATCAAAATAGAAACATACATTACAGTTTTTCAATATAGAAAAAAAAATATCAAAGCTTCTACTTGGCTATAAACATTGTTAACAAGAAGCCTTTCAGGAGTGTTTAGGAAAGGCTGAAGAGAAGAATTAACACTTAAGAACAATGGATGAACATTGGTAAAAGATATGCAATGATGGGAAAGCCCCAAAACACAAAGGTATTTCAGCTCACTGTATTATACTGTGAGCACATACTGAGACAGGATTTGGTCAAGACAGAGATTCCACATTTGTTTTATTTATAGTAAGTTTTACTTAAAATAATCAGTAAATTTTAACTTGCACTCAAACAGGCTTTTATTTAAATGGATGTCCTACCATATTTGTCTTAACATCAAGATTTATTTCAGAATGTTAAGTCCTCTCCTTACCAACACTGTAAGACAGTCAAGAAATCAAAAATTTTGCGAGAATGAAGAACTTCATCTAATGTGTACTCCTCCTGGAACTGTGAATACCTACAAAAAAACATAACAGATGCCATCTTAATTTCAGCACAGTCTTTAGCAAACTTACTAATATCAAGCTATTCGGCAGCTATATAGCTGTTTTTACAAAGTATAAGGAACAAGATATAGAATTTATGCTGGGTATAATTCTTATTCCATAATAAAGAATATACTCTGCAAAGTATTTTTAAAAACAATACTCAGTTTTGCATTAATTTTGTAACAGCAACATATATTCAATATAAAGGTACATTACTCACGGGTTGTTAGTTGAATGGCTGTGATTCTTCCATGCAATTTTTGCAAAGTATTCTGGATTTGTCCCTGGAAGGGGAAAGAAAGTTGTGTTGAAATACTTTGTTTACTCAAACAGTGCTAACATAGCATTTTAAAGATTGTGCCATAAGAATTTGACCTTTATGAGAGACTTTTTATGAGAGACTCATTGTTATCAAGGATTTCTTTAGAACTCAAGTTAGGTCTAAATATCCTACTCAGATATTTTACACTTACTAATGTAAAAATACAGGAGAGAAGTGCATTTTATTTGAGGTGTTATTATATTACTGAAACTTGAATGCTCATTTTCCTATCAGTGCAAAACAGCTGTAGTGAAGTATTGGAGTCTAAGTCTAAAATTGTTCCATATTCCAGTCTAAAACTAAGTGCAAATAAAAAGATGCTCAACAGGCCAACCTGTTACCTCGGAGCCAATTCCCTTGTCTGGTGAGGGGTAAGAAACGGCAGCCCTAGTACTATATATTGAATCAAATGCCCCAAAGCTTTTGTCAAATAATTCACTCCCAAGCCTATATACCCATCCTAAGACACAAGGGAAAAATGCAGGAAGTTTTGCAACCTCATTGCCCAGACCTTGCAGAAGCACAAACCATACCATTAGCATAATCACCAGACACTCTGTATCACAGCCTTAATTATATCTCCTGATGGTTTTGTTTGCCTGCACATCACCAACTTTTCTGTAGATAACTCTTTATCCAAATACATTCCCACATGCATTAGATGTAGATGCTGCAGTTGTAGTGCTTAAGTACAAGAAAGGACACTGAATTTTCAAAAATGAATTCCTAAGATATATTTTTTAAAAGCACTTCATTAAACGAGGACAATGAAAAAATGTATTTTAACATACCATATTTCTCCATATGTTCTTTGCCAGCATTTGCAAACATCTGAGGTGCTATTGGAGCACTTGCTAAACCATATTTATTTATCATGATTTCCAAATGTTTGTCCATTGGGTTAGTTCTGTCTGAAAACTAGAAAGAAGAGAAACACTTATAAAGCAAGTTATAATTTCCTTTTCTTTACAACACTGCCACAAAAATGTCATGCATTTCAAGCAAAATAGAGGATTTTCTGATATTTTAACAATTCCTCTGGACAGTATGTTGCACTTTAGTGACATGTTTTGAAGCATTCAGAATTTCCCAACTGTAAGAAAGAGTAAATAAGGAGAAAATGCTTAACATTATAATGACTGCACTGATTCATGGCAAGGACAACTCCTACGTGATTCCATCACAGTCACTACTTTCAGCAAAGGACTTCAGGTATTTTTCACCTCAGCATAACATCCTATAGTTAATACAGTTCCAAGTTATAAAATTGATACTGTATTAGTATTTTCAATTAAGTTTACATGAAATATCGTAAAGCATGTTAAAGATAACTCTTACTCATTTCAATCAGCTGTTAAATTTAACATTTCCCATCCAAACCTCTGCATGTATTATCAAATTTGACAGTTCTGTAGTTAAACTGCATATGGGCTCTAATATTGCTTGCCATAAGGCAAAACACAAACAAAACCCCCCACAATTCTCCAGTGAAAACAAAGAGACAAGAAAGAACGGTTAACAAAAGCCTTTGATTTTCGGGTAAGTGTGTTAACTGGTAAACTGAGTAAGCATCAAGCCAAAAGCCAGAAGAACCACATTCTATCTCCTGTGTCATTGAGAAAGACACTTTAATTGCTCAACGCTTTAGTATTCTATCTGGTATTTTTATTATTCCTCATTAACCCTGCCTTTAATGTATTCTTGGCAAAGTACTAAAAGCATGACATACGACACAAAATTAATTGTAAAACATTCCATACAAAATTTGCATATCATAGCTGCAATCAGAATCATAAAACTCAGACTTTTCTGTGGATCAAAATAATGGTTTGTTTTGTAATCATTGACAGCAACATCTTAAAGCAACTGGTATTTATGAAAATATGTCTCAGAAAACAAGGAGGTGTATTTCATTTACAAATACAATGAAACGTATAAAGTGTTTCAGACACTTACACCTGAAGCAAGGGATCCTTTTGCCATCCTCTCGAAGCCAAGTGCCAGAACACAATCTGCCAAACCTTAAAATAAAATTGGTGGCTATTTAAAACACAATGTAATTATAACTGACATTCTGTACTAACAACTATTCAATTACAAGAAATATACATAAACACCCACCACCTGTACTTCCTCCTTTCTTCATTTTTGAAAGAGTCCAATTGGGATGGGAATGATATTGATACAAACATATTGATACTGAAGAATAAGAGATCTCTACAGGGTTTGGGTTTATTTTTAAACTCTTTGACAGCAATTATCTTGGATGACCCAGCACTTAGGTCTCTGCTACAAATACTAGAATAATCATACAAAATGTTACTATAGTTTTTATTATAAAAACAAAACCTTTAAGTGCAAGAAAGTATCAAAGTCCACAAAGAAACTGCAGAAACAGACGGAACATTCATCTGTCAGTTCAAAGCATAGTCTGTCACAAGGCATTGCTCTTTTCCCTTCCCTTGCAAAAATGGGTTAGTCAAACACCTGTGTTAACTTCAAGTTTAAAAAAGAAGAAAAAAAGACAAATAAGCTAAGCTTTCTCTCCTTTTCATCCTGCAGAGTCTAGTGTCTTGCCATACTTGAATGCAACTTGTTCTGTACTACTCCAAACAATTATTCCAGAAAAAAACCTGGCTTATTACTTACTAGGTCGATACAGCTCATGACACAGGAAAGGGCATTTATATCAATATGTACCACCTTACTGCATCACAGTCTCTTAGATGCACACGTAGTGCTCTAGTTCAGAGTGACAGTCTGACTCTTTTAAATGCTTAGTCTTCTATTTGTATATACAACCGATCAACCTCTTCAGCTCAGGTGGAAAATCCAATTTTGCCCATGAGGATAGCACATTCACAACTCAGAGCACTCACACTCACTAGTTCCATTCTTAATTCGAGCTATGTTTATAGAAACAGAGAATAAATATTACATGGCCCCAGGGCAAAACCACTCACCTCCTTCTACTAGCTGTCTGGCCATGAACAAAGCAGTCGATCCAGTAGCACAGTTGTTGTTAACGTTAATGATAGGAATGCCAGTTAAACCCAAACCATGATAGATAGCCCGTTGTCCACAAGTCGAGTCACCTTCATACAGAGACACAACATTAAAATAGGGTACATTAAAATACGGTACATACTCAAACTTCACCAGCACACACCAAATGTGTGCAATGCTACCACTGAAACTGCAAACTTGAACTTTTGAACTGTCTTCTTGAGTATGTCTCTCACCCACAATACAAGAACCTCAGAAACAAGACAAAACCCATCAGATTTTAAGAACAGAATTTTATCCTGCTTCTGTGATAACAGGATGTGAATCCACACGAGGTAACTGGACAGGACAGAAACATCTTAGAGGTGTGGCTTGGAAGCTGCTAGAGGTATCACAACTGACTGACCCTACATCAGTAGCCATAATACAGACATCAGTAGAGAAACAGGAAGAAAGTAAACAGAAAACTCTTTGGAATGGAAACAGATTTCCCAATATTTGAAATCTGATTTTGACTGCTTTGGGAAATACACCAAGCATCCATGAATTGGAGTGACAGGAAAAGGTTCAAACCAGTCATTTAACACCATCTCCTCTCACCACAATAAGCAGCAACTGCAAGTTAGAAGCTTCTCCTGAGGGTGTCTACTAGAAATCTGTTTGAGGATTGTGATGGTTTTAGCTGGGACTGAGTTAATTTTCTTCACAATAGTTAATATGGGGCAACGTTTCAGATTTGTGCTGAAAACAGTGTTGATAACACAGAGATGTTTTAGTTATTTATTTAGTTATTGCTGAGCAGGGCTTATACAGCATCAAGGCCTTTTCTGATTGTTACCTCACCCCACCAGTGAGCAGGCTGGGGGTGCACAAGCAGTTGGAAGGAGACACAGCTGGGACAGGTGACCCCAACTGACGAAAGGAATATTCCATACTGTATGACATCATGCTCAGTTTATAAAGCTGGCGGAAGATGGAAGGAAGGGGACGAGCTATGTTTATAGAAACAGAGAATAAATATTACATGGCCCCAGGGCAAAACCACTCACCTCCTTCTACTAGCTGTCTGGCCATGAACAAAGCAGTAGATCCAGTAGCACAGTTGTTGTTAACATTAATGATAGGAATGCCAGTTAAACCCAAACCATGATAGATAGCCCGTTGTCCACAAGTCGAGTCACCTTCATACAGAGACACAACATTAAAATAGGGTACATTAAAATACGGTACATACTCAAACTTCACCAGCACACACCAAGTGTGTGCAATGCTACCACTGAAACTGCAAACTTGAACTTTCGAACTGTCTTCTTGAGTATGTCTCTCACCCACAGTACAAGAACCTCAGAAACAAGACGAAAACCATCAGATTTTAAGAACAGAATTTTATCCGGCTTCTGTGACAACAGGATGTGAATCCACACAAGGTAACTGGACTGGATGGAAACATCTTAGAGGTGTGGCTTGGAAGCTGCTACAGGTATCACAGCTGACTGACCCTACATCAGTCACCATAATACAGTAACCATCAGTAGAGAAACAGGAAGAAAGTAAACAGAAAACTCTTTGGAATGGAAACAGATTTCCCAATATTTGAAATCTGATTTTGACTGCTTTGGGAAATACACGAAGCATCCATGAATTGGAGTGAAAGGAAAAGCTTCAAACCAGTCATTTAACACTATCTCCTCTCACTGCAATAAGCAGTGACTGCAAGTTAGAAGCTTCTCCTGAGGGTGTCTACTAGAAATCTGTTTGAGGATTGCGATGGTTTTAGCTGGGATTGAGTTAATTTTCTTCACAGTAGTTAAGATGGGCAATGTTTCAGATTTGTGCTGAAAACAGTGTTGATAACACAGAGATGTTTTAGTTATTGCTAAGCAGGGCTTATACAGCATCAGTGCCTTTTCTGCTCGTTACCTCACCCCACCAGCGAGCAGACTGGGGGTGCACAAGAAGTTGGAAGGAGACACAGCTGGGACAGGTGACCCCAACTGACGAAAGGAATATTCCATACTGTATGACATCATGCTCAGTTTATAAAGCTGGCGGAAGATGGAAGGAAGGGGATGTTTGGAGTTATGCCATTTGTCTTCCCAAGTAACCATTACGTGTGATGGAGCCCTGCTTTCCTGGAGATGGCTGAACACCTGCCTACCCATGGGAAGCAGTGCATGAATTCCTGGCTTTGCTTGTATGCACGACTTCTGCTTTACTTATTCAACTGTCTTTATCTCAAACCACGAATTTCCTCACCTCTACTCTTCCAATTCTCTCCCCCATCCCACTGGCAGAAGGTGAGCGAGCAGCTGTGTGCTGCTTGGTTGCCAGCTGGTGTTAAACCATGACAATCCCCCAACATGGGGCTCAAAGGGTTTGAGATAATGACAGATTTGATTGGAATGCACTAGACCACATTTATAGCATTTATAGCTTGTTATTGCTGTTTAGCTATCAATTGGTAGACTCCTGTGCTCGCCATGGGGCTTGCTTGCCTTACTGTGTATTAGACACTGTTGCTGATTGCTGGGCTGCTATACTGTTTATCATCTTACTGCAGTCTGTGGATAAATCCAAACAGGAGCAGGGGCAAGAGAAGGAGTTCATTGCAATGCTAAACCCTACAACCTGGCCCAAAGGGACACGGCGTAGAGATTATAATGGCAATACCTTTAAATTGTTGTAACCCAGGATTTGAGTTGCATTATTACGGGAATTACTACAGCAGGAGCCCCTGGTTGCTAGCCAGGCCAGGAGCCAGGGGAGGAGTTCATTGCAATGTTAAACCCTGTAACCTGGCCCATAGGGACCAGGGGTGGAGATTATAATGGCAATACCTTAAAAGTGTTGTACCCCATTATTTGAGTTGCATTTTATGGGAATTACAATAGCAGGAACCACCTGAACCAACAGAGGACAAGCCTTACAAGAAGCAGTGCAAGCGCAGCGCTGACCTGACCTGAGGTGGCTTTGGTGCCCACTAACTCCATGTAACACACCACCTCTCCTGTCCAGAGTGACCACCGTAACAGATGGAGCCCAAAGTCACAGACAGACTAAATTAACTCAGTGGACATTTTGTGGACATCTTACAGCAGTGATCTATCGACTAAGGGAATGATATCTGTGTATTATACCAAAGGGTGGAAATAGGCGTAGGGGCTAATGAGGGGGTTAATAAGGATGTATATCTCCCCATCCCAGCTGGGGAGAGTAGGTGGCTGTGTGGTACTTAGTGGCCGGATGGGGTTAAACCACAAGGGTCCTGCTGGTAGTGAAGGTAGGACAGCACTGTGTTGGTATCCCAACAACTCACTTTTGTCTCCATCAGCTGTGAAGCATTAATCTGGAGCCATACTAATGTACGCACTCTCAATCTTATACAGTGCATGAAACCATGGTTATGTTTTTATGTATGTCCATATGATTAAAATAGTTATGAACCTCTCACAGAGCAGACCTCATCTATCACTTGGACTTGGGTCCAAGCAGATCTCTCTTCTGTGCTCTTGGGCTGAAAGTGCAAGATCACAGTACATGTTTGATCCCCAAAATACCCCTTAGCAAGTGTCTTCAACTCAAGAGCACTGAATAAACAAGCATATACATTCTTGTGTACACACAGCATCAGACAAAGAATAAAAGAATTGTCAAGTCTATTGCTCTATACATAAGTTTTGCACCACCTGAATAAATACACCACCTGACCTTGCTGAAAGAGCTGCTTGTATATAACACATTTGAAAGACAAAATTTCATGCGAGTCTTTCCATACCCATGACTGGAACTGTAAACTCCACAAATAAACAAGACACAGACCTGTGATCACTAAAAAGAGTAATTTTTTTAAAGTCTGAGACAGTTCTACAAACTGACACATGATTAAATATTGTAACTTGAAACTGATGGGATCCCCTGTACTTTACCCACACAGATGTCTATAGATGTCACACCCCAAACAAATGACATTACTTACCATAAACATAACCCACGCATGCCTGCTGCACCGCTGAATAAGGAATCCCAGCATCAGCTAAAGCCTTTTGACCTAAAAAAAGTTGGAAAGTTGAAAAAAAGAAATTAAATATTGAAGGGAAAGAAAAAAAAAAAGCAGCAGTTCTCACAACCATAACAAGCAAACCTACAGCAGTATGTATGATTCATGCACTCACAAATAAGAAAAAGAGAGCACTGGACAAATTCCTTATTACATAATGAGAATGGTTAATATAGTCCTGCATCTTAATTCTCGTAAGGACAATTTTGCAGTATTTTGAGTTCTGAACATGAAAATTTCATCTAATCAATTCTGTGTTCATGCACAAAGGTTGTGTGTCCCAGTGAAAGTATGTTTGAATAATACAGATAGGTATGAGATTATTTAAGTGTCCAATTTAATGGTAAGCTCTCCTTTTGACTTCAGTATTGGAAGGCAGTGAGTTGAACAGCTGAGTTAGTAATTTTGTGGAAGTTCTCTTTTTTTAATCATTTTTTTATTTGCTTCTATTTACTGAACAGTAGCTGTTCCTTCATACATATAGCAAAAAGATTAATTGTAAGACTTAAAACAAGTTTCAGCAATCAAACTAAATGCTTTCTTTATTAACTATAAAAATATATAACATAACTATATATAAATAATATATAAACATATAAGTAATTAATTTATTATTAAATTACCTGCCTC
The DNA here is from genome assembly GCF_001431845.1 of Calidris pugnax. Taxonomy (NCBI): domain Eukaryota; kingdom Metazoa; phylum Chordata; class Aves; order Charadriiformes; family Scolopacidae; genus Calidris; species Calidris pugnax. Next base: position 4,612,840 of record NW_015090812.1, read on the forward strand.
CTTAGCCATGTCAGGATAATCAACGCTCTTCTCATTAGGCTTTGCAAACTGACAAGAAAAAAAAAAGAACATATCAGAGATTTAATACTTCTTTTGCTCAAATTAGTATATTTAAAAGCTTGTATTTAACTTAGAAACAGGTTTGTAAACAATCAGTTTTAAATAATACAAACATTTTAATTGACCCAAAAGTGCATGCACAAAATCTCAACAATTTCCAAGTGCTACTGCCAGACCCTGCAATGTCTAAAACCAGGAAATAGTGCGATTTTATGGAAGTTGAGGATCATTTATGCTCTGTCTTAAAGAAGATCCATGACTTGCACGGAGATGGACAATAACTCTGTCCAAGGGCTGTGGGTGTAACAGAGAATAACTATCATCTTCACTGATTCATTATAATACATGACACAACTTTCACTAAGGCTTTGATAAATACTTCCCTTTCACTTTATTTTGTTATACTCCTATTCGTAACCAGAAAATGCTTGTTCTTTGTACGCAACTTAGTTGCACATAAGCCTCTCTTTCCTAAGCCTTATTCAACTTTGGTACAAATGCTATAGTACCTTATCCCTCACTACTGAAGTGGAGGTGGTATTTATATTTTCTTTGTAGTATGACTCATTAGAGTCTATCAACAAACATGTTTTGCATTTTTACATCATTAATAAAGAGTATCACTGATTTTTAAAAAATCCTCACACTAACTTCTTACAGCTCTACAAATTATTTGACGTTCACTGTTAGCATATAAAAGTTAATTTGCTACCTCCTTATGCTTACCTCCCCAACTCCAGTCTTTCGCAACACTTAGCTGTACTTTCTGTAGTGCCTCTTTTCCTTAATTTAGACAGGGAACCTTCATACTGAAGGTATTAAAAGAAATCAGTCAGTGATTTGATCATTGTAAAAAAACCTGTCAGAGTGATTGACGTAAGTTGGGCTAACAAAGAGGGGGAAAAAAGAGTATTGATAATTTCTCAAATCATGCTAAAATTCTGAAAATGAAAGGCATGATCTGTGGAACTGACAGATACATACAGAAGAAACATGGGTTGTTGTTTTGAGAAGGTATACCGGTTTTTAGCAGACATTACATCATTATGATTAAAAAAAAAAAGAGAAAGGATACAATCCTAAAAGACATCACAATAAAATGCTTAAGATGCAATCTGGTGTCTGACAGGTTTTAGTTGTCTCTTTCCAAGGTGAGGTCAAATAACTTCCAAAACTACCTTCTGTGACCCAGACCAATAAACACAATCAACAGGATGAAGTCTTCCTCCCCTACCACATCACACACTGGAGAAATACCCATGCAGCAACATAAATTTAAGAAGTGGGGATTTTGTTCTGATTACTCTGGCAAATACCATAGAATCATAGAATGGTTTGGGTTGGAAGAGACCTTAAAGATCAGCGGGGACCTTAAAGATCACCAACCCTCCTGCCGTAGGCAGGGACAGCTCCACTAGACCAGGATGCTCAAAGCCCCATCCAACCTGGCCGGTATCAAAGGCATCTTAAGCTTCACCAACAGGGAGAAAAAAAGGTTCCTCTAGCTTTGCTTCTCTTGGACAGTGTGCCGCCCCGTGTGAACTCTGCTGCCCGCAGGATGAGGGACAGGACGGCACCCGGGGGGCACCTGCTCCGCTGCCGCCATCTCCCCCCGGGGCCTCCACGGCGATGGGACGAGCCCTTGACCAGCGGTGGCAGTGACACGGGGACACCCTCTGGCCCTCACAAGCCTGTTGTATCGACCTGCTCGACGCAGCCCCAGAACGTTTGACTTGGCGGGTGGCTCCATCCCTCCCCCCCGACACACCACCAGCCCAAGGTGAACTTTGCGCGGAGCCGCTGCCGCCCGGGCCCAGGCTGGCCCCGCACGCGTCTCCTCAGGCAGCGGCCTGGGGCGGGGGGGAAAGCACGGCCGCCCAACAAGGCCGCCTCCCCCTCAGCGGTGCCCACCGGGGGACGCCTCAGAGGAGCCCCCCTCGGCCTGACACCTCCCCCCCGCCACACACACACACACCGGGGCGGGGGGGCGCCGAGTCCCGCACGCCCTGAGCGGCGCGGAGCCCCGTACCTTGGTCATACCCACGCCCACCACGAACACCCGGCGCTGCATGATGATGGCGGCGGCGGTGCGGGCGCGTGCCCCTTCCTCGTCCTCGCGCTGCTTCCCGCCGGCCGAGTGCGACGCCGAAACCCCCCCCCCACACACACACAGCTGAGCGCGAGGGGCGGAGCGGGCACGCGGGAGGCCCCTCCTCCTCCTTAAAGGCGCAGCGCCCCCTCCGCGGTGACTCCCGGGAGACAAGGCCTCGGGGGCCGCGCCTCCGGGGTGCGGCGGAAGCCGGGGAGCAGCGCCATGATACGGCTGGGGCGGGCGGGCTGCCGCCTGCTGGGCTGCGGCGGCGGCGGACCCCATGGGGCCGTTCCGCGGCGGGGCGCGGAGGTGCTGGTGGGCACGGCCGGCGGGGAGAGCGGCGGGGAGTGCGCCCGCGGGGGGGACCGGCGCGAAGCCCCGGCGCTGGGTCCCGAGGGGCCGAGCGGGTGTCAGAACCGGGTTTCGTGGCGCTGCCTGTTGATCCGCTCAGTTTGACCGATTCCTGGTGAAAACGCGGCAGCTCCCGGCCCGGCGTGTGCGGGGCCGCGGGTGTTTCCTCCCCGCACCGCGGCCCCGCCAGGCCCCGCTGTCCCTCAGGCCCTGCGGACGCTGGACCTGTCCCCGTGTCCCCGCAGCACTGTCCTGTCCCCGCGGGGGGGTCCGGCAGCCCCGACCCCCCCCCGGTGCCCTCCTCACCCCAGAGGTGGCGGGCTGCCCCACAGAGCCCACAGAGTGCAGGGTCCTCACAGTCTCTTCCCTTTAACTTCTGCCTTGATAACTTTTTTCCAAGAAAGCAGCAGCCAAATACATAAAATAACTAGCTCGGTGCGTTGTTTTAAGTTACATCCACAGGAGATCTCAATAGTCAGGTTTGCAGAGCTCAGGGTTTCCCTGATCTCCAGGTGGGACAGGCCCAGGGCACGTCCGTGCTTCGTTATGCACCGCAGGCACCGAGCCATTTGCGTGTTGGTTGACGGCCAGAGGAAAGTAACTATTGCCAGAGCTTAAAATCAGTTCCTGGTAGGTTTGCTACTCACATTTAGTTACCAGAATTGTGAGTTGTTTGGTGGTCCCCCCCATTGCCTGTGTCTCTGTTCCTCTGTACTACCTGGCCGCTGGCATAGGAGTAGACAGAGACCTTCTCGTGGGTCAGGGGGACCACAGATGACAGATGCAAGGTGCCTACAGCGCCTACAGCAGCAGCATCATCTTAATGATACTGAGGCCTGGGGAAGTGGGCAGAAGCCCAGCCAAGGAAACAGGAGAGATTTTTGTTCTCCAAAGCATACAGGAACCATTGGATAATAATTTACGAAACGCAAGCGCAAGGGAGAAGTAGGTAGATGTTGTCTTATTTTTCTGCTTGGACTTAGGAACTTTGAGTGAACTCCTTTCCACTGGTGAGTTTATTAATGCTAAATCGAATGGAGCTGTTGTTTCAAAATGGGTCTGGAGCATGAACTGAGAGGGACCGCTTTGTGCTATTCTCACGCACACAGCAATCCCAAGAGGATGGTTTTCTCCAATAAGGAATGGCCTCAAACACAGTAAGACTGTACAATAAAAACTGAATTAAGTAACATTCAAAACAGAAACCTAACATGGATCGTTTGGGGTTTTTTTTCCATTCCTACAATGATTCTAAGATAGATTCATGGATGTCATGTTTGTTTTTTAACAGTCTGCTTATTTATATTACTCGCAGTGCTAGTGAAGTTTATAATTGCCCTGCAGAGCTGCATTTCCTAGATATCATCTGCCACCTCCACTTTTAAAATAACTGATTGTTTTAGAATATACTTTATATGCATTCTCAGGAAAGATGCAGCACACGCAGATATTGTTCCCAGTTGAATTACTGTGTCAGAGAATTAAATGAAGTGTAACTGAAATTGTCTCCTATTACTAAGGTATTGCTGAAATCCTAATGAACCGACCCCACGCGAGAAATTCACTGGGAAAAGTATTTGTAAATGAAGTGAGTATGGGCCTGGCCTGTAAACGCGTTTGGAATCATGATCAATAACTAAATGCAGTAAGAATAGCTGTGGGAAATCTGCAACAAAAACGTAATCTCTTGCTGAAGGTGAGTGGGAGATGGTGTTGGGGCGAGCAGGTTGGCCTGGAGAAAAAGGGATCGTGATGCTTCTGGACTGCGGGAACTCTGGATGCGGACTGGACAGAGACACTGGAGTTATTTAAGTTAGCTAATTGATGCAAGTTAACATCCTTACTTGCATAATTTCAAGAAAAGCATACCTACTGTCAGGCCTTAGCAGGTGATCGGTTGATTCATTTAAGAGCAAGTCTGGCTCATGCCTGGGCAGGACGGGGAGTTTAAGGTGCAGCAAAGGTTTGTCTCTGAGTGGAAGAACAAAAGAGATGGGGAAATGTGTCATTCTGAGGCTGTCGTGGAAGGATCCTGCTGGTTCCACATGCACGATTTTTCAGGAAATTCTTGGCACCTGCAGGGAAAAGAAAAAAAAGAGAAACTTTTATCATAGATTAGGAGCTTGCTGTAATTTAGATCTATACATCCATATGCCTAATGTTTTTCTCCTCTTGTTTGTACTCCCTCCCTCATAGCTGTTCAGCGCTCTGGAACAGCTCCGCTTTGATGAGAAGGTTCGCGTGGTGGTGTTCAAGAGTGAGGTGAAAGGTGTATTTTGTGCTGGTAAGTAACAAAGGCTCTGCAAACTCTCGTTATAAAATGTGGTGGCTCTCAGGGCTGTGTGCTGATCAGAGCGTGCAGGAAGGTAGTTGGAAACGCCTGCTAAAATTAAAACGGGCTGGCTCTTGTGTGGCAAATAACAAACACGTTGTTCTCTCTTTCACCTGTGCCTCTTGGCTCAGCAATGAAGACACATGTGATGGAGTGAGCTGCACAGCCTGCGTGGTGCTACTGGTTGTTTCCGATTTAAAACCGTCTTCAAGCACAGGTGCCTCCTGCGTTGGAGGCCTTGGTTTCCAGTTTTAGGGATTATCAGCCTTACATACAGTGATTTGTGCTCCTCTGTGAGATCTGTTCGAAGGGCACAGGGGAGCACCCAAGCCACTGCTCCAGCCCAAATGTCCTCGCTCCAGCTGCCACTGACCTTACCTAACCAGAAGACTCTATCTCCAGACTTCTGAAATGGTCTGTCCTTTGAGAGGACTCTATCAGGTTCCTGGATTCTAACCTTTTTCTCCTCTATCTAGGTGCAGACTTAAAGGAGCGTGCCAAGATGGACGATGCAGAAGTTGAACACTTTGTTAAAAGGCTGAGGAGTCTCATGGATGAAATAGGTAAATTATTATCTCAGTTGGGAAATTTGTCCTAGGCTGCCTGTGCTGGGACACTTAGAAATGCTGCAGGAGGGGAAGGGTGCTGGCCCCTGTGGGTTATCCATTCAGTAGTAGCTTCTCAAATGGCTCCAGTTTATGTCTGAAATAAAGATCTGATTAGAATGAAATACCAATGATCCTGCTGCCTCTCCAAGAACAAGATGCATTTCAGTTCTGCCTTTTCTGTGACAAAGAGCAGCACGTACACAGGCATAGAATAACTACCTGCTGTAACACAGCATTCTGTGTACAGTTCTGTGCAATCCTTGGGAGACAATGCTAGAGAGAATGAGCTGTCTTGGTTGTCCTGCTCTCAATACATGGTCAGAAGCAACATGGATTTGGATCTCTGAATGGAATTACTAAATGGATTGGTGAGACACTGGAACAGGTTGCCCAGAGAAGCTGTGGATGCCCCATCCCTGGAGGGGTTGAAGCCTGGATGGGGCTTGGAGCAACCTGGTCTGGTGGGAGGTGTCGCTGCCCATGGCAGGGGACTGGAATGCGATGATCTTTGAGGTCCCTTCCAACCCAAACTATTCTATGATTCTAGGATTTGTTGAATGTCAGGGGTTTTGTACCTACAACTCCCATGCCCCGTTATTTTATTTTTTTAGTGAAAGGAATATGGATTTCTGCATTTTCTTCCCCTGTTTATGAATTATTCTGCTCTCGCTAGAGAGGAATACCAAAGTGAAATCTGACTAAAATACTAATCAGAATTGCAGTAATTAAAAAACAAACAAAAATGTAGAGGGAATAACCCTGTCTCACAGACCACAGAAGCAGTCAGGGAGTGGTGGGTAGTTACAGCACAGAACTAGCACACGTCTGAAGTCTGCTTCCAGCTTCCTGAGTATTTAAAAAGGTATCTTATCAAGCAGCTCATCCCCAGGTACCTCAGGTTCCTCAACTATGAGGTGATAACAGTGCTGACCAGGTTCAGGAGCCTTGGCTAACAAAAAACCAAGAAAAGCTAATTCTTGTAACAGTGACTAGGGATGGTGTCTTTTTAACTGCAACAGTTGTATATTCACATCATAAATTTGCAATTCATCCTGTTTTGTGTTGCGCTACTTTGTATTTTCCTGCTTCTTTGCATGTGAGAAGAATGCGCTTTGCATGAAAGAAGAATGTTCTGCATTCTTACAAAGAAGGGAGAAATGCAGAAAGTTTGTAGTGCTTAGAGATGGCCAGAAAATTTGTGGCATAAAAGAAATTGAGTTCTTGAGACGTTTTGAATTTGAGAACTACTAAAAGCTTTAGAATTTAAGCATTTAAATTCCAGAAGCGAGTGGAACAGAACTGGAACAAAACTATAGAATCTGTTTTCTTTTCTAGCTTCCCTGCCGGTACCTACAATTGCTGCAAATTTAAGCATTTAAATTCCAGAAGTGAGTGGAACAGAACTGGAACAAAACTATAGCATCTGTTTTCTTGTCTAGCTTCCCTGCCGGTACCCACAATTGCTGCAATAGATGGCTTCGCGTTGGGTGGTGGCCTGGAACTGGCTTTGGCTTGTGACCTTCGAGTAGCAGGTTTGTAATACTGTAATCGGTGACTAGAGCTTGTGATAGCTGACTGGGAATCCAGTAGGTTAAGAGAGGAACCAGCGCAGTTCAGGAAACGAGTAGGCATTTGTCCAGAAATTGTGACATTCTTGTAATCGGTGACTAGAACACGTGACAGCTGACCATTAATGGAATCCAGTAGGTTAAGAGAGGAACCAACACAGTTCAGGAAATGAGTAGGCATTTGTCCAGAAATTGTGACATTTAGTTACTATTGGGAAAGCAGTTTCCTTGCTTAAAAAGTAAAGCCTATTTTTAGACAAAATTAGGATTCTGTCAGAAAACTATTTATTGGTAGGATTAAATAGTTACTATCGTGTAATACTATATCAGCACTCGGGCTAGATCTGACCATCCCTACTTAAATCAGTTGGGGCTTGAAGACTTCTTCAGTTCTCATTCTTCCATCCATTACATTTCAGCTAGTATGGACCCAAGGTTCAGTTTTCTAAATAAAATGGCTACGTGAGGGGTAAGCAGCCACACTACCCTTCCCTCGTCTGACTGGAGGTGGACATTGATTAAGCACTGTAGTATTCAGACCTTCCAGTTCAATATTGACAGTTTGTAGTTTTATTAATCGGTTCACTATTGAAAATTTGTAGTTATACAAATCAAAAAGTAACTAAACTCTATTTTTTTTTTTTTAATAGCTTCATCAGCTAAAATGGGCCTTATTGAGACCACTAGAGGGCTTCTTCCTGGAGCAGGTAACCTTCATTACATCTTCAGTCTCTTACTTCCTCAGCTGTACACTAAATATTTTCCCATTAGAGGACTTAATGAGTTTTGAATTTAAATTAGAAGTAGCATCTTACAGTGACCCAAGAGATCTATGAATCAAGAGTTCTGTCCCAAGCCCCCTGGGACTTGCTATGGATTTAGGAAAGTTCCTCTATACCTTTTGCTCTTTATCAAAATACTCAGAAGGACGCTGAAGCCTTTCAGGTGTCTTGCAAAGTGTTGACATATTCAGTTAGTAGTTATTAAAGAAATACATGATCCCTTTATTTTTCAAACCTCCTTGCTATATAAGGAGATAAAATATTACTGGTTTTGGGGGCGTTTCTCAGAAATGGAAACTGGTGACTTTGCTGTTGTTGTAAGGTGGAACCCAGCGCCTGCCCAGATGTGTTGGAATAGGTCTGGCCAAGGAACTCATTTTCACTGGCAGACAGATTGACGGACAAGAAGCCTTCTCCATGGGATTAGTGAATCACGCGGTGCCACAGAACAGCGACGGGGACGCAGCTTACCAGAGAGCGTTAGCCCTGGCTAAAGAAATCCTCCCTCAGGTAAGGGTGTTATTCATGTGGTCGATGGAGAGAAGGCATTTCTGCTCCCTTTATGAGAGAGCAAAAATCCCTTTCTATCCAATATTAAAAGTCTTGGTTCCTGATGTTTAAGTCTTTTCACTCTGTCCTTTATTTGCGAATGCAGTTTTTGCAGGAACAAATGCTAACACTCAGCCCCTTAACCCATAGTTCCCAGTTGTGGTTATGGAGAGCTGCAGGACACATTGAAACCTTGCACCATGTGCACCCATTAACTGTGGATAATGCCAAATTGTTTTTTAAAAATACTTAGTAACTTGCTGCAAATTTCTATAGTCTAGAAGGTCATTTGGAGTTAGGATAGTGATGTACCTACGCTACTATGAGCCAATGTGGCTTTAATTATTTTTAAATGTTTATTGTGGTTTGGTTTTGTTGTTTGTTTTTTTAAATAAAGGCTCCATTTGCTGTGAGAATGGGAAAACTGGCAATAAACAGAGGAATGGAGGTAAAAAATTTATATATTTTTTTTTTAAATAATGAAGTAAATGGCCAGGCAGCTCCTACAAATTACTACCGTAAAAATGTTTAGAACGGATGAGTTATAATCCTTGTTTAGACAAGGCATGAAAAACCATTTCAGGGGTTTTAAAGATTTTCTTTAAAGACAAAATTAATACAGCAGGATTTTTTTTTTTTGTTTCTACGGATGCTAACCCTGTAGTTCTAATGCAGGAGTGAAGGTCACTCACCGTGAGTGAATTTTTATTGATTTGAGGTCTATACTTTAGTCAAATCTCACACCTTCCCTCTCATCCCCAGGTTGACATCGCCTCGGGGATGGCTATTGAGGGGATGTGTTATGCCCAGGTAGGTTACCTTCCCTTCCCTTCCCTGAACAATTGTGCCTGTTTTCTAAAGCCAGATATTCAGCATCCTCTTGTGTTTTCCTCTCGATAAGGGAACACTTTAATAGCTAAATCCAAAGCTTCGAGCAGATACTTGAGTGCGGTTCCAGATACCTGTTTTGGAATATTGGCTGTTGTGCCACACAGAGCTGCCTCTCAGCCTGCCCAAGACAAAAGGCCTTCCTTAAATACCCTTCTGTCTGAAGGAATTGTATATTCTTAGTTTCAACAACATGTTAATTACAGGATGAGCTTTACAAATGGTTTTAGTTTTAACTTTTAACAAATTAAAATTCAGATTCCTCCTGGAGTCATTCTTTCTGACAAGTTTTGAGAGAGTGCCTCCTTCTCAGCCAACGGAACAATGCAACTGCTGTGCCTCTTGGGGTGTTTTAAGGTGGTAAAGTATGAAATTTATGGAAAACTGTTTTCCTAAATAGTTCTCTGGTTTTGGTCTTAGATGCCTTGCTTGTGATTTACAAGCAAGTGATTTACAACCCAGTCTCTTCATTTAAGCAAATTGCAAAATGTGGAAGGTGGGACATAATGTATTGTTGAAAGAAAAGAATCTTAATCTTAGACCACTCCTGCCAAATTAGTCAATACTTAAAAACACATCAGACTTGTCAATGAAAAATATATCTTTTTTTTTTTTTTCTTTTTTTTCCAGCAAGTGATTTACAACCCAGTCTCTTCATTTTTTCTAATTGCAAAATGTGGAAGGTGGGACATAATGTATTGTTGAAAGAAAAGAATCTTAGTCTTCGACCACTCCTGCCAAATTAGTCAATACTTAAAAACACATCAGACTTGTCAATGAAAAATATATCTTTTTTTTTTTTTTTTTTTTTTTCCAAATGTAGAATATTCCCACAAGAGACCGTCAGGAAGGGATGGCTGCCTTCAGGGAGAAACGACCACCTCAGTTTATTGGCAAATAATGCTTCTTAGCATCTCCTTGATTTTTTGAAGGCAGAGGAGGACTGAAGAGGACCCACTCATTTTTTGGGATTATTTTTATAACTGCCTACTGTGTACTGAGCTCCTTGCCTTGGACTGCATTTCTGAATACTCCACTGGGTCATTTTGCTATAAGAATTCCCAAATAAAGATTTTACTTTGTGCAGCTGACGTTCTTAAAGTGCTTACATTTTAAGTCAGTGGTTATGGCTCTCAAACAGGTGCCAGGTAACAGAGTGTGGAGAAGCTTTGGCTCACCATAAGCAAATTAAAAAAAAGGCAGAAAAGATGCTATATCTAAACATTGACATTAAAAAAAAAAAAAATATCACTCTGAAGAAGTCAACTTGCAAAGAAAACCTTTCCTAAGATTGCTTCCCATTATTAGTGCTCTTCCAAGTAATTGGGCAGAACATTAACACAGAGCACTGGTGTTTCACCCCAGAGCTGTAGTGAATGGTGCAAAACACGGAGCTATTGCTCCGGCCAAATGAACTTACGTCTCTTTGGTATCAGGGCTTGAGAAAATGCAAGGGCTGTGTACGTATGGCCACCATATCAGTCTGTACCAGACATCTCAGGCACGTCATGTCTCTCCCATCACCTATTTTCCTGGAACGTGAAGATTTTCTTCCTCTGCTTAGAAGTTCTCCGGCACTGAGAAGCATCACACAATTTAGCTCTACAGCTTCTTACTTCCCTAGACTGGGGCTTTCAAGCAAAAGGGAATTAGTATAGTTAGGGAAACATGTAAATACTTCATAGGTTATCAAAATATACTTGCAAAAGGCAGGTTACCACATTGGAACTGGCTGTCACTTTATACTACCATAGCCTCAGAGCAAACCACAATTTCATTTGTGTGAAAGTTAACCCAGCAATTCTGTGGGTGAGGTAACCGTACCAGATTATACATGTACAAGCTTCCTATGTAAAGATCTGCAAAGGTAAAGGAGAATCAGGATCTTCAGCCTTAAACAAAAAGAGATGGCAAAATGCCACAGGTGAAATATAAGAATTTAAAAGCTGCTTCCAGAATGACTCTACCCTGCTAGGAGCTCCTGAAGCTGCATAGGAATGTGAAGAGACCTTTCTGCAAGTAAAGTCGGGGGATTTATATCTTGTAGGTATTCATACTTTTCAGCTTTTCAGCTCGCTTTTTGTTTGCCTGAAGCCTGTGGGAACAAAACAAGAAGGGTACAGAAAATCATTTACAGGAAGGGTATGGAAAATCGTTACAATGCCCTTGCTGGTTGCAGAACTTCATGAAGTGACATCTTCACCATTTGGACTAGTACCAGTGACGCATTCATTTTGTGCTGCACAGAAAAGTAGAATTTATTATTCCCCCCCACCCTCAGTTTTAGTTAAGATGCTTCAGCCAGTGCTCCTGTTATTAGGAAAAACCAGTACTCTAAGGAGAGTTGTCATCTTTATTTTAAAATCTTGTAGCAATTGATTTGTATTCATTCTATTAATACCAATTGTGACAAGTTTTGTGTTCCATTTCATGTACCACAAGTTTCATAGCAGAAGTCCTATAGCAGACATCTCAGAAGGTGGGGGGGAAAGGCTTGCAGGCCATTTTTTCCAGCCACCTTCATAATTCAAAGCTGCAACAAATTTAATTTTTTTCCAAATCAATAAAAATGTATATAGCCAAATACACACATGAAAATGATAAATATATCTCATTATATCTTTGTACAAAATCCAATTACACAACATTGATTAAATTATGTTATCAGTACCTTTTGAAGTTGCTGAAATACACAATAACTAGATTATTGAAGATTAGAGGTGATGTTTTTATTTAAAGGATGGGAGTTGGGAGAGGGAAGGAGTTAAAAATAGTAAAATGTGGTAATCATGAAGCAGCCATCCCTGCTGGTAACCTACCAAACATAAGATTTCTTTTTAAACTCAATTACCAATATATTTACAGAAGAGTCTCTGAATATCAAGCAGTTGCCATGGAAATGGGGAGACTAACCAGATAAACAAAAACAATACCTGAAAATTAAACAGAATTTGAATGGACATGCAGTTTGCTTACATAAATTGTATTTTATCAGGCATCTGTATGCTGTGCAATACGTTTCATTCAACACATCATCTGAAACCCAAAGGTAACCAAGAAAGAAAGAAGTTGTTACAGTTAGCATCTTCATGTAAAATTTTCACACTCCACAAAACAATGCAATTGACACAGGGCTTACATAGAACATCGGGTGATTATTTTGCACTGTAATGATTTGGAAATATAACTCACTGCACAATACTGACAGAATATTTACAGAAAACAAGAGAGCAATCATTAGTCTCTTATAAATAAGGTGACCAAATATCCTGGGCCTCCTATTGAGACATGCAATCCCCTTCATGATGAAGACAAGTCAGTATTTTGCTCCAAAGAGCCTTCTCCTTTCTCTATCAGTATTCTAAAAACAAGAGAAAGATATCACACACAACCAAAAGTAGTCAAACAACAACAAAAACCCCTTCTTGTTATCAAGTTTAAGATCTCAAGCTTAGTTCATCCTTTTAACATCGTGTCTCCTTTTAATCGTGTTTCTATTGCTTTACTTTAGCAGGTTTCCCCTTTCCCTGACGCAGTGCTGATCCCCACCTTACCGAGCGTAGGGAGGACTCAGGAGAGCTGAACTGCAAAAAGCCATTGTTGGAGCAGCAAGGAAAACAAAAGAACACAGCTTGCAGGCAAAAGGAAAAGGAAGTTGAAGACCCCATCTGTGTTTAGAAGGGTCATGAGACAATGGACATTTTGGTCGCCTTAGTTACAAGTCTCATTGTAACCTGCATGCATGTACTTTTGTTTTAATCTGTAAAAGTGTTGAACCTCACAACCACACACAGTTCTATTCAAACACCAAACTGGTAAACAGTGTCATGAACAGCAATCATAGGTATGAAATAATTTTCTGTCCTGGGAGTCACAAAACAAGATATTCCTAGAAGTCTTTTTTTTTTTTTTCTTCAGATGTGCATATTGATCTGTACAAGTCCCCTCTCTCTGTAGCCAGCAATAATCCTACAGGTATGACCAGCTCAAGCACTGACCCTTTACAAGTTGCATGTGCGGTTGTCATTAAAGCTGACATTCACCAAAGGTTACCGTAGACGGTTCTGGGTACCACAATTATCGGCATATCACTTTAATGGTGACCACTATATTACAAGTTACTCCAACTACACACATATCAGAAAGGATTATTACAGAGACAATATTTTACATTCCTATACCTGAAGCTTTCAGTTTGGTTTATTTTGTTGCGGTTTTCTACATGGAGGTGGTCTCCCATGACGCACAATATGTTTTTCCAAACCATCCAGGATGGCAATAGCAATCCTTTGGACATGTGGGTCAGTCTGGACATTTTCCTTGATGTTGTATAAGTGCTGTAAACCACCTTCTTCAATTAACATGCTGCAGTACCTGGCAGCTGTAATAAGATTAAAAAGGGAATTAAAACAACAACAATGTATCTAGGGTAAATGTAGCAGATACTGTAAACACTGATTCAAACTCACTTTCATCTCCTAGACCAGGCAGCACTTGGGACACTCCCTAAAGTGTCTACACCAGCGCATTTGTACTTTAGCAAGTGGCAACAGAACAACAGAGTTGTTTGGACAGGATTCCAATTATAATCAGGTCTGCTTCCATGTCTGTCACAGCTGACTGGAAAGTGCGTTGTAATATGCACAGTGTTCTCTCTCCCCTCACCACCTCTACAGGCATTTTAAATGCACATATTTAAATTTTAAGAAACGGGAGCCAAAAGTGCTATAGTATCTATGAGTACACAGGTAAAAATATCACCTTTACTAAGAACCTTGGTACACAAGAGTTACCAAAAAAATGGGATCAGATAAAAATCACACCATTTGTACAGGCTTGTAGATTGAAGAACAACCAGTTTCTTCGAAAACAGTTTGCCAAATACAATTGATGGCAGCCTTTAACTAGTTTTAAGTGGCTACGAATGCCTTTTCAGGGATAAAAATATACTTTTGTTTTTCCACTTTAATTATCAATTTTTTAAGACTTGAAAGCACACCTACATTGGCTCCAGTGTTATTACGTGCAGGGACCGTCTATAAAAAGAGCCATATGTTTAGTGTGCCATGGAAGCTTCAGAAGTTGTTATAAAAAGGTCAGGACGACTGTAATGCAATCCTGAGAGCATTACCTCAGATGTGCCCAATTTCACCATTCATCGCGGTGAAGCAACACCAGAGTTGTCTAAATGCTGACACTGAGCATTTGACCAGGGATCACATTTACTGCACGGCTACTAATATTTTGATTAAATTAACTCGTTGAGGTGGATACAATATAGAGAAACAGCAAAAGGAGAAAAAAATAAACAAGAAAAACCAACCCCATTAATTCCAGACTACTTTTCACCCTCATCTAAAAGAGAAGGTCAGAATAAAATGCATCTTCTCTCGAGGACAAGAAGCCTTTTTAGTGCCAAGCACCAAAAGCTTAAGCTTTTCCCCCCCCAAAAATCTCCATGTTTCAGAATTAAACACATTTTTCCCTCAGACTAGGTTATTTCATTTGCTACCAAACATTTGGTTTCTCTGCAACTTTGTCCAGAAGCTTCTGGCACCAACTACCACCAGAACTAAACTTCATGAATATTGTCTTGATCTCAAGCTCAGGAGTGAGCCATCCAAGTATTTCCAGCCTCTCTGTTCTACAGAGCAGTTACTCACTGTCAATACAAACCTCTGTGGCATGTGGAAAGCCCAGAGGTTAGGGCAGCACAACATAAACACTAAAAATAAATAGAACAAATAGAACCATACTAAGTTCACAGGGCTGAGGCACAAAGAGGGGGAGAGAGCTTGCTTTAATTTCATTAACACAGAATTACAGGGTCTTAATCAAAAACTGTTATCCAGACTGTGACCAGTAAAGCAAGTGTGAGGACTTTGACATGTTGAAGTAAGACTGTTCTGACAGTGTACCCTGGGAACAGTGTCTCATCACAGTTACAAGCTCCATAAAGAGAATGAAAACAGTACTTTATGTGCAATTATATATTATGCCATGTTATTGTTTGGTCCCGAATAGAAGTCTTTTCACTGTAGAAACAGTGATTTATGGGACAGGGACAAACAAGTATGTACTGCTGTCAAGAAGATTAAAAAACTGGCACAGAAAATACTTTTAATACTTTAGAGCAAAGCTGCTTTATATCCAGTAGAAGTTAATGACAATACGCAGATTCACATCATACAAATTTATGTCAAAAAAAAAAAAAAAAAAAAAAGCAAGCATTAAAAGGCAGGAAGGTTTGCCCAGTCTTACATTTAGGTATGCTCAGGGGATTTATTTCCTTTCCCAACACTTGTGCATTTCATCACATGCTCTCAAATCATTTTACAAACAAGATGTTGGTGTTCTCATTTTGCAGATGGGAAAGACAGATTAAGAAACTGACCTTCATGTCACAGAAAGTTATTGCAAAAAGGCGATTAGAGATGAGGATTACCTAAAACTCCTGTTCTGACAGTAAGAGATAGCTACCTGCTACAATCATTGTTCTTTATCTAAAAGAAATTTGTTGCCCACTATCAATATTTACATTTCTGAATAAAAACACCTGTGCAAGCAAAAACCGTAGTTAATCTTAACATATGACCCCATTTTGGAATACTGTGCATTTAACAGTAAAATTCCAGTACATAAAAATGATATAAAGAACTTTTATTACTCTCTTTTCATGCCCCACTTAGTCAAAGCCTAAATGTGGTCTCTCCAGAGGCTTAGGAGTGAATACCATAGGAATTTTTATGTTTCCCCACTTCATGCTAGTGAATAATATGTAAAGAAATAAAACTTTTAAAGGCAATTTTATCTTAATACATACGATTTTTGCTGCAGACATGCTGCATGGCCCACACTGCCCATAACTGGACACCAGGTGTCATGAAACAGCCAAGTAGGGGAAAAAATGGATTGAAAGACCTATAAAAAAAAAAGGAGACGATCAGCAACTCGCTTTGCTACTAGATATTATTACTTCAGAGGTCATGGATTGTCTACTCATTCAGCCACAGGTTTAACTAGGACAGACATTTGAGAAAGTAGAGTTTTAGATGCACCAAGCAAGCATTTTAATGCTTAAGATAATTACTAGCAAAAATCATATATAACAGGGGTTATGTGGTATGCTTTTATCATAGCATTTGGATGCCTTCTACTGCTTAAAAACAGGAGTAAACAGTTGGATTTATAAGGACTAGATGGACAGTATTTATCCAGTTGTACTTTTTGGCCTCAAACTGCTTTATCTGGGACAGGCAGTGCTAACCTAGTGTTAGCCAATATAACCTTTCTGGTTAATCTTTGTGTCTTTTAGACATACAGCTGAGTATCTTTAACAGAAAAACAGGCAAGACAACATTATGTTTTTCTTTTACGGGAGTCCCTAACCTTCTTTGGTCATAAAGGGAAAATTAGCACACTGTATATTTTAAATCAATAGATGTTTTTCCACTGGACAACACTGTGTCTGGCTATCAGCTCACTCTGCTTTGGCAACAAGTTTTAAATCTAGTTCAGCTTATTTTCCAAACTCTAAATCAAGGCAATGGTTACCTGTAAGCCACCATCTCACATTCTGGGGTTGGCCAATTCAAAATGGCAGAATGCTGCAAAAGACAGAACCAAGAACACTCATTGTTAAATACAAACATTGAAAAAAATATAAGAGAGTATGATAAAATTCACCATCATTTCTGTACCAGCTGTTCAAGGAGAGATGTCCTCTGGCTGCGACTTAACGTCCAGGCCTGCTCTCCTCGAGATATCAAATGAGCAATAATCCCTGCCGCAAAGTAGCTGACTTCCACCTCCACACTGTGCAATAATTTACTGATGTGGTCTATAAAGTCCTTCCACATTAATTCAGAATGGAGTTCTTTAACTTCAGCTATGTTATTCTGGAGAAGGAGGAAGGAAAAGAGAAAATATCATGAGAAAGAATACGATATGAAGGAAATCAAGTTTAAATGTTTAACTACATTTTGTAAGTAAACACATATAAACACCAGGATGAGAACACCCAGTTGACCACCAGATGCGAAAACACTACTTCTGCTTTTGAAAACTTTTCCAGTCTAATGCAGGAATTTGCCTCAAAACAAAAAGGTTTTTTTAATAAGTAATTTTAGGGCATTAGCATGCAGACTACAATAACTTAAAATGTAGTTTTAACATTCTCTAACATACTCAATTTCAGTAAACTTCAGCAGTGCACAATTCTGAATTCTGTTAATTTTCAACCAACTTTTTGCATTTGGACTCATCTGAAGGCTCACTCACTGTCCTTTCTTAAAAGCTCTTTTTAAGTTTACCGTAACTATCAATTTCAGTGTAACTAGTCCTTTTGGAGAATTGATAAAACAGTCCAAAACAATGTCAACTGTGAATAATGCACACTATAAAGATTAAAGAAGAACATGAAAACATTAGGCACATTTTCAGATTAACATGGTGGGAAAAACAAAACAAAACAAAACCCCAACAAAATAACCAATTTCCTAAAGTATGTATTTCAGACTTCTTATTTTTGTTCATCTCACCAGAAGTCCAAGAACTTTCTGTTGGATGGATGATTCAGACGGAAAAGACTGTGGAAAAAAGAAACAAACTGCAGGTAACCATTTATCCTTATTATTGAAACAATGTTAATTATAAATTTATGTTGATAATCCACGACCAAAACTGTACTCCTCACCTCTAAGACTCTCATGAAAAGTTCTAGCCCTTGATTTTCAATGAAATGCCGACATGTTGTTGGAGATTCATCAGTGAGGTTCCAAAGTGCACTCAATGTGAACTTGAGAGTAGTATCTACAAGATTCTGATTTGTTTTCTGTTTAACAATTTGTAGAAGTTGCTGAGGAAAAAAAAAAAAAATCCCAGTTAGGGTTGCATATCAAAAAATGTATTATCTCCTCTGCTTCTTTCCACACCAAGTCGGGTAATGCATAGCTATCATTTACATGCAGGGTAAAGATCTACATGTTGAGGGTCAAACTATAAAAAATAAAATGGGTATTAAACTTTTTGGCTCCCTTTTAAAGATGGTTGCCTGCTAGAGGAATTCCTTTGTTTTCACCATAATTACACGCGTAGTATTACTACAGATGGCATAAAGCCATCCACAGAAATCTGTACCTCAGGTAAACCGGTAGCACTAACCACTTACTTCAAATACTCTCCTTTTGAGCATCTTTCATCCTATACAACAGATTTCAAATCAAGAGATGTCTTGCTGGTTTACTTTGTATTAGTTGTGTCAGGTTTTTTGATGTATGCTAATATAACCTATTGCCAGTGTCTCCGATTTTATCTTTAACAAATTGTCTAGGCTTTTTTCTTCTAAAGAACTTTCAAATGAATACAGGTTAATGTGTTCTTAGAATTCCATCTACTTAGGTTTATTTCATATCTTTAGGAATCCTGTTAGCATGAGTAGCTGGAGAGGATGGTAATTTTGACCATCTGGAAAGTGACTTACCCTGACAATGAAGAGCTCTGCACCAAGTTGAGCTGTTTGCTCTGTTGAAAGCTGTAAACAAACAAAACCACGTCAACAATTTTTTTAGACTTTAGAAATATTATCTTATCATCTCCAAGCTTAAATTTCATACCTTTGCAGCAAGAATGGAAATTATGGCTACAGCCATCCTTTGCATGTTTTGATCTTCATGATTACACAGCCACTGCATAACAAGTTTGGCTGCTTCAAACCTGGAAGTTAAAAATAAATTTAATTTTCAGAAGTCTCATAAGTCTTAATAAAATAAAGATATACAGAGACAATACATCAGATAGAAATGCACGCAAGACAAAAGAAACTGGAAGAAGTATGCCTCATACCAAAAAAAAGTAGAAATACATATGAAATTACAGTATTGCACGAGCCTCAGTGAGCTTCGAGTTGTTTGCTTAGGGTCTCTTAATTCTAATTATATATCAAAGTGCACAGGAATTGTTTCCGAAGAATGAAGAAAAATTCAGCATGATCTTCTGAAACATCGGACCAACATGCTTCAAAGCATCTGGGCAAAACATTTAAGTAGAAAAATCTCTGCAAAAAGCAATCCCATAGCTTCCCATAGAAACCCTGACTTCTGTTGCATGTAATTAGTGATAGATCTATCCAGGTGAAGTAAAAAATACCTGTATAGGTATATATACCTGTATAGGTATAAACCTGAAAGCATTATTTCCAGACCTATATTCAATTGTGAATTACAGGCCCAAAATAATATAGGCCAGATAAATCCAGCACACTGGAATGATTTAAACTGAGCAAAACAGAGACCAGAAACGTATCTTCTGAAGGAACAAAGAAAAATATTCTGCAATGTTACAACTTATTTCAACTGACATCCCAGACTTGCCTGTTAAATGGAACATCCTGAAGGATTCTGTCACTGCATAGTGAAAGAAGGCAATTCTTTTGCAGCTATGAGAAATAAAAAAGAATTACATCAGACATACGCTTATTTCAGAATACTTTCCTGCTATGAATCATTAAACATATTTCCACGTTATGAGATGTGGAGAAACTTTTTGTAAGATCTACAAGATAGGGATTCCTACAAAAAATGAAGACAGTCTTTTACCTGTTGATGATTTGGGAAGTGTTCCATGGCCTTCAGGAGCAAGTGAGTGACATCGGCCAGCAGCCGCACTGGCATGCCCGCTGCTAGATCTTGCTTGGTCAGGTTAAAGACGCACGCGCTCGCTGCTAACTGCACAGGCAAGTTCAAGGGGTGATTTCTCATTCCAATAACCACCAACTGAAATGCAAAGGGTTTTGCCCATGTTAGTTAGTTACATGCTTGTGAACACACCCCAAGAGCAATCCACTGTTGCTAGAGGCCACAACAATGACTCACTGCACCCAATTTCTGCCTCCCTTTTACTTAAGTGCAAAATCCATCTGGCGTGATTTTAATTCTCAGGAAGAACACTTCCTTCTGCTCAGTGATTCAAAGCTGATAACTTCTATTTTTCCGAGTCCTTTGGCACTGGTTGTGGCAGCCTCTCAAAGGAGATGCTACATGGAACCTAAGAGATTCCTAGAAAGATCTTGTTTGCTCTACATACTGGGATAAAAAAGACCAAACCCTTTCAGAGATGAATGAGGTAGGACAGTTTCTACAGTGTAATGGTGATGATGTAGTGTTGTGCAGCGAGTAACCATTTCAGTTCACATCCTAAACTACTAGGTCAGGATATATTTTTCACACCTTCTTCCTGAATTATGTTTATGGCTATATACATTGACTGTGATCCCACCTAAGAACATATTTTTCTTGTTGATTATTGATTGCCATGATCTTTTTCATACTGAAGCCGACAAAATCAAGGTCCTTTGTTCAACTTCAAAGAGGATAGGAAAACCAAAAATCATCTATCCTACTGATGCCTCTTTTTATGATCACAGTTAAAATCAAACTATTCCTGGTGTTCTAGACATGGAAAGACATCGCCTAGGATGGATTTCTAAGAACACTTCTAGGATTTTCCAAGTCAGAGACCAATATAGAAGACAAAAGATATTTCTTCACTTCCTATCATACTGGAAAGTGAGAGTGGAGAGAAATACCACCAAATGCTTTCCTGATTACTACTATTTTGTAAGCAGAAGGCACTGTTGTACCTGGGGAATAAGACTAGACAGACATTTGATTTGACACAGTACAGATATGTTCTAATGACAGAATTCAGCAGCTGAAGAAAATTTCATAACATACTCAAAATTACATGAAAAAAAAAAAAATCATTTAGATGCCACTAGATTTAGATACTATACGTTAGTCCAGGTAAATTTTTCCTAACATCAAATGCTACAGGACATCTTCTACATCACTATTGTTTAAATAGTTGTTAACTTTTCTCCAACATTTAAATTTAAATCCTAAAAATCACAACCAAAAAATGTAAAATCTTACAAAATAATTTATACCAGGGTTTTGGCAATGGGCTCAGTTTAAGGAACTATGCAGGACAATCATCAAAACTATATTATTTTACCTTTAAGATTTCAGGCTTTGTTTTTTCCATTACATGTGTCAGACTAAATAAATGAAAGAGTGCTTCTCTCACAAAGAAAGCCCGTTCACTGTAACGCTTTAGTGCTTCAGAAATCTGAGTTTCGTTTGCTTCTCCTGACACCTATGAACAGAGAAATAATCTTTAGTTCAAGATGTCATCATTTTAAAAATTTTGTTCTTAAAAAGTGCAAAGCTGCAGTTCCAAAGTAGTGACATTTTTAGCCAAATCCTTCAGTAAGGAAATGATTACTTTATGTGACCATATTAACTACACAATTAAGAACTACACAATCTTCAAACATTCTTCATAAAGAATAATCCACATTATAAGCCAAAATTAGGCTTCAGTCATGTCTTTAAGCAGAACTGTAGGAAACCACTAAGTAAAAGCAGCACTTCACAATGAACAAAAGCTGCTTATGATGCACCAAATGCCTAAAAGCACTATTTGTAAGGGAATGCTCTGTAGCTGATAAACTGATGATATGCATTTTGGCTGTTATTTTTTGGCTCTAGGTTCTAGCTCTAGCAATAAAAAAAAAAAAAAAAGATTTCCATTCCTCGTCTACATCACATTTCTTATAAACTATAGAAAAGCAATAGCCCTCCAGCACCATATTAAAGAACTAACTCATGTTCTTTGCAAAAGAAGTAATTTTTAAAACCAGACTTTAAATACATGTGAAAACTAAACAATGAGCTAGGTGAAGACTGCATTAGAAGCTATGAGCTGTTGACTAATAAGAGCTTAAGATCAGACTATTAAATCAGCAACTAGCTGCAAATTTTTCTTCTTCCCAGTTTATTTTCCATTTAAATATATTTTACCTACTTTAAAACTGTAAATTGTATAACTGTAGATGGCTTGTTCCTCAGTCCTATTTAATGAATCATCACTGCAATAGTTTTTTTTAAATTCTTAGAAAAGCACGTAGAACATGTTCTACTTTACGTGTCACATAAGGGAAAGCAAATGTTCATAGACTGAAGTGTCACATTCTGGGCACTCTGTACCATATAGAACCAAATTATTTGAAACTTTCTAGATTGGGAATGTGTTACAGCCTCAAGAGAACTCCTACCATCTTGGATTTTGTTTTATATTCTCTACTGATTAGAACAGCACAATCATATTTACTGACATGTTTTGCAGCCAATTATACAGTATATGGAGAATTTCCACTTGGCTTCATGTTCTCAACTATAATGTCTACCTAGTGTTTAATCTTTCAAGACTCTCTATAATCAAATTTCACAGGAGTGCTGTAGAGACGGTAATATTTTACCTCTACTGCCTCCATGAGTTCTGTGTCCTTTTTGTTCTCTAGCAGTATCTAGACTATGCAACTGAATATTTCAGTATAGACAATAATGAATGTCAGGTCACTAAAAAAAAAAAAGGGGATAAAAAAAACCCCAATTGCTGTCTACAATCTCTTCTTGACAACTAAGTCTTAAAAAAAAAAAAAAAGGGGGGGGGGGGGGGAAAAAAAAAACCCCAATTGCTGTCTACAATCTCTTCTTGACAACTAAGTCTTAAAAAAAAAAAAAAAGAAAAGAAAAATACAAACTGCTTTTTACTAACTACACTGCTGCAAGTCCATCATGATTTTCACATTACTAGAATTTTCACATTACTAGAATTTTCACATTACTACTTTGTTCCTTCCTACCTTTTTCTAGCACAGGCACTTGTATAAAGCATAAATTCTAAATAGCAAGGGTTCTATTGAATTATTTTATACCAAGCATGAGGTATAATTTCCTGATGCCATATATCCATCATGCCCAACAGGAACTTGGTTTCTCCAACAATGTAATCTAACATTCATGCACATCACTATTAGTTGTGACAACTAAGTATTCATAAGACTCCACCATTAACAACTGTGAAAAGCTCCAGGGAAAAAAAAATTATAAAATTGTGTAGCTGTATTACCTCACTTGCCTATAACAAGAGCAATCCTGAATTTTAAAACTGAGTACAAAACTCAACTTGCACAGAAGACAGATTAAACTATGGACACATTATGCAAACACTTCCTCATTCCCTCTGCAGTTTCCACCATCCTCACGGTGCAGTAGAAAACAAAATTGACAGGTGTAAAACATCTTTTCTTCTTTAATTCTGACCCCTTTACAGCAGGGACAGAATAGGTTCATTCTCCAGTGAGTTCATACACAGAACATGGAATGATGTCTTGTTGCCTGGCACTAAAAGATAAATAAATGCATTGCAGCAAACATCACCTCATCCTAAGGGGCTAAGTAACTAACAATTTGTTCAAGAAGAGGAAGTTTTTCATCCTAAGTAATTGCTTCTTACATGTTCATCAGAAGAACTTGCAAGGTGGGTAAAATATTATAATAGGAATTAAAAGTGCTGATGTAAGTACAACAGCAGCTCAATTACTAAGTTTTATTGTATCTGCTGTGTTAATCATGGGTTGTTGAAAGCTTATGCAAATTGTACTTCCACCTCTTACATATTG
The DNA here is from genome assembly GCF_001431845.1 of Calidris pugnax. Lineage (NCBI taxonomy): Eukaryota > Metazoa > Chordata > Aves > Charadriiformes > Scolopacidae > Calidris > Calidris pugnax. The sequence goes on from NW_015090812.1 coordinate 4,636,594, forward strand.
CTGCCTTATGCTAGATACTGTGCTGGAAACCAGAGAATATTATTCCAGTAAAGTACTTCAGACTAGACAAAGTTCAGCTCTCTTAGATCTGATATGTTAAATCAGGATCTAAGGATCACTTAAAACGCAGAGAAAATAGATGCTTCTTACAATAGTATTATGTAAATTTAGCAGTTTCTGTGCCAAAATTAGGAAGGAAATTGACATAAAGTCAGTAATTACAATTAACAGTTAAAAAAAAAAAGAACCTTCAGCCTCTGAAACACCCACGTACATTTGTTACAAACAATTAGTTCTATTTTTCCTGCACATTGTGATTTTTCACTAAAATTAATTCCCCCACTTAACCTTTAGGTTTCCTTCTCCTGTTAGGAATTCTGAGTAGCCGGCATCAGTAGCTAGTAGTCCTACAAACTGCATTGTGGGCCGCTGCTGAATAAACGCTTCTACAGCTTTATCCGTAACGTGTTTTCTTCCAGAAATGTCCAAAGACACAAGGTTAGGCAAGATATCCTTCTGTTCCAGTAAACGAAGTGCAATGTCTGATGTGAACTGTTTGTCATCTGAAATATCAAGGTGATTCAGATATTTTAGTTCTCTTATAACATCCAGAATCTGGGTTGTGGTCATTTTCAAGCATTTCAGGTGGTGCATCGTCAAAGACTTGAGTCGGTCTTTGCAGGTGAGGAGTGCTGTTATGTCAGTGACAGAGGTGTTCGATATATCCAGACTTTCTAATCTAGGAAGGGAAGCAACATCTGCCAAGTCCTCGTTGTAGAACAGAACATTGGTAATACTCAATGCACGAAGCCCGGACAACTGACTGAAGCACCTCTCGTATGGGTCTTCCAAAGAAAGAGTTAGTGAGTTCAGCACAAGGCATTGCAGATTTTGTTGGATCCATTTATTGCTGCCAAGTCCACTTATAATGTCTGTGATTGTTATATCTGCATTCACCCCAGTAGCATCCAGTTCTACCAGCTTGTGATGGCAGAATGCTTTCCGGAAAGCCACGGCGGAGATTTTCGCTTTCCGGATACAAGCTCGTTTCAAACGCATTTGGTTGCCTCTGAAGATGCCCACAGTTCCATCATTCAGAAGCCCTGTTGGAAAACAGCATTAGTGTTTGGATCCACTGTTACAGAACTTCACTTGCATTTTAAGAACTCAAAGGGTACAAAGTGTTAACAAAGATAATGAATTGCCAAGTGGCTTGTCTTGGATCACTATGCCACTGATCCCAAAATTTTGTATTTGAGATTCCACTTCTAGGATTACGATCCCACTTTCAGAAAATTCCACGTTTAAGAATAGCACAGATAAATTAAGATGCAGTATATGCACGTTACCTATTTGGTTCAGAACACAGAGCATGCAATAAATAAAATATGGACATGATTCAAAAACATTCAGACTGCTGCCTGGATTTTGTCACTGAACTGGTTGGAAAAGTGCTAAAAACAGCATTCATAATTTCTGGAAGTTATTCTTCCCTGATCACAACTCCATTAACCTCAAGATAGTATCAACAATCAATGACCAGTTCTCATCTCGCTTTAACTCAATTGAATAATTTAGCATTTGATTGAATTCATAACTAGGATCAATACAGTAAATTGAGCTAATTAAGTTCTTCTATATATCCCTCATGAAGAAGGTAGGAGTGCTGCTCAGAAACAAGCTGAATGTGAGAAAGAAACCTAAGAAGAGATTCAAAGAGGAGGACAAGGAAAGGGTGGGAAGGTGAGAAAGACAGTAATAAAAAAAAGGAAATGCAACAATCTTGTTTGAGATTATTATCTTTTAGGTCTGTAGCAAGAAGACTGCCAAGTCGTCTTCTCTTGCAGCATACTGGCAACACCCTAGCTGAAATAATACATTTAGTTCCAGGCACAGGATTATCCAAAATGCATCGAAAACATCAAGATTTCTTATTGTATCTTGTCAACAGAAGGATTACTGCTTTATAGAAAGCCATACGAGATGGGTATGGTTGCACAAGCATGCACATAGCAGTGGGAAGAACATGTCCTTCTAGCTTCACTGTAGAGGGCTATAAATCTCAACACTCCTGGTTTTTATCTCCTCTATTCAAGCATACTGCACATAGAAAAGAAACTGAAAATGTAATATATTTGAATGAAAACATCATTGCCACTACAATTTGAACTTAAGTCACGAGCTAGTAATTGCCTCTGTCACAAAGTGAAATTAATATTGATTTGTAGACCTTTCTAAAGAGCAAATGGTTTAGGCATCTCTGACCAGGTAGTTGGGGCATTCCTCTTTTGCAGAGAAAGCAAAAATATGGAATGAAACAATTGGTACCCAGCAGAAAAATCAAATGCAATAAATAACTATAATTTGGTTAAAGTACTGCTAAATTACTTAATTTTTGCTCATTTTTTCATTTAAGGATCGAGTTAGGCTCTCTCACTGGCCTACCTTAGCCACACTCTGTTTATCTGGCACGCAGTTTTTAAAATCCTGCGCTCTGACAGTGTTTGTGATGTTTCAGTGCCTGGAACTGCATTCATTAATACTAGTGTGGGTAACAACTTTCTGGTAATTCAGTTTCCTTGAATCTGATACCTTGGGACTACTCTAAATAATTACTTATCAGAAAGTAATGTATGTTGTAAATAAAAAGTTTTTTTGACTTTGCCTTTTTTTAGGCCCGTTCCTTCCGTTACATGCCACTAGAACAACTTGAGAAAACTGTAACACCAGTATTTGCACAACAAGACACAACCAAATCTGTACCTATAGGATACAGCACTTGGTCTGTTTAGAGTAATTTTTCTAGTCTCATCTCACCTCTTAATACAAGTCTCCAGGAATGGGTCTCCTGCCTCTTCTCTGGAGTAATCTATATATTCACCCTTTTCATGGTAAGAACCTTTTATTGACACAACATGTTCCTTTGTCATGCTTAAAGCAAGCAAACCAGAGGGCAGCCCTCTCCTCAAACACGTGCTGACAGAGAACACGATAGGCCAGTACGTAAAATACAAGAAAACCACAATGGGGTTTTCAGAGATGTTTATACTACTCTTGAAACTCACTGCTTTCGAGCAAATAATTCCACTTCAACAGAAGTGCTAAAGGAGATGAGAAACTATTCTAATTAAAATCACAAGATTATTTCCTAGTTCAATCACAAGGACACTCAGCATAGAAAATTCCATTAACTGATCTGCGAGAGATATTAAAATAGTTGAGTGCTGCTAGAAGTAGTACAATGAAATAGATCTTTCAATCCTTTAAATAAAAAAATAAAAAAAGATTTATTAAGAACGTTCACTGAAATGAACATTAAATTAAAATCATAAACCCAAGACTTTCTTTTTAGAACTATCTGTATGGCAATGCAACATTCAGCTGAAGCTGTGGAAAAACAAAAATAACAGCAATTCCCTATTAAGAATTTAACAGCTGCAACAGCAGATTCCACTAGAAAATACAACAGAACTGCAGTATCACATTCTAGTAAAATATTTTAATTGATGACCCACAAATAATTGTTTTTACCATGAAATGCCATCGTCTGCAGCAATCGATCAGCCACTTCTTGAGGAAACATTCCTGGCTCCTGCAAGCATAGTGTTCCATCTTGCCTTTCTGTGCAAAACTTCTCTAGGTTGGCAGTCAGGAAATTCAAACATATATCAAGTAAAGAATAAGGAGAAGCTTCTTCCTGTCATACACAAAACACAATGAAACAAAGGAGATTTAGTCAAATCATTCTCTGTGAATCTTCCATTACTCTATAATGCCAGTTTTAGGCAAATCATTCTTTTTTTTATTAGTCTGATTCTCATTGGAACAGGCAAATATTACAAAACAAAAGGAGATGTTTCCCTTAGAGCCACACAAAGTCAGGTCACAGAGTCAATGACTGGCCAAACTGATGGGCAGCCTCCTCCACCAGAACCACATCCAGTCTGGTCTGTAGTGTTTGAGCCCTGCTTGTGTTCACAGCGGAGGAGAAGTAATTGCCAATAAGGGCACTTGAATTTATGAAGTCTACTGGTAATTAATCAATCAAGGCAGACTGAAAGATTTTTTTTAAATCAAGTTTTGCTTCTTGATTTAAGCTATTTCTTTTAATCTTTCATTTAAGTCAACCCACATTAGAAGTCTACTACCAACCTACATTAGAAACGCAGATAAACTTCATATATTGTTAGGAGCAATTTTGGACCCTGAAAAGGGCAGCTAGAGCTTCAGATCAAATAAGGAAACTCAAAAAGAAGTACTTCAATTCCAAATTTTGTGCAGCAATAAAGTAACAACTGTTACAGTATTCCTTCTGATTATAGATACCAATTTCCTCCTTTTTACACTAAGCACCTGGAAATCATCTACAGTAGAACACTGGGTTCAACGGACAAGGCAGAATATAAACCTGAACTTTTCCTTCAGGGTTTGAGATTGTACATTGATATACAAAAATCTCAGAGGTTTTTTTTTATTCCACATCTAATAATAGCCTACTGTTTTCAGTCACACAGATTAATCAACATAAAGAATGACTTGCAGCACTGTGAATCATCCCCTGCACTACACAAAAGAAGGCTGAGTGACTGGTACATACTCCCCCAGACAATTTTGAAAATAACAGCATCAACTGTTGCCAGATCTCATGTGTAGGAAAAACTGTGGCTTGCCTTTTATATTGAAAGTTCTGGATCATTTCACCTTTCTTACCTAGCTCATTTAGCTTCTCTTGTGTTGCTTCATTTGCCTAATATGCTCATCACAGAAGTACAGAAATATATAAAAGGTTATGTAGAAAAAATATAAAGAAAATGACAGAAATAAGTCTTCTGAAATCAGGTGCCTCTGTTTGAAGACTGAGAGATAACACATTAGGGCAAAGATGGAATGGAGCTTATCTTTAATGAATCATGTATTGACAACCATGAGAGACTGCAGTTTAATAGCTTTTGAAGACTTAAGTACAGGTTTGGGAACAAGAGGCTCCAAATTATTCAAATACAAGCTCTTTCTGCAGCTTTTGACACGCAACTTTCAACTCCTTTGACTTGATTTCTCTAGGTGCTTAATTTATTACTTTTTTTTTAAAGCTTGATCACTACATTTTATTGTTGAAGAAGCAGGAATTATTTTGTAATGTGACATGTTCACATTACCAGAAAACAGCAATTTTGGCAGCCTCCAATCTTAAGCTGATATGAAAAGGCAGGACAGAATTTGGAACTGTTAAAATCTTTTGTTTCTTTATAATGTGCAGCAATGACTGAAATACTTCTAAAGAGAAAAAATGACTTACTTTTTAAAAATAGTATATTTTTGAAAGAAAGGAGAAAATTTTATTTTTAACCTGAAACTAATACATATGCCTGGGACTTACACAACAGCTGCCAATTCAAACAAAAATCAGAATCCTTACTCAAAGGCATATGAAAATTATTCCCACTGAAGCAAAGACATTCTCATCTCCCATTAGATCTTGTGCTTCTAACTTGATGCATAAATATGACGACAACAGAATACTGGCTCTCTTCATTCCTTCTGGCGCTGTTCCATCATTTTTGCCAGAAAAGCTAAAACACTTTTATATATCACTGAACAAACTCCAATGAGAATTTTTAGCTTTGCAGACTGGCTGCTAGCATATGATTCAGAATACTATTTTTTCAACCAGTACCTCTAACTGGCCAACCTACAATTTGGAGATAGTGTTTTAATTTTTGTATAAACTAAGCACTTGAGAAATCCATACAGGACATCTTCATGCAACAAAGGAACAAAATCTACAAGCAGTGATCAATTACACTTGCAAACACCACCATATTGTCTTTATTAACTCCACTTATACCAGTTATAGGAGACATTTTTAATGTTTCTTCAACTTGCTGTAAGGCTGAAGAAACACACCTAAGGAAGGCTCCTGAGGTAACCTGGGTGAATAGGCAAAACATTTTTATCTACATCTAATAAAGTCCCTTGACAAGCATCACAAAAACAACTTCCTGAACTGTCTGCTACTGAAATAGAACAACTTGAACGTAGCCTCTAAACCTTTTATGTGAGCCAGCAGCATTCCTTTTCTCAACTTCTCTTTACTTAAGGAGAATATTGCCCAGTTAAAGTCCTCACAGTAAAAGTCTTCAGTCGTATTTAAGCTCTTACAAGGTTAAGGTTTAAGTGGTTCCTTTCTCTAGCTATGCTTTTGAATGTCAGCTTGAAAACAAACCTGGCATTTGTTCTCAGCTCATTTCACTTTCCGGTTCCAATACTCTAATAAAGATGCTGTAAATGTGTGCCAACCACAGCACAGGATTTTTTTTGTTTATTTGATGTATATTTGACTTTCATAGCCATCTTAACTGTGTGATGCTTCCATGTAACCTCATGGCTTCTTTTGTTCTATCAAATTCATCCAGTGGCCAGAAAATAAATATAAAAAAATAAATGCCCCAAAACACAGAACTATGCACTGCATGATGCAAGACCGGGTGTCTTCATTAGCCAAAACACATATTAATAAGAGTAATGTGACACATCTAAAATCAACTGGCTTATGGAATAGTAAAAGAAGTAAAATAATTTATTTAGATAGGCTTTTCAAGGCTTATTTCAATTAATTCTTTTTAAAAAGGTAACTTTATAAGTGCTTAATATAACCAAGGCAAACAAAAAAAAAAAAAGTGTCCGAGAAGATGAGGGGGGAGTAAACTGCATGGCTACTGGTGTCTAACAGTAATCCAATACACTACTGGGCTGAAACGTAATACCTGCTTCAACATGATGTTACCCAGCTCTGCTTATAGCTCACACACTGGTGCAGTTGGGAAGGTTCTCACAAAGAAAACTATCCACCACATTTTCTTTTAAAAACTCCTTGAATTGACTTTAAATATTGCTTGAATATATTTAAGCTATATTTTTAGAACGTAGTTAAAAAGAAAAAAGAGCTTAAGGGGTGCATTGGGTTGATCTTGGCTGGACAACACGTGCCTGCCAAGCTGCTCTATCACTCTACTCCTCAGCAGGGCAGGGGGGAGAAAATAAGATGGAAAAAACCTTGTGGGTCAAGGTAAAGGCAGTTCAATAAAACAAAAGCAAAGGCCATGCATGGAAGCAAAGGAAAACAAAAGATTTGTCCACCACTTCCCCTCAGCAGGAAATGTCCAGCCACTTCCCAAGAAGTAGGAGGTAAAGGCAGTTCAATAAAGCAAAAGCAAAGGCCATGCATGGAAGCAAAGGAAAACAAAAGATTTGTCCACCACTTCCCCTCAGCAGGAAATGTCCAGCCACTTCCCAAGAAGTAGGGCTACAGTATGCATATTGGTTGCTCCGGAAGACAAACACTGTAATAATGAGGTATTAATGCCTCCTCTGCCTTTCTCCTAGCTTTTACTGCTGAGCAGACGTCATGTGGTATGGAATATCCCTTCGGTCAGTTTGGATCCATTGGCTGTGTCACCTCCCAAGATCTTGCCCACCTCCCAGCCTACTGCTGGTGAAGGGGCAATGTTGGAAAGACAGCTCAGCAGTAACCAGAACACTGGTATGTTATCAACACCTTTCTAGCTACCAATACAAAGAACAGCACTTCTGCTATGAGGAAAATTAACTCCATCTCAGCCAGGCCCAATACAAGTGAAAACCTTAAAGTACTTGGAATGTTAGAGAATCTTAAGCCCAGCAATATGCCTAGATTAACTGGCTGAGTGCAAGTATCAAAACAAAATCCTCTTCCTTTGGGGAAGCATCACCACAGAACCACTTGCTTATACAACAGTGATTAAAAAAGAAAAAAAGAGGCAGGTTACCTTATGTTTTCCACCAGTAACTACAATCTAACTTTGCACAAAAAGTAAATTCCACTGCCGCGTGGGCCTTTTTCATGATAGTCATTGTGATCCTACCAGCTCCAGCCTGAAAGATTCAGTTCCTTCTGGCTTTGTGTCTCAGACTTTTAAAAATCAAATCTTTTTTTTACCCATAGGTAGCTTTTGGGGTGTCCCACCCCTCAAATAAACCAGTATAAAACACTGGAAGACAAATACTAATTTCAGCTCTAACAGAAACACTTCTGTGATGTAGTCCCCAATTTTTATACCCTATTGCAGACTCAGTATGATAAAACCCAAGTGTGTAAGGTCCCTGTATGCCAGGCCCATCAGTTTTTTTCTGTCTGAAGTCTCAATGAAGGAGTTGGGGTACAGGCTAAGCAACTTGTCAAATCATGGCAGTTATTTCTCTCGAAAAGATAGCTGGAAAATAAGAGGTAATTTAGAGCCTTGGTCTTTGGTGTTGGATGTACCATGTTTATAATTGTGTTCCACCTCTCCACAACCCCCATTAAAATTAACATTCTTAAAATGATCAAGAATTAACAACTCAATTAATGGTCATTAAAACTCTTCTGAGTGCTAATAAAGGAAAGACAGTGAAAAAGAAAAAGTTCCATGGTTCACGTTACAAAAAAACTATGATTATCCTACTTAAATTAAATGGGATGAAACAGACGTAGGCAATTTATTAACCAGACTCAAGGAAAGATTATACTCAAACCTCAAATTTAACATTAACTATTCTGGCACAACAAGTGGGAACATACTGATTAAAGTGATACAAAGCTGGCAGAGATCATGAGAGGTCTAAAATTAAATAGTGCCACATTAAAACGACATAGTAAGGCCACGTAGTTCAAGATTAATATCAAAAATTTCGAATATGAGTTCATCAATTAGAAATGACTGGAGAGAAGAACCTGAATGGTTTGCTTAACCACAAGAAAACAATGTGAGGCAGCCAAAGAAGGTATCAGGAGAAGCATCAAGCAAAAACAAGGAAGTATTATGTCATTTTCAAGACACTCTGAGATCTCATGGGGCTATTTATGTTAATAGATACCTGCACCATTTCAGCCTGAATGTAACAGCTACTAGAATGCTCTGGGGCAAAAAGCACGTTGGGAGTAGGAAACAAAACCAGCTTTTCTTAGCCTAGCAGATCAAAAGGTGAGAGATATGAATGCCACCTATAAATACAGCACAGTGAATAAAAACTACAGAAGAAAAAAAGCTATTAAGATGAAGCACAGTGCCAGCACAGCAACAAAGGTGCACAGAAATGCCAAAGGTTCAGAAATTTTGCCACAAATTTAGATGTTACTACATAGCTCCAAAACACTGAACAATGACCTTCTACCCTTAGTCCACTGAATAGGGCAGCAGGCACAAAAAGCTCCTACTTTTAAAATAAAGATAAAAAGCTTGATGAGGGGATTAAATGAAATTAGACTTTTAACTACAAGGGGTGAGAAAAGATAACCCAGGAAGTTCCTCTGCTAGTGCTTTAAAAGCAAATATGCACACTCATCTCTCAGAGGAGCAATCAAAACAGCACCCATATGTTCTGCGCTGAGGCCTGTCTTTTCCAGGGAGAAAGGCCGTTTCTCCGCCGCCGGTTTTGGCCAGCTCGGTGCCCCAGGAGCACGCCGCTCCACATTGCACACATCAGCACGGCCCACGTACCGCGCATACCACACAACCCGTGCTTTGGGTGGCACGGCTTTTCGGCTTTTTTTTTTTTTCCTCCAGACAGCCCCTGGACAAAACAAGCCCCAGTGGGAAAAGTGCTGTTTGAGGCTTGGACTGCACCCAGGCTGTGAGCCGGGGGTGGGGGGGAGGCAGAAGCGGCTGTCCTGTCGCTGCCCTTCACGCCGGCCGCTGAGGAGCGTTACCCGCCGGGCTGCCCCCCGCTCCTCTGCAGCAGAAAGATGGTCCTCGGCCCCATAAACTACAGCGAGAGGAGCCGGTCAGCGACAAGGGAGTGGGGGCCGGCCATCACCCTCACGGCGCTGTGGAGACGCCGGGGCGCACCGGGCAGGGCTGTCGCTGTCCTCTCCC